>NW_022436980.1:1571758-1574036 GCF_009761245.1 Sapajus apella | reverse complement strand
TTGAATACGCTGTATTTCTTTTTCTTGCCTGATTGCTCTGGCTAGAATTTCCAGTACTATATTGAATAGGAGTGGTGAGAGAGGGCATCCTTGTCTAGTGCCAGATCTCAAAGGGAATGCCTCCAGTTTTTGCCCATTCAGTATCATATTGGCTGTTGTTCTGTCGTAAATAGCTTTTATTATTTTGAGATACGTTCCATCAATACCTAGTTTATTGAGGGTTTTTAGCATAAAGGGCTGTTGAATTTTGTCAAAGACCTTCTCTGCAACTATTGAGATAATCATGTGGCTTTTGTCTTCGGTTCTGTTTATGTGGTGAATTATGTTTATAGACTTGTGTATATTGAACCAGCCTTGCATCGCTGGGATGAAGCCTGCTTCATCATGGTGAATAAGCTTTTTGATGTGCTGTTGCAATCGGCTTGCCAGTATTTCATTGAAGATTTTTGCATCTATGTTCATCATGGATATTGGCCTGAAGTTTTCTTTTCTTGTTGAGTCTCTGCCGGGTTTTGGTATCAGGATGATGTTGGTCTCATAAAATGATTTGGGAAGGATTCCCTCTTTTTGAATTATTTGGAATAGTTTCAGAAGGAATGGTGCCAGCTCCTCTTAATATGACTGGAAGAATTCGGCTGTGAACTCATCTGCACCTGGGCTTTTTTCGGGTGGTAGGCTCTTAATACTGCCTCAACTTCAGACCTTGTTATTGATCTATTCAGGGTTTCAACTTCTTCCTGGTTTAGGCTTGGGAGGCAGCAAGTGTCCAGGAATTTATCCATTTCTTCCAGGTTCACTAGTTTATGTGCATAGAGTTGTTTGTAAGAATCTCTGATGATGGTTTGAATTTCTGTGGAATCTTTGGTGATATCCCCTTTATCATTTTTTATTGCATCAATTTGGTTATTCTCTCTTTTCTTTTTCATTAATCCGGCTAGTGGTCTCTCTATTTTGTTGATCTTTTCAAAAAACCAGCTCCTGGATTTATTGATTTTTTGAAGGATTTTTTTGTGTCTCTATCTCCTTCAGTTCTGCTCTGACCTTAGCTATTTCTTGTCTTCTGCTAGACTTTGAGTTTTTTTGATCTTGCTCCTCTAGCTCTTTCAATTTGATGATAGGGTGTCGATTTTAGATCTCTCCTTGCTTCTCATGTGGGCATTTATTGCTATATATTTTCCTCTAGAGACTGCTTTAAATGTGTCCCAGAGATTCTGGTATGTTGTGTCTTAATTCTCGTTGGTTTCGAAGAACATCTTTATTTCTGCCTTCATTTCATTGTTTATCCAGTCAACATTCAAGAGCCCGTTGTTCAGTTTCAATGAAGCTGTGCAGTTCTGAGTTAGTTTCAGCATTCTGAGTTCTAACTTGATTTCACTGTGGTCTGAGAGACTGTTTGTTATGATTTCCATTCTTTTGCGTT
The DNA here is from genome assembly GCF_009761245.1 of Sapajus apella. Taxonomy (NCBI): domain Eukaryota; kingdom Metazoa; phylum Chordata; class Mammalia; order Primates; family Cebidae; genus Sapajus; species Sapajus apella. Next base: position 1,572,616 of record NW_022436980.1, on the reverse strand, counting down.
TGCTGAGGAGTGATTTACTTCCAATTATGTGGTCAATTTTAGAGTAGGTGTGATGTGGTGCTGAGAAGAATGTATATTCTGTGGATTTGGGGTGGAGAGTTCTGTAAATGTCTACTAGGTTTGCTTGTTCCAGGTCTAAGTTCAAGTCCTGGATATCCTTATTAATTTTCTGTCTCATCGATCTGTCTAATATTGACAATGGGGTGTTAAAGTCTCCCACTATTATTGTGTGGGAGTCTAAGTCTCTTTGTAAGTCATTAAGAGCTTGCCTTATGTATCTGGGTGCTTCTGTATTGGGTATGTATATATTTAGGATCATTAGCTCTCCTTGTTGCATTGATCCTTTTACCATTAGGTAATGTCCTTCTTTGTCTCTTTTGATGTTTGTTGCGTTAAAGTCTATTTTATCAAAGATAAGAATTGCAACTCCTGCTTTTTTCTGCTCTCCATTTGCTTGGTAAATCATCCTCCATCCCTTTATTTTGAGCCTTTGTATATCCTCGCATGTGAGATGCTTTTCTTGGATACAGCACACTGATGGGTTTTGCCTTTTTATCCAATTTGGCAGTCTGTGTCTTTTGATTGGGGCATTTAGTCCATTTACATTTAGGGTTACTATTGTTATGTGTGAATTTGATACTGCCATTTTCATGCTAGCTGGCTGTTATTCCCATTAGTTGATGCAGTTTCTTCATTGTGTCGACGCTCTTTACCATTTGGTATGTTTTTGGAGTGGCTGGTACTGGTTGTTCCTTTCTATGTGAAGAGCCTCTTTCAGGAGCTATGTAAAGCAGGCCTGGTGGTGATGAAATCTCTGAGTACTTGCTTGTTTGCAAAGGATTTTATTTTTCCTTCTTT
>NW_022436980.1:1530976-1556758 GCF_009761245.1 Sapajus apella | reverse complement strand
CGCCCCGCTGCCGAGTGAACTTCCCTGCAGTCCTGTTTATATGGGTGTAGTTAGAACTGCTTTGGCGATGGTGGCCCGCCTCTGTTGGGGCGGAGTCTCTGCTGTGGCGGGTTGCCTTGGCAACGGTGGGCTGCCTCAGCAATGGCAGGTTGCCTTGGTAACGGCGGGCTGCCTCGGTAATGGCGGACGCCCCTCCCCCACAGAGCTGGACTGTCCTGGGTTCAGCTGTGCTTGCTGTGAAACTCTCAATCCAGAGTTTCTGATTGCTGTTCTTTTGTGGGGGTGGGGCCAGCCGAGCCTGATCGCCTGGCTCCCTGCCTCAGAGCCTTTTTTAAGTTGGTGTTCCAGTCGCCTGTTGAAGAGGCACCGGGGTCTGTTTGTTTTCCCCTGCGGCCACTCACTGCGCTGGCTTAAACAGCAGCACTGAGGTTTGTGGCGCTTTTTTTTTTGCCCTGGAATCTACTGTCGTGGTTCTCTGCTCAGTCCCCTTTTTGAACCGGCATATGGGCGACTTCCTGTGGCTCCAATCGCCAACCAAAAGGGCCCCCGGACCGGTGTATTTTGTACGGAGAACCGCGGCTCCGGGGCGCCGACAAAGCAGCTGCGCGGGGCAAAGCAGCGGTGCTGGCCGGCACAGCCGTGCTGGCCGAAACAGCCACGCTGGCGACCGTGGAGCACCTCCGCCCGGGAATTTCCTAGTCTGTGGGCAATTAAAACGCGGCGTCCACTCACCCTTTGCGCTTTCACTGGGAGCTGCAATCCTGAGCTGTTCCTAAACGGCCATCTTGGATCGTCCCTCTCTCCCCATTTTTTAATGATTGCCATTCGAACAGGCGTGAGATGGTATGTCAACGTAGTTTTGATTTGCATTTCTTTAATGACCAGTGATGATGACTATTTTTTCATATATTTGTTGGCCTCATGTATGTCTTCTTTTGTAAAGTGTCTGCTCATATCCTTCCCCTACTTTTGAATGGGCTTGTTTTTTTCTTGTAAATCTGTTTTAGTACTGTGTAGATTCTGGATATCAGCCCTTTGTCAGATGGGTAGACTGCAAAAATTTTTTCTCATTCTGCTGGATGCCAATTCACTCTAATGACTGTTTTCTTTTGCTGTGCAGAAGCTGTGGAGTTTGATTAGGTCCCATTTGGCTATTTTGACTTTTGTTGCCAATGCTTTTGGTGTTTTGGTCATGAAGTCCTTGCATACGCCTATGTCCTGAATGGTTTTGCCTAGGCTTGCTTCTAGGTTTTTTATGGTGTTAGGTCTTATGTTTAAGTCTTTAATCCATCTGGAGTTAATTTTAGTGTAAGGTGTCAGGAAGGGGTCCAGTTTCTGCTTTCTGCATATGGCTAGCCAGTTTTCCCAACACCATTTATTGAACAGGGAATCCTTTCCCCATTGCTTGTTTTTGTCAGGTTTGTCAAAGATCAGATGGTTGTAGATGTATGGTGTTGCCTCTGAGGCCTCTGTTCTGTTCCTTTGGTCTATATCTCTGTTTTGGTACCAATACCATGCTGTTTTGATTACTGTAGCCTTGTAGTATAGTTTGAAGTCTGATAGTGTGATGCCTCCCGCTTTGTTCTTTTTGCTTAGAATTGACTTGGCTCTGTGGGCTCTCTTTTGGTTCCATATGAAGTTTATGGTGTTTTTTTTTCCAGTTCTTTGAAGAAGGTCATTGGTAGCTTGATGGGGATAGCATTGAATCTGTAAATTACTTTGGGCAGTATGGCCATTTTCACGATATTGATTCTTCCTAACCATGAACATGGAATATTTCTCCATCTGTTTGAGCAGTGGTTTGTAGTTCTCCCTGAAGAGGTCCTTTACCTTCCTTGTTAGTTGTATTTTTAGGTATTTTATTCTCTTTGTTGCAATTGTGAATGGCAGTTCATTCTTGATTTGGCTCTCTTTAAATCTGTTATTGGTGTATAGGAATGCTTGTGATTTTTGCACATTGATTTTGTATCCTGACACTTTGCTGAAGTTGCTTATCAGTTTCAGGAGAATTTGGGCTGAGACAGTACAGTCTTCTAGATATACAATCATGTCGTCTGCAAATAGAGACAATTTGACTTCCTCCTTTCCTGTTTGAATACCCTTTATTTCTTGACTGATTGTTCTGGCTAGAACTTCCAATACTATATTGAATAGGAGTGGTGACAGAGGGCATCCTTGTCTAGTGCCAGATTTCAAAGGGAATGCTTCCAGTTTTTGCACATTCAGTATGATATTGGCTATTGGTTTGTGGTAAATAGCTTTTATTATTTTGAGATATGTTCCATCAATACCTAGTTTATTGAGGGTTTTTAGCATAAAGGCTGTTGAATTTTATCAAAGGCCTTCTCTGCATCAGTTGAGATAATCATGTGGTTTTTGTCTTCGATTCTGTTTATGTGGTGAATTACATTTATAGACTTGCTTATATTGAACCAGCTTTGCATCCCCGGGATGAAGCCTACTTGATCATGGTGGATAAGCTTTTTGTTGTGCTGTTGCAATCGGCTTGCCATTATTTTATTGAAGATTTTTGCATCTGTGTTCGTCGTGAGTATTGGCCTGAAGTTTTATTTTCTTGCTTAGTCTCTGCCAGGTTTTTGTATCAGGATGATGTTGGTCTCATAAAATGATTTGGGAAGGATTCCCTCTTCTTGGATTGTTTGGAGTAGCTTCAGAATGAATGGTACCAGCTCCTCCTTGTATGTCAGGTAGAATTCAGCTGTGAATCCATCTGGACCTGGGCTTTTTTTGGGTGCTAGGCTCCTAATTGCTGCCTCAACTTCAGATCTTGTTATTGGTCTATTCACGGATTTGACTTCTTCCTGGTTTCGGCTTGGGAGGAGGCAAGTATCCAGGAATTTATCCATTTCTTCCAGGTTTATTAGTTTGTGTGCATAGAGTTGTTTGTAAGAATCTCTGATGATGGTTTGAATTTCTGTGGAATCTGTGGTGATATCCCCTTTATCGTTTTTTATTGCATCTATTTAATTATTCTCTCTTTTCTTTATTAATCTGCCTAGTGGTCTATTTTGTTGATCATTTCACAAAACCAACTCCTGGAGTTACTGATTTTTTGAAGGGTTTTTTTGTGTCTCTATCTCCTTCAGTTATGCTCTGATCTTAGTTATTTCTTGTCTTCTGCTAGGTTTTGAGTTTTTTTGATCTTGCTCCTCTAGCTCTTTCAATTTGATGATAGGGTGTCGATTTTAGATCTCTCCTTGCTTCTCATGTGGGCATTTATTGCTATATATTTTCCTCTAGAGACTGCTTTAAATGTGTCCCAGGGATTCTGGTATGTTGTGTCTTCGTTCTCATTGGTTTTGAAGAACATCTTTATTTCTGCCATCATTTCATTGTTTATCCAGTCAACATTCAAGAGCAAGTTGTTCAGTTTCCATGAAGCTGTGCGATTCTGGGTTATTTTTTGAATTCTGAGTTCTCACTTGATTGCACTGTGGTCTGAGAGACTGTTTGGTACGATTTCCATTCTTTTGCATTTGCTGAGGAGTGATTTACTTCCAATTATGTGTTCAATTTTAGAGTAGGTGTGATGTGGTGCTGAGAAGAATGTATATTCTGTGGATTTGGGGTGGAGAGTTCTGTAAATGTCTATTAGGTTTGCTTGTTCCAGGTCTGAGTTCATGTCCTGGATATCCTTGTTAATTTCCTGTCTCATTGATCTGTCTAATATTGACAATGGGGTGTTAACGTCTCTCATTATTGTGTGGGAGTCTAAGTCTCTTTGTAACTTACTAAGAACTTGCCTTATGTATCTGGGTGCTCCTGTATTGGGTGCATATATATTTAAGATCGTTAGCTCTCCTTGTTGCATTGATCCTTTTGCTATTATGTAATGTCCTTCTTTGTCTCTTTTGATCTTTGTTGCTTTAAAGTCTATTTCATCAGAGTCAAGAATTACAACTCCTGTTTTTTTTGCTCTCCATTTGCTTGGTAAATCTTCCTCCATCCCTTTATTTTGAGCCTTTGTGTATCTTGCATGTTTGATGGATTTCCTGGATACAGCACACCAGTGAGTTTTGACTTTTTATCCAGTTTGCCAGTCTGTGTCTTTTGATTGGGGCATTTAGTCCATTTACATTTAGGGTTAATATTGTTATGTATGAATTTGATACTGCCATTTTGATGCTAGCTGGCTGTTATTCCCGTTAGTTGATGCAGTTTCTTCATTGTGTCGATGCTCTTTACCATTTGGTATGTTTTTGGAGTGGCTGATACTCGTTGTTTCTTTCTATGTGTAGTGCCTCTTTCAGGAACTCTTGTAAAACAGGCCTGGTGGTAATGAAATCTCTGAGTACTTTCTTGTTCACAAAGGATTTTATTTTTCCTTCACTTATGAAGCTTAGTTTGGCTGCATGTGAAATTCTGGGTTGAAAGTTCTTTTCTTTGAGGATGTTGAATATTGGCCCCCGCTCTCTTCTGGCTTGTAGGGTTTCTGCTGAGAGATCTGCTGTGAGTCTGATGGGCTTCCCTTTGTGGGTAAACCGACCTTTCTCTCTGGCTGCCATTAGCATTTTCTCCTTCATTTCAACCCTGGTGAATCTGACAATTATGTGCCTTTGGGTTGCTCTTCTTGAGGAATATCTTTGTGGTGTTCTCTGTATTTCCTGGACCTGAATATTGGCCTGCCGTGCTAGGTTGGGGAAGTTTTCCTGGATAATATCCTGAAGAGTATTTTCCAGCTTGGATTCATATCTCCGTCACATTCAGGTACACCTATCAAACGTAAATTAGGTCTTTCACATAGCCCCATATTTCTTGGAGACTTTGTTCATTCCTTTTTACCCTTTTTTCTCTAATCTTGCCTTCCCGTTTTATTTCATTGAGTTGATCTTCGACCTCTGATATCCTTTCTTTTGCTTGGTCAATTCGACTGTTGAAACTTGTGTATGCTTCACGAAGTTCTCATGTTGTGTTTTTCAGCTCCATCAATTCACTTATATACCTAAGTTGTTTATTCTCGTTAGCATTTCATCAAATCTTTTTTCATGGTTCTTAGTTTCTTTGCATTGGGTTAGAACATGTTCTTTTAGCTCACAGAAGTTTCTTATTATCCACCTTCTGAAGCCTGATTCTGTCAATTCATCACACTCATTCTCCATGCAGCCTTGTTTTCTTCCTGGTGAGGAGTTTTGAGCCCTTGGAGGAGGAGAAGCGTTCTGGTTTCCGGTGTTTTCATCCTTTTTGTGCTGGTTTCTTCCCATCTTTGTGGGTTTATCCACCTGTCGTCTTTGTAGTTGCTGACTTTCAGATTGGGTCTCTGAGTGAACTTCCAGTTTGTGGATGATGAAGTTATTTCTGTTTCTTAGTTTTCCTTCTAACATTCAGGCCCCTCTGCTGGAGGACTGCTGAGGTCCACTCCAGGCCCTGCTTGCCTGGGGATCACCTGCAGCAGCTGCTGAACAGTAAGGGTTGCTACCAGTTTCTTCTTCTGCTATTTCTGTCCCAGAAGGATACCCACCAGATATCAGTCTGAGCTCTCCTTTATGAGGTGACTTTTTGGATATGTGGGGTCAGGGAGCTGCTTGAGGAGACAGTCTGTCCTTTATAGGAGCTCAAATGCTGAGCTGCGAGCTCCGTTTTTCATTCAGAGCTGCTTGGCAAGTGTGTTTAAGTCTGCTGCAGTGCAACTCATAAAGCGCCCCCCCTTTTTTCCCCTGGTGCTCTGTCCTGGGGAGTTAGGGCTTCAATTATGAGTTTCTGTTGTGCTGCTGCCTTTTTCAGGGCTGCCCTGCCCAGCGAGGAGGCAGCCTAGTCACTGTCTGCCTGCAGAGGCTTTGCTGAGCTGCTGTGGGCTCCGCCCAGCTGCCGTGTGAACTTCCCTGCAGTCCCATTTATATGGGTGTAGTTAGAACTGCCTTGGCTATGTCAGCCCACCTCTATAATAGTGGACTCTCTCTCTAATGGCGGGCCGCTTCGGCAATGGCAAACCACCTCCATAGTGGTGGACTGCCTCAGTAATCACGGACACCCCTCCCCCACAAAGATGGATCCTCCCGGGTTTTGCTTGCTGTGAAACTCTGAATCCAGAGCATTTCCAATTGCTGTTTTTTTGTGGGGGTGGGATCAGTTGAGCCTGATCACCTGGCTCCCTGCCTCAGAACCCTTTTTTTTTTTTTTTTTTTTAACGGTGGACTCTGTTTCACAGGTGTTCCAGGCACCTGTTGAAAACGTGCCGGGATCTGAAACAGCGGCACTGAGATTCATGGCGCTTTTTTTCCCGGGAATCTCCTGGCCTGGCTTCCTGTTTCAGTCCCCTTTTAAATCAGGTGAATGTGCGACTCTGTGTCCCAGAAGCTCCAATTGCCAGGTAAAATGGCGCCCCGACCCATGTATTTTGTATGCAGAACTGCTGCGCCAGGGCACTGGCAAAACAGCCATGCCAGTGAAAACAGCCCCGCCGGCTAAACCGGCTGTGCAGGTGACCCGTGTGGCTCCTCTGCATGGGAACCTCGTGGTCTGTGGGCAATAAAAATCTATCTGGAAATGTGGCATCCACTCATCCTCTGTGCTTTCACTTGGAGCTGCAATCCTGAGCTGCTCCTAATCAGCCATCTTGGATCCCTCCCCACAGGTCTTTTCTTAAATTTCACATTAGCTTATCAGTTTCAGGCATTCATCTGTTTTATATAAGTATTTTAGGTTAAACATTTCCTTCAAAATACTTTTTGTACATTTCATTAGTTTTGATATGTAGTGTTTGTCATTCTTAATTTCTAATATTAAAAAAATCCATTATGATTTTTGAATCTGTATTTAATACTGTTTTTTAAAATTTACAAATATGCAGGAATTTTAACTCATTTTCTCATTGACCTCTAACTCAATTGCCTTGTGATCAGAGATCATAGTCTGTGTGATACTTATTCTTTGAAATTTCATGAGGCTTTCTTTGTGGACCAGTATATGATTATACATGTAAAATAATAAAAGTACACCTTCAAATAATACTGTGCCACTTCATGGGTAGAGCAGGCACCTTATAGCAGATTACTCCCAACTCCTTCCCATCCCTGTGATATTCCTGTCATTCATTTCACTGGTTCAAGTGCTATAATCAGCCATACATTTTTGCTCTTATTGCTTTAACTAACAGTTATATTTTAGACCAATTAAAAATAAGAAAAACAAAATATTTTACTTCTATTTATTCATTCTTTTCTGCTCTTCCTATACTAATATAGATCTAAGTTTTTGATCTATATAATTTTTCTTCTGCTTGAAGAACTTGTTTTATCATTTCATGCAGGGAAGGTCTACTGGCCATGAATTCCTTCAGTTTTTGTTTGTCCCCTTTATTTAGGGGGTGGGGGAATATAATTTGCATACAATAAAATCACCCCTTAAAAGTATATAATTCAGTAGTTTTTGGCATATTCACAAGTCTATACAACCATCACCACTATCTAATTCCAGAACATTTTTTTTTAATTCCAGAACATTTTCATCATCCCCAAAATAAACACAATGCCTAATAGTGATCACTCCCAATTCCTCCTTCCCCTCAGCCCCTGGCAACCACTATTCTACCTTCTTTTTATGGATTTGCCTATTCTGGACATTTCATGTATATGGAATCATGCAGTATATGGCCTATAGTGTTTTTAAGATTCATCCAGGTTTTAACACATCTCTGTACTTCATTCTTTTTTATGATTCCGAAACATTCAATTGTGTGGATATACACATTTTATTTATCTATTCATGATTTGATGAATACACCAAGAATATAACCATGTTTAGTCAGTGGTCAACATATTTTTTTTTTTTTTTTTTTTGAGATGGAGTTTTGCTCTTGTGCCCAGGCTGGAGTGCAATGGTTGATCTCTGCTCACCGCAACCTCTGCCCCCTGGGTACAAGCAATTCTCCTGCCTCAGCCTCCTGAGTAGCTGATTACAGGCATGTGCCACCATGCCTGGCTAATTTTGTATTTTTAGTAGAGACAAGGTTTCTCCATGTTGATCAGGCTGGTTGGTTAACACATTTTTAGGAAATATCATAGCACCTGTTGGGAGATATACGCATTTCTGTTAGTATGTCTCAAACTGACTCAATATCACCATAGAGAATATTAATATTCTGATTGATATTCATATCTATGACCTAGATCTGGTAATAAAGGAAAATATAGAGTATAATGTACATTATTCAGGTGATGGATTTGGTAAAAAGCCTAGATTTCACCACTATGCAATACATTCATGTAAAAAACTGCACTTTACCCCTTAAATTTATACAAATTTTTGTAAAAAAAAAAAAAAAAAAAAAAAAGGTAAGAGATGACATTAATTGGCATTATTTCAGGCACTGTTGGATAAGAAGAATAAAATTCTTGAAGCAAAGAAACCCCCTCGTTTCCTTCAAAGAAACCCAGTACCTCAACCTCGGCTTCCAACTCCAACCTTGGAAATGACTTCCAACGTAAGTTTGAAACTTTTTAGTTGAAATGCTAAATTCAATATCATTGTCAGTTTATTCTTAGGATAGTTTAGCTTAAAGTAAGTCTAATTTTGCAGTGTTAGTTCCCCAAACTCTGACTTAAATGTTGTCTTTATTCTTATGTATCAAACATCAAACACATACAAAAACAAATGAAATGAAATGAAATAAACCCAGTCCTTTTCGAAAATAAAAACACAATTTAAAAATCTTTCTATGATAAATCAGCGTCAGAAGGTAATGCTCATGTGTATGAAATAGAAAGAGAAGATTGAATGATGCTCAGTTACCACAACTATTTTCCCACATGGAGAGATGGCCAATGACTATTGGAGTTGAAGAGGAACAAAATGCCAGAGATGGCATCAAGACAGGCTTGCTTCTGGGGTGGGAATGGCTCAAAGGGCCCTGATTAGGGCCACATCTCACCAGACTCAATTTGAGCAAGGTAGCAGAGTTGCTTAGGATTTAGAGGACTGACTCAGACAAAACAAACCCACAGGAACCTGTTAGAGATGCCATGATGCAAATGTATTACTTTACAGAGAGAACTGTAACTGCCTGCTAGATCAGGCTGTTCCTCTTGGCTGGTCAGCACATTATCTGCCAGTATAGGACAGTCCTCACAAGAAGCCAAACTATATTCAGAAGGCTGATGTGTTTCTTGGCTGAGGGCAGGTGTTGGTGGGAGACCACACTAACACCTGTTACTACCTCTGATGAGTAGCTCTTGCAGAGGGACCAGAAAGCTCCCACCAGCAGGCTGGGATGTGCACTGCTGGATAGCATTCTCTTTTCTAGACTTTGTGTGGGCCTTTGGTTGACACATTATCTTTTTTTTTTTTTTTTTTTTTTTTTTGAGACAGAGTCTCGCTCTGTCATCCAGGCTGGAGTGCAGTGGCATAATCTTGGCTCATGGCAACCTCCGCCTCCTGGGTTCAAGTGATTCTCCTGCCTCAGCTTCTTGGGTAGCTGGGAGTACAGACGTGTGTTACCACACCCAGCTAATTTTTGTAGTTTTAACAGAGACTGAGTTTTGCCATGTTGGGCAGGCCGGTCTCAAACTCCTGACCTCAGGGATCCTCCTGCCTTGGCCTCCCAAAGTGCTAGGATTACAGGCATGAGCCACTGTGCCCAGCCTGACACATTGTCTTTCATGTGTGTTAATACCATCGATTAGACTACTGTTTTCTTTTTACATTCAAAGACACCTTAATTAGATTCCCAGATCCTGCTTTTTCTGCTTTGGACACATAGTTTTTAAGATGATTTTTGTAGATAGCTAATCTTGTTTCTTATATTCTGATTTTATCAGCATAGCTAAATTCTCATGAGAATTACCTTACTCTGGCATAGGCTAGGTGTATTTTTGTCTATTGATGATAAAACATGAAAATCTTATTGCAAAATGATGTTATAAGCAATACTTGTTGCTTCAAAAAAGATTTTTGTGGAAAGGAATATAGGTAAATGAAAGTGGCTTCATTCATAGGGATAGCATGGCAGGGAGTGAATTTTTTGCTTGTAATATGATTTGTTAATAAAAAATAATTTTATGGTAAGTAACATTAAAATACTGTATGTTCAATAAGGGCAGGGACCATGTTTTATTTCTCTTTAAATCCTTCTGGCATCTAGCACAGTCTCTTTTGCTTGAAATAAGTCTTCGAAAGAATATTTGATGCTTGGACTACTGCAGTTCTGAAGCTGCATGGTTCTCCCTTTGTTCTTTTAGGAAGAAGAAGAAATAGAAATGGCTGTGATCTACCTTCAAAAGTTACTCCGGGGCAGAGTCGTTCAAAACATGGTGTGTAGGTCCAACTGCTGGCCCTGTGTTTCTCTTTTGAGAATAATTTTTTTAGAATGCCTATCTGCTTGGTTCCTTGGAGTGAATTCCCTTTTGCACCCTGCTATTCTATTCAGCTAAACTCTTGAATTGCCTACCCATCCTTCTGGTGACCCATTTTCTTGTAGTGGCATTGTTTATCTGGGTGGGTGGCACAGTATCAAGGAGAGAGACAGAAGGACCTACGGGCTATTTGCCATGGTTGTAATTAAGGCAGTATGAAACTCACTTTTCTTGGAATTGTTAAATCCATACATTTTCTTACCTGAATTTTGGCTATGTAAGCATTACAAACCAGGTAGATTCACTAATTTTCCACAGTCATAATACAAATAATCTGGCTAACTGTTTACAGTTGGGAAGTTAGTTTTTTTTCCCCCAGACAGCTGTAACTTGTAAGAGATTCAGATATGATGAGTAAGTCAGCTGGATGAACAACTTGTGTTTAGCACTGTTCTTTACCCTTCTTTCAGTATTTCCCCAAGAGAAGCACCATGGTTAAAGTCGGACAACAGATTGAGTATTACAAACCAGGAGCAGATTTATTGGAAAAGAAAAAGAAAATATGGCCACGAAAAATGCCATCTTGAGGTTTATTAGAGAAGGAGCACAGGAAATGAGGGGAAGGTTCTGGTTTCTTAATATGACCCTAGCGTTATCATCTTGTCTTTAAGAGCATTCTCAGAAACTGAGTACAGCTCACTGAAACCTAAGCCCATTCTCTGCCTGAGAAGCTGAAGGCATAGAAAAGAGGGCTGAACTCTAGCTCTGTGGGACACATCTGCTCTACAGAACCCAAAAGGCAGGGTGGAACCCACTGTTCACAAGTGTCTCACAAGTCATTGCATGTGACTCCTAGTGCTTGGCACAAAGGGATGGTAACTTGCCGGTCTCCGTTTGATTTGATTTGATTTGATACAGATGTTTGAAGGGAAAGAAAAACGACTGGAGTTGATCCAGGAGTTACGCACCTGCCACGCACTACAAGAAGATGAAAAGCTGGTGAAAAATGCTGAGAAGCAAGTGACCCTGAACTCACAGCAGAAGAGGAACTTGCATGAACACAAGGTTTTCCTTTTTTTCTTGTTACTTTCTTGTTAAATTTTCTCCCTTGATTTTTATCATTGCAAAGCAACATTATTATAAAAATTAATGAAATGTTGAAAAATAAACAGCCCCATAATCCCATCACTCTGTCAGCATTCTTTTTTTTTTTTTTTGAGCTGGAATTTCGCTCTATCTCCCAGGCTGAAGTGCTATGGCACAGTCTCAACGCACTGCAACCTCTGCCTCCTGGGTTCAAGTGATTCTCCTGCCTCAGTCTCCTGAGCTGGGACTACAGGCATGCGCCACCATAGCTGGCTAATTTTCATATTTTTAGTAGAGATGGGGGTTTCGCCATATTGGCCAGGCTGGTCTCAAACTCCTGACCTCAGGTGATCCACCCTCCTCAGCCTCCCAAAGTGCTGGGATTACAGGCCTGAGCCAGCATGCCCGGCCATTCCTCTGCTATTTCAAAGATGGTTGTTAATGATTTCAAAGTTATTAAAAGACTAAAAAGTACCAAGGTTTTCTACTTACATGTTGGTCAACATCTTAATTCCAAACTTGTGTGAAAGGAAAGATTCTGAAAAATTAAGGGGTATCATGAGTGAATTTCTAGGAGATTCCATTTGGAATTCCAATATTATCTTTAATAAAAACTTGACATTCCCCTTCATGTCTGGGAAGATGCCCTTTACCTTGTGGATTAGGAAAAAAAAACCATTCTCCATGGTCACTAACGGAAATGTCTTGCTAAATCCTCTGGCTCATTTGAGGGCTGTGTTTCATCAGTGACTGACTAAACAATTGACTCTCTGGTGCCTCAGTTTTCCTCATAAGAACCTGAGATAAAGCCAATCAAGAGGTAATATTCCCAATAAAAATTAAATGCATTCTGAAAGTGAATTGACTGCCAAGAGTTGAGTAATCTAGCACCTCTTCTAATAGTCACCACTGATAGTGGAATTTGTACCCTTAAAGTTATGTTATTATTTTCAAGGTGTCACTGGTTGAAAATCATTTGGCTGGACTGGAAGGAAGGGCACTGGCAGACATGTTTGACTTCCTGTCCAAAGAGCTGGTGAGACTGCAGGAGGAGAGGAGGATCCATGCTTTTGTCATGCTGGCCGAGCGCCAGCGGCGGGTACGAGAGGCGGAAGAGAGTGGTCGGCGCCAGGTGGAGAAACAGCGCCTGCAGAAGGAAGACCAGATATTTAAGGAGGCAAGTAGGGGCAGCTGGGTGTATGGAGGCTGCCTAGAAGGAGCCAAGCCAAACCAAAGGAAGCTCATGACATAAAATAGCATTTGGCTTTTGTTTGTACATTGGGTTCCTACAGTATGCCAGGCACTCTACAAAGACACTGTGGGAAACTTTAGGGGAAAACCCAGACACGATACCTTCTCTCCTAAAGCTTAAATAACATATAATACGCACATGTGCATAGACTAAGAAAATGTAATGAGTTCCATGAAGGAAACAAATAGGGCCCAGAGACATATTTTAAGCCAGTTACTCCACTTGCTGTGTGGATCACAGGCTGGAGGGAGGACAGAGGGGGACCAGGAGGCCAGGAAGGAGCTGTTGAAGTCATGAAGGCCAGAGTGAGAGACAGGAAATTGAGTATTACGTCCAGTGTTGGGCGTAAGCAACTGGTAGATGTTGGTATTATTTTCTGAGGTAGGTAAGTTGAGAGAGGAATAAGCTTAGGGGCAGGAAAGGAATCAGGAAATCAATTTATAATCAATTCGTATTTAGTTTGGGACATCTAAGCAGAGGTATTGTTTCGTATGTGGATCTAGAAGATGTAATTTAGAAGAGAGGTTTTGGCTGAAGATGTAAATTCAGAGGTTGGTGACCAGCTTCTAGCTTCCTACCAACTTAACATATTTTTCTTCAAAAAGAGTTACTGAGATTTAGAAATTATTGGCAAATCAGAACTTGCCATCCCCTCCCTAATATCACTAAGGAAGAACCAGCTGGGGATGGGAAGAATAACTAGGGGTGAGAATAAGAAGAAATGGAACAGAGGAGCTGCTACACACAAAAGCAGAGAAAGGAAGAAGCTGGTAAAAAGCTGCTTAGGAAGATACCTTCTAAATGGGAATGATCCCAGAAAACATCTGCTCTGTCCAGCAAGGGCAAGAAAGGGTTAAGATAGCCCTTTTATCCTGATTTAAGAATGACTTATGTAAAAAAATGTACCCAGCTTTGGATCCACAGATTCAAATATCATCCATCATTTTAATTCCCAACCTTCCTAATTAAAATATAATGGCTATTTTCCATCCTACTTTCCCAGCCTCCATTCAAACAGATTCTCTTGAAGAGAAATATGCTTGTACATAAATTAAAAGACAGAAATGTAATATTTAATAAATTTAGAAAAAATAGCATATAGATAGAAACACAGATACAGAGTCATAGACTCATCTTTAAATACATACACATTTTTGTGGGCACATACACGAGGACATATTTACAAATATAATTGGTGCACACAATATTAGCAAGACATAGAGAAACACACAAATGCACATTTCCTTACATGTACAAATGTGTCCAAAAATTTACACATTTATAAAGATATATGTAAACACAGGTACATATATCACTACAGATGGACCACAGTAAACTTTCCATCTCCATATAGATACAGCTTGCTTCCTGAATAAGAGGGTAGGCTGTATGAGAGCACGAATATTGTATATTCCCTTTGTGCCTTGCACAATGCAGCATAGATCCCTGTACATAATAGACATTCAGGAGATATATTTTGGTTGGTTAGTTATTTGGTTGACACTGTATTAAACTGGCCATTGAAACTCTGCCATAGAGAAGGCATAGGGATTCAAGGTTGATGTTTTACACACAGGTGTACGGTATCATATACTCAGAATTGTGCTGAAGTGCCAGTCAAGAAATAGGTACTGAATTGTTACTGTGTTCAAGGCATTATCTCAGATACAAAGATATATTCAGACATAAAACATAAACGTGCCCTAACTCTAAGAAGTTGATAATCTGTTGAGGAGACAGCATGCATATACAGGCAAAACTGTGCCACAGTTGATGCTTAATCTTTCTATGTATATATACCTGTAAAACAGGCAAAATGAAACTACTTGGCTTATGAGTTACAACTTAGGGAGTGAAATTATAGAGAAAAGAAAATGTTTACCATGAAATTGGGAAGGTGCTGTGGTAAAGGAGGAAACCATGGTGGCCTTCTGAGATACTGGCAATTACTATAATACATGGGTTCTGACTTTACCCTAATTCATTACACTGTATATTTATGTGCTCTATACTTCTTTTTTATTTTTCTAATCTCTGGGTTTGCTTCTGATGCACTTTAAAAATCTGGATTCTATTTCATGATTTCAAGTAAGCTTTTTTTTTAGCTACTTCCGTTAAAAAGAAGCAATCAAGGGCTGCTATGGTTGTTCAATAAATTCATTAGAGACCTAGGATCCTTCTAGCTTTCTACTCTTCTGTTCTTAGGTCGTAGCCAGGTCGTAGCCCTTTTGGCAATTTAAGATGATTGCTGGTATCCCAGCATTATGTTCTCATGAAATGAGTAACGCAGAGAGAAAAAAAGAAGCCAGGTCTTTCCCTTTAAGAATCCTTTCTTTGGTCAGAACGTGGTCATATAGCCAATCCAGTTCCTGTGAGTGCTAAGAAATGTAGTCTTCATTCTAAGCACCTGTTTGCCTAGCTAAAATCCAGAGGTTCTATTATTAAGGGGAAAGAGAGAAAGGACACTGGGGAATACCTCCTAGTCTGTGCTACAGTTAGGTAGTTTGGCCGTCATGTTGCTGGTAAGAACAAAACCAGGATTCAAACCAGCGTTATTGACTCTGAAGCTCATGATCCTTCAGCAGTGCTGTCTTGCCCTGCAAATAAGTTCCATAATTCTGAAATGGGCTAAATGGGTGTGGGCTACCCAGAATGAGTAGATAGGTGGATGAGAAACAGACTGATGATATGGTAAAGAAAATGAATAATTAGTGAAGGGTCTGTTTACTTAATAAATGAAATATATGTGCTTAAAGTTAACCAATGTTTATTTTTCTTGTGTTGTTTACAACAACATACCTGTTTTAGTGAATGTATTATTGTTTTTTGCAGGTAGTTAAAATTCACCATAGTACTATAACCTCCTACCTAGAAGACATAATACTGAATACCGAAGCGAATACTGCAGAAGAACAAGCCAGGGCAGAAATTGAGAAGATGGCTGAGAAAATCAATGACATTGCTTATGAAATGGAAAGCCGGTGTGTATCAAGAGAACAGATTGTAGAATGGAAAGTCCATTTGCTGGTACTCGTATATATTTTTTCAAGAGCTTACAATTTCACCATCAAGGAGAAACAAATAAATAACTCATACTTCAGGGTCCATTGTTTTATTAACATAACTCTTGAGAAGCCAACATGCATATACCTCCGTATGTATTCTCAGTTATCCTCTGCAACCTGGAGTACTCTACTCACTTTAAGAATACTTGGAAGCATGAAAACAGTATGACTATGTGTGTGCAACATTACTGGGACTTCATCCCAAGGTTTCTGGCTTCTATGTGTAAGCTATATTTCCAACATTCCCTTCCTGGCAGGCAGGGTAACTGAAGGACAGGGTCAAATCCAATTTTTTGTGGAGTTAAACAAACCTGCCAGGAATGTGATATTTCAGATCACTTAATCAAGGAAAAGGTGATGGTGGGATTTGAGTGGGGTTGCTTACACAGCAGGAAAACATAAATCAGCAGCTCAAGTAAAGAAACCAGAGAAATCATTCAATTTGTTTTTTATTTTTTAGCCGAACCTATCTTCAGTCAGAGGAGATTGTTGCAGAGTTGGTTTATAGTTTTCTGATCCCAGAAGTGCAAAAATACTTTGTCAAAGAAAAAGGTAAGCCAATATAAATGCTTTACTTTAGGATTTTTTTAAAGTTGTGAATTATTTTCAATATCCCAGAGACTTAAACAGAGGGATGGGGAAATCTCTGAAGGAGGATCGCTGAGTCTTCTTATTTCAGAGTTTGTCAGGCTCTCTTCATGCTGTCTGATTCTAGAATATAATCTAGTACAGATGGGATGTAGTTCTAATCAGAGTGACAGTAGTACAATCCAAACCTTCTTTAAAAGGATGTTGCCAAGTTTTCAGAAGAGGTGTATTTATTTTGTTTTATTTTTTAATATTTATTTACTTACTTATTTTTGAGATGGAGTCTTGCTCTTGTTGCCCAGGCTGGAGTGCAATGGCACGATCTCGGTTCACTGCAACCTCTGCCTCCCAGGTTGAAGCAATTCTCCTGCCTCAGCCTCCCAAGTAGCTGGGATTTTACAAGTGCCCACCACCACGCCCAGATAATTTTTGTATTTTTAGTAGAGAAAGGGTTTCAGCATGTTGCCAGGCTGGTCTTAAACTCCTGACCTCATGATCTGCCCGTCTCGGCCTCCCAAAGTGCTAAGATTACAGGCATGAGCCACTGTACCTGGCCATTTAAACTTTTTTTTTTAAAAAAAAGCATAAAACAGATAGCATATAAAAGATTTTCACATTGCCTTTCAGAGGCAGGACACGTGAACCATGAATATTAAAAAGCAGGGGTGCTAGAAAGGTCTAAATCTACCCTGTTGCTTTGCCTGTACCCCAAATAGCTTGTTTCTGTTGGAACTCCATCCAAGTACAAATATTCTAGTTTATCATTTGTCACAGGTGACATGTTTTTAAAGATTGATGCTTACAGTCAATAGAGAAAGAGAAAATAATGTCTTAAACAGAAAAAAAAGATTCTTCCATAGCTCTGAGACTCTTGATGATAGGCTTGATCCTAGTCAGAGGGGTGCAACCAGGAGAAGACCAATATTTAAGTGAAACAGTAGCTCAGATACATTCAAAATTATACAGGGGAATTCCAGACAGGTTTAAGCAGAAAAATGCTTAACATTTCAGTTGCTTAATCAGGGATAAAGAAATGTTGGAGCTCTAACTCATTTGCAGAGGACAAAGAAATACCAATTATTCCATTGCATGGTTGTAGTGTAATTTTTAAACCAGTACCCCTAAGGATAAGCATTTAGGTTGTTTCCAGTGTGTTTTCCTATTACTAACAGTGCTTCAGTCAATATATTTTACACATATCCTGGCCATGCTTCTGAGAGTAAATTCCTAACAATACAATTGCTGGGATATAGGGTATGTGTATTTTACATTTTGATAGATTGTACCAAATTTCCCTACAAAAAGATTGTTCTACCAATTTGACTTCTGTGTGGGCAAGTGGACTGAGTCCTTAGCCTCTCCCCTTTCTATTTTTGCCAAATCAAAAAAACCATATGAACAGGGAGCACACTAGGACCTTTTGTTTCTCTTGTCAAATAACAGAACCATATGTATTATATATACTCTTTACCCAAAATTAAGGTAATATTATATGTAGACCGTTTTGAGATATATCACTTTTTAAAAAGCCAGTGGACCAGAAAGACCTTACAGATACCTGTATATAGATATAACAGTAACTGCCAAATTTTAAATGCATACTAAGTTCCAGGAAGTTCACTAAGCATTTTTAAATGTACACTATCTCAGTTTCTTACAAAAACTATAGGTACATTCTCATTTTTCAATTAATGGAAATTAGCTCTTGGAGACATATGACTTGCAAATTTGAACCATGGTCTCTGTGACTCCAAAGCCCTAGATTTTTCAACCATATTACTGTGAAGTGCTAAAAAACTGCTGAGTTAATTACCCTAATTAAACTAGCTGATACCCAAACAGCAAAGAATCCACAGTACTTCTTATAGTCTTTTACTAGCTATTTGACTTCAGGTAAATTACCTAATGTCTCTGTATCCATGTTTCTTCTAAGAATGGGGATATTAATAATGCTATCTTTTAAGATAATTAAATTGATAATTACATGTCAGCTGCTTAAAACAGTACCTGGCACAAAGTAAGGAGAAATGCTAACTGCTAACAACATCATCATCATCATCATCATCATCATCACTAGTCCTTTCCAAGGGCTTAGGTGCTTAGTATTGTCTGTGCTAAATCCTGACAGTGAATATTCTTAGAATTTGGAGTTAGGACTACCTTCTAAACCCATGAACTCAGAAACTCATCATCAATCAGTAAGTCCCCCTTCACATTAAGAACTAAGGCTCAAAGAGAAGTATGAGACAAGTTACTTATTCATAAGTTATTTACACTCGGTAGCAAACAAAACGTAACTCACATGAAGTGCTTCAGTGCTGAATAGGTTGGTACAAACTCAAATGTGGTAAGTGGTAAATCTGGGCTGATATAATCAGAGGAGACTTCCTGGAGGATCTTGGAAAAGAGCTTTCCAGGTTTTGCAGTTCAGGCATTCCAAGTGAGGGAAACTGCTGAGGAGTGGAATGGAGGCAAGCATGGTGGGAAGGAGTATGACTGGGCTGAGCCAGAGAGTGGGTACAGAGGGAGCAGAAAGAAATTAGATTTGGGTTGGGTTTACCTTTAGTTTGCAAACTTCTTATTTCTACCATGACTCTCTTGAAACATTTGGGAATGTTTTCATCCAGACTTTCAGAGTGAAAATTTTTCTATTACTTTGGCACAGTGAGGAATGCACAGCGGAAACATATTCTTGCAGCCCATCAGCTCATCCACGGGTACATGGAAAGCATGGTTCAAGAGAGATTAACTGAGGGACAGCAAGGTGAGGTCTCAAATGCTGCCATGTTACTTGAGAAAGAAAATGAGAACAACAGTTAAGGTGAGTTTAATTTTCCACCTGGAAAAAAGCAGAGAACGGAAGAAAAGCAGCATGGTTCAGCTTTGTGCTGTGCTCTAACAATCATAATGTGAAAAGATTGTTGTTTAAGGAATGAAGGACTTCCATTGAAATTGGCACATTTCCTATAGGCTATGGCATCTACTGTTGAGATTATTAGAATATTGGAGGGCAGGCATGGTAGCTTATGGCTGTAATCCTAGCACTTTGAGAGGCTGAGGTGGGGTGGATCACCTGAGGTCAGGAATTCAAGACCAACCTGGCCAATATGGTGAAACCCCGACTCTACTGAAAATACAAAAATTAGCTGGGCATGGTGACAGGTGCCTGTAATCCCAGCTACTCAGGAAGCTGAGACAGGAGAATTGCTTGAACCCAGGAGGTGGAGGTTGCAGTGAGCCGAGATCATGCCACTGTACTCCAGCCTGGGTGGAAGAGCGAGACTCCATCTCAAAGGAAAAAAAAAGAAAGAAGAAAATTAGAGTTGCTATTACAGCAATTAGACTCTTGTGATCCAGAAAATATGAGTCTAAATTATTTTTATGGATTCTTTTAGCATGTGTGTACCCCATCAAATGAAGCTATAGAATGTGTCAGTGTTTATATATATATATATGTAAACTTGTTCTTCTGGAAGTAGACAAGGTATGCCCTAAAGCATTGTGCTAGTTGTAAGCATGGCATGAGACAGTTCTAGCTCAGACACCTTCTGCAGTGCCAGTGCCCACCACAATCAAGAATATTCAGGTACATGAGGAGACATGACAATCTGAACAAGCAGCAAAAACAACAGATGATAGAAACAGACATAAAAGTATCTAAAATATTGGAATTGTTAGACACAGACTTTATTTTTTACATAAGTTATTGGGGTACAGGTAGTATTTGGTTGCATGAGTAAGTTCTTTAGTGGTGATTTGTGAGATTTTGGTGCACCCTTCACTGGAACAGTACTGTACCATATTTGTAGTCTTTTATCCCTCACTCCCCTCCGATCTTCCCCCCAAGTCCCCACAGTCCATTGCATCATTCTTATGCCTTTGTGATTAGACACAGACTTTAAAATAACTATGTTTACTACTATGGACTTCTATCCTCCAGAACTATGAGAAAATACGTTTCTGTTTTTTAAATCATCCAGTCTATGGTGTTTTGTTATGACAGCCCCAGCTGAATAAGACAAATTTTGGTACCAGGAGTTGGGTACTACTGTAACAAATATCTAAACGTGTGGGAGTGGCCTTGCCACTAGTTATGGGTAGACGCTGGAAGAGTTTTGGGGTACCTAGTATATCTATGGACATTAAGGGTGATTCTGTTGACTTATCAGATGGAAATATGGAATATGTTATTAGAAACTGGAGGAAAGGTGACCCTTATTATAAAATGGCAAAGACTTTTACTGAATTGGGTTTTACGGCAGTAGAACTTGCAAGCAATGAAATTGGATATTTAGCTGAGGATATTTCTAATCAAACTGTTAAAGGAGCAACTTGGTTCCTCCTGACTGCTTATCATAAAATACAAATGGCAAGAGATGAACTGAACAAGAAATCGTTAAGCAAAAAGAAATCAGAATTTGAAGATTTGAAACATTCTTAGCCTATTTGTATTGGAAAAATGAGAAAGCTCTTTCTGATGGGAATGCTAAGGGTGGGTGAACAGATATTTGATAAGTGTATGGGATTATATAAGCAGAAACATTGCAGGATGAAATTAAGGAAGCCTATGGATTGGACTTCTTGAATTAGACAGGATGTAATGACAGAACTGTTCAGGTGCAAATATGCACTATTCTTCAAGAAGAAGAAAACATGATTTCACAGGAGATCCAGAGATCATCAGAGTCATTGTCCCAGTTTCAACAGGCCAGGTGGCTTTCGCCCTGAGCTTTGGAGGAACACCCAGTGGGCCCCAGTTCAGCAGAGCTATGGGGTGGGACCCTGAGTCAATAGAGCTACAGAGACAGGACACTTAATTAGAGCCATGGCAACGGGGCATTGTAGAGTCAAAGGGGTAGAGCCATCCTCCAGAGCCATGGGAATGATGCTGCCACCCCGGTGGGCTTATAAAGCAAGACAGTAATCCAAAAAAGACTATATTCAAGAATTAAGATCCAGTGGAATTTGCCTTGCCAGGTCATGGACTTGCTTAGGATCCATCACCCATTTTTTCCTTCTGATTCTCCTTTTTGGAATGGAAATATCTCTCCTGTGCCTCTCCCACCATAGTATTTTGGAAGCACATAGTGTAGCTGGTTTCACAGGCTCATAGCTGGAGAATAATTTTGACTCAGGACAAGTCAGATCTTGAGTCTCACCCATACTTCATTTAGATAACATTTATGATACTTTGAACTTTATTCTTTTATTTTTTTTCTTTTTTTTTTTTTAATTGCATTTTAGGTTTTGGGGTACATGTGAAGAGCATGTAAGAGTTCGTGAAGGCACTTCAGCAAATCACACTGCCACGTGTGTACCTATGCAGCATAGGTTGTTGCATAGGTACACACATGACAATATGATTTGCTGCCTTCCTCCCCATCACCTATATCTGGCATTTTTCCCCATGCTATCTCTCCCCAACTCCCCACCCCACGCTGTCCCTCCCCTATTTCCCCCTAACAGACCCCAGTGTGTAGTGCTCCCCTCCCTGTGTCCATGTGTTCTCATTGTTCAACACCCACCTGTGACTGAGAACATGCGGTGTTTGATTTTTCTCTTCTTGTGTCAGTTTGCTGAGAATGATGGTTTCCAGGTTCATCCATGTCCCTACAAAGCACACGAACTCATCATTTTTCATGGCTACATAGTATTCCACGGTGTATATGTGCCACATTTTCCCTGTCCAGTCTATCAGCAATGGGCATTTACGTTGGTTTCAGGTCTTTGCTATTGTAAACTGTGCTGCAATGAACATTCGTGTGCATGTGTCCCTGTAGTAGAATGATTTATATTCCTTTGGATATATACCCAGTCATGGGATTACTGGGTCAAATGGAATTTCTATTTCTCAGTCCTTGAGGAATCGCCACAGTCTTCCACAATTGTTGAACTAATTTACACTGTTTTTTTCCAGTTCTGTGAAGAAGGTCATTGGTAGCTTGATGGGGATAGCATTGAATCTGTAAATTACTATGGGCAATATGGCCACTTTCACAATATTGATTCTTCCTAACCATGAACATGGAATGTTTCTCCATCTGTTTGTGTCCTCTCTTATTTCGTTGAGCAGTGGCTTGTAGTTCTCCTTGAAGAGGTCTTTCACGTTCCTTGTTAGTTGTATTCCTAGGTATTTTATTCTCTGTAGCAACTGTGAATGGCAGTTAATTCTTTATTTGGCTCTCCTTAAGTCTGTTATTGGTGTATAGGAATGCATGTGATTTTTGCACATTGATTTTGTATCCTGACACTTTGCTGAACTTGCTTATCAGTTTCAGGAGGTTTGGGGCTGAGACGATGGGGTCTTCTAGATATACAATCATGTCGTCTGCAAATAGAGACAATTTGACTTCCTTCTTTCCTATTTGAATACCCTTTATTTCTTTTTCTTGCCTGATTGCTCTGGTTAGAACTTCCAGTACTACCTTGAATAGGAGAGGTGAGAGAGGGCATCCTTGTCTGGTGCCAGATTTCAAAGGGAATGCTTCCAGTTTTTGTCCATTCAGTATGATATTGGCTTTTGGTTTGTTGTAAATAGCTTTTATTATTTTGAGATACGTTCCGTCAATACCTAGTTTATTGAGAATTTTTAGCATAAAGTGCTGTTGAATTTTGTCAAAGGCCTTCTCTGCATTAATTGAGATAATCATGTGGTTTTTGTCTTTGGTTCTGTTTATGTGGTGAATTACATTTATACACTTGTGTATATTGGACTAGCCTTGCATCCCTGGGATGAAGCCTAGCTGATCATAGTGGATAAGCTTTTGATGTGCTGTTGCAATTCGTTTGCCAGTATGTTATTAAAGATTTTTGCATCTGTGTTCATCATGCATATTGGCCTGAAGTTTTCTTTTCTTGTTGAGTCTCTGCTGGGTTTTGGTATCAGGATGATGTTGGTCTCATAAAATGATTTGGGAAGGACTCCCTCTTTTTGGATTATTTGGAATAGTTTCAGAAGGTACCAGCTCCTCTTTGTATGTCTGGTAGAATTCGGCTGTGAACCCATCTGGACCTGGGTTTTTTTTGGGTGCTAGGCTCTTAATTGCTGCCTCAACTTCAGACCTTGTTATGGGTCTATTCAGGGTTTCGACATCTTCCTGGTTTAGGCTTGGGAGGAGGCAAGTGTCCAGGAATTTATCCATTTCCTCCAGGTTCACTAGTTTATGTGCATAGAGTTGTTTGTAATAATCTCTGATGATGGTTTGAATTTCTGTGGAATCTGTGGTGATATCCCCTTTATCATTTTTTATTGTATCTATTTGGTTATACTCTCTTTTCTTTTTTATTAATCTGGCTAGTGGTCTGTCTATTTTGTTGATCTTTTCGAAAAACCAGCTGCTGAATTTATTGATTTTTTGAAGGGTTTTTTGTGTCTCTATCTCCTTCAGTTCTGCTCTGGTATTAGTTATTTCCTGTCTTCTGCTAGGTTTTGAGTTTTTTTCATCTTGCTCCTCTAGCTCTTTCAATTTTGACAATAGGGTGTCAATTTTAGATCTCTCCTTGCTTCTCATGTGGGCACTTACTGCTATACATTTTCCTCTAGAGACTGCTTTAAATGTGTCCCAGAGATTCTGGTATGTTGTGTCTTTGTTCTCGTTGGTTTCAAAGAACTTCTTTATTTTTGCCTTCATTTCATTGTTTATCCAGTCAACATTCAAGAGCCACTTGTTCAGTTTCCACGAAGTTGTGCGATTCTAGGTAGTTTCTAAATTCTGAGTTCTAACTCTATTGCACTGTGGTCTGAGAGACAGTTTGTTATGATTTCTGTTCTTTTGCATTTGCTGAGGAGTGATTTACTTCCAATTATGTGGTCAATTTTAGAGTAGGTGTGATGTGGTGCTGAGAAGAATGTATATTCTGTGGATTTGGGGTGGAGAGTTCTGTAAATGTCTATTAGGTTTGCTTGGTTCAAGGTCTGAGTTCAAGTCCTAGATATCCTTGTTAATTTCCTGTCTCATTGATCTAATATTGACAATGGGGTGTTAACGTCTCCCACTATTATTGTGTGGGAGCCTAAGTCTCTTTGTAAGTTATTAAGAACTTGCCTTATGTATCTGGGTGCTCCTGTATTGGGTGCGTATATATTTAGGATTGTTAGCTCTCCTTGTTGCATTGATCCTTTTACCATTATGTAATGTCCTCCTTTGTCTCTTTTGATCTTTGTTGCTTTAAAGTCTATTTTATCAGAGACGAGAATTGCAACTCCTGCTTTTTTTTGCTCTCCATTTGCTTGGTAAATCTTCCTCCATCCCTTTATTTTGAGCCTTTGTGTATCCTTGCATGTGAGATGGGTTTCCTGGATACAGCACACCGATGGGTTTTGGCTTTTTATCCAATTTCCCAGTCTGTGTCTTTTGATTGGGGCATTTAGTCCATTATTTACATTAAGGTTAATATCGTTATGTGTGAAGAATTTGATACTACCATTTTGGTGCTAGCTGGGTGTTTTGCCCTTTAGTTGAGCTGGTACTTGTTGTTCCTTTATATGTGTAGAGCTTCTTTCAGGAGCTCTTGTAGAGCTGGCCTGGTGGTGATGAAATCTCTGAGTCCTTGCATGTTCACAAAGGATTTTATTTTTCCTTCACTTATGAAGCTTTGTTTGGCTGGATAGGAGATTCTGGGTTGAAAGTTCTTTTCTTTAAGGATGTTGAATATCGGCCCCCACTGTCTTCTGGCTTGTAGGGTTTCTGCTGAGAGATCTGCTGTGAGTCTGATGGGCTTCCCTTTGTGGGTAAACCGACCTTTCTCTCTGGCTGCCATTAACATTTTCTCCTTCATTTCAACCCTGGTGAATCTGACGATTACGTGCCTTGGGGTTGCACTTCTTGACGAATATCTTTGTGGTGTTCTCTGTATTTCCTGGACTTGAATATTGGCCTGCCTTGCTAGGTTGGGGAAGTCTTCCCGGATAATATCCTGAAGAGTATTTTTCAGCTTGGATTCATTCTCTTCGTCACATTCAGGTACACCTATCAAACGTAGATTAGGTCTTTTCACATAGTCCCATATTTCTTGGAGACTTTGTTCATTTCTTTTTACCCTTTTTTCTCTAATGTTGCCTTCTCGTTTTATTTCATTGAGTTGATCTTCGACCTCTGATATCCTTTATCTGCTTGGTCAATTCAGCTGTTGAAACTTGTGCATGCTTCGTGAAGTTCTCGTGTTGCGTTTTTCAACTCCATCAATTCACTTATATTCCTCTCTAAGTTGTCCATTCTTGTTAGCATTTCGTCAAATCTTTTGTCAACATTCTTAGTTTCTTTGCATTGGGTTAGAACATGTTCTTTTAGCTCACAAAAGTTTCTTATTACCCACCTTCTCAATCCTGATTCTGACATTTCATCACACTCATCTTCATCCAGCCTCGTTCCCTTGCTGGTGAGCAGTTGTGATCCCTTGTAGTAGGAGAGGTGTTCTGGTTTCGGGTGTTTTCATCCTTTTTGCGCTGGTTTCTTCCCATCTTTAAGGGTTTATCCACCTGTCG
>NW_022436980.1:1506704-1525976 GCF_009761245.1 Sapajus apella | reverse complement strand
AAGTCAATTCTAAGCAAAAAGAACAAAGCGGGGGGCATCACACTCCCGGACTTCAAACTATACTACAAGGCTACAGTAATCAAAACAGCATGGTACTGGTACCAAAACAGAGATTTAGACCAATGGAACAGAACAGAGATCTCAGAGGCAACACAACATATCTACAACCATCTGATCTTTGACAAACCAGAGAAAAACAAGCAATGGGGAAAGGATTCCCTGTTCAATAAATGGTGTTGGGAAAGCTGGCTAGCCATGTGCAGAAAGCAGAAACTGGACCCCTTCCTGATATACCTTACACTAAAATTAACTCTAAATGGATTAAAGAGTTAAACATAAGACCTAACACCATAAGAACCCTAGAAAAAAAACCCAGGCAAAACCATTCAGGACATAGGCATAGGCAAGGACTTCATGACCAAAACACCGAAAGCATTGACAACAAAAGCCAAAATAGACAAATGGGACCTAATCAAACTCCACAGCTCCTGCACAGCAAAAGAAACAGTCATTAGAGTGAATTGGCAACCAACAGAATGGGAAAAAATTTTTTCAGTCTACCCATCTGACAAAGGGCTGATATCCAGAATCTACATAGAACTAAAACAGATTTACAAGAAAAAAAAACAAACAATCCTATTCAAAAGTGGGCAATGGATATGAACAGACATTTTACAAAAGAAGACATACATGAGGCTAACAAACATTTGAAAAATGCTCATCACTGGTCATTAGAGAAATGCAAATCAAAACTACATTGAGATACCATCTCACGCCAGTTCGAATGACAATCATTAAAAAATCTAGAGACAACAGATGCTGGAGAGGATGTGGAGAAATAGGAACACTTTTACACTGTTGGTGGGAGTGTAAATTAGTTCATCCATTGTGGAAGACAGTGTGGCGATTCCTAAGAGGACCTAGAAATAGAAATTCCATTTGACCCAGCAATCCCATTACTGGGTATATATCTAAAGGATTATAAATCGTTCTACTATAAGGACACATGCACACGAATGTTCATTGCAGCACTGTTTACAATAGCAAAGACCTGGAACCAACCCAAATGCCCATCAATGATAGACTGGACAGGGAAAATGTGGCACATATACACCATGGAATACTATGTAGCCATCAAAAATGATGAGTTCGTGTCCTTTGTAGGGACATGGATGAACCTGGAAACCATCATTCTCAACAAACTGACACAAGAACAGAAAATCAAACACCGCATATTCTCACTCATAGGTGGGTGTTGAGCAATGAGAACACGTGGACACAGGGAGGGAAGCATCACACACTGGGGTCTGTCGGGGAAATAGGGGAGGGACAGCGTGGGGTGTGGAGTTGGGGAGAGATAGCATGGGGAGAAATGCCAGATATAGGTGATGGGGAGGAAAGTAGCAAATCACACTGCCATGTGTGTACCTATGCAACAATCTTGCATGTTCTTCAAATGTACTCCAAAACCTACAATGCAATAAAAATAAAAAATACAGTATTATCATAAAAAAAAAAATGAAACCCATACCTAAATACATCTTAGACTGCTGAAAGCCAAAAAAAAAAAAAAAAAAAGGAAAAACCTTTAAAAGCATTAAGAGAAAAAAGATAAATTACTTTCAGAAGAGCAATAATTAAGCTGACCATTGACTTCTCATTAGAAACAATGAAAGCCAGAAAGATGGAATGATATGTCCCATATCTGAAATAGTAAAATAGAGGAGGATTCTATACACACATATTGTTCATGTAAAGATAGTCAAGAATAACAATGAAAGACATTTTCAGACAAATGAAAGTAATAAAATTTTTCCCTAGGAGATCTGCAACACAATAAATTATTAAAGGGTGCTTTTTAAGCAGAAGAAAATTATCCCAATTGGCACGTTGGAAATAAATTTAAGGATAGGTATGTGGATTGGCTGATTGACTGCAGAAAGCAACAATTGTAGGAGCAGAACAGTTATAAAAGAAAAGAGTCATATATAAGTAAGAAGAGGGTTAAATGGATTAAATTGTTCTAAGGCACTTGCATTGTCTAGGAGGAGGATAAAAATGTAAGTTGACATTGATAACTCAATGATCTGTGATAACTCAGAGATACATTTTTTAACCTCTTGGGCAACTCCTAAAGGATAGTAAAGAGATAGATGACATCTAAACTAACAGAAGAAAATGAGATTAAATTTTCAAAATACTCAATACAAAAAGAGGATATAAAGGAGAAAAAAGGAAACAGAACTAATAGAAAGCACTGAGTAAAATGGTAGGTGTAAACCAAAATTTATCATTGAGTACATTAAATGTAAGTAGACAAAATATTCCAAATAAAGTCAGAATTTACCAGACTGAATAAAAATCATACTAAATTATATGTTGCTTACAAGAAGCCTATCAAACTCTCAAGATACAAAACGGTTATAAGTTAAAAGACTGAAAAAGATACCATGAAAATACCACCCATAGAAAAGCAGATATAACAATATTCATATCAAAGAAAACTTTAAAGTAGAAAGCATTAGAGGAAAAGAGGGACATGTCATAAAGTTCTAATTTATTGGGAAGATATAATGTCACAATTTAAATATACTTAATAGCATGGCCTCACCCTAAATGTAGCAAAATTTAACACAACTGCCTGGTGAAAGAGACAAATCCACAGTAATTCTGGGAAATTTTAATCTTTATCAAGAACTAACAAGCAAGCAGAGAGAAAAAAAAATTTAGAAATTGAATATTTGGCCAGGTGCAGTGGCTCATGCCTATAATCCCAGCAGTTTGAGATGCTGAGACAGGTGGATCAGTTCAGCTCAGGAGTTTGCAACCAGCCTGGACAACATGGTGAAATGCTGTTTCTACAAAAAAATACAAAAAAAAAATTAGCCAGGCATGGTGTTTTGTGCCTGCAGTCCCAGCTACTCAGGAGGCTGAGGCAGGAGGATTTCTTGAGCCCAGGAGGCAAAGGTTGCAGTGAGCTGAGATCATGCCACTGCACCCTAACCTTGAGTGACAGAGCAAGACTTTGTCTCAATAATAATAAAAATGGAATATTTTAGATACATAATTTTTAAAAACTTGGCCTAATGGACATTTATAGAATGTATGCCCAACAACTACAGAACGCATATTCTTGCCAAGGGCAGAGAGACATTACCAGGGGAAAGAGAAACCAGAAGTGCTTTTATAGTCTGAATGGGCTAGCGTGATGGATTGGGGTGCAGTGGAGCACCCAGGATAAGGCCAGATTTTCCCATATAATGTTAGCTTTAGGTTTTCGGTAGATACCCTTTTTCTGGTTGGGAAATGTTTGAATCTATCATGTTATTAACCAGTTATGTCAGTAATAAAATTCACTTAGTTCCATGGACTTACCCATTGCCACTTTGATAATTTTTTGGTGTTTTTTTTTGTGGGTTTTTGGTGTGTGTGTTGTTTGGTTGGTTGGTTGGTTGGTTCTTGGTCAGAAAGAGAAGGTGAATATTCTGACTTGCACTGTCACACTGACATTCAGTAGTTCAAAGTGGTAAAGTTTCAGTGTGATTTTTTTCCAGCTCAGGGCCAAGATTGAGATTTTTCTAAGCAAGAAAACCATCCTCAGCCACTATTACAGAACACTGAATGGCTTTGGAAATTGGCTATTGCTGCAGACAATAGTATTCCATAAGTTCCCATTACCCCTTCCCAATCACAACCCTCTCTATACCTCCTAAAAGTAATTACTATTCTGATTTTTATTTTATTTTTACAGTAGTCACTTCTTGTTTTTCATTATACCTTAACTTTCCAAGTGTGCATTCCTAAACACTATAGTTCAGTGCTGTTGGTTTTGAACTTTAAATAAATAAACTCATACTGTAGATTATTTTTGGATTTGGCTTCTTTTGGTACTTATATTTGTGAGATTCATCCATGTTGTTATATTTAGTTCTACTTCATTGTAATTGCTGTAGAGTAAGGAATGTTAAACTATTTCTGAAAAGTTAGTAATACAAAAACATATGAAAGTATAAAACTCATTGGTAAAAGTAAGTACACAAATTCAGAATATTCTAATACTGTAATGATGGTGTATAAATCACTTTTATCTTTAGTATGAAGGTTGAAAGATCAAACTATTAAAAATAATATCTACAATAATTTGTTAAGGGATACACAACATAAAAAGATGTAAATTGTGAAACTGAAAACACAGATATTGAGGAGGGTGGATGAAAAGTGTAGAGTTTTTGCATGCAATCAAATTTAAATTGTTACCAGTTAACTGTAAGGTGTTTTATATATTCCTCATGGTAAGTACAAAGCAAAAACCTCTATTAAATACACAAAGGGTGAAAAGTAAGAAATCAAAGCATAGCACTAGAGAAAATCACCTAATTACAAAGAAATACAGGAAGAGAGGAAGAAAGGAACAAGGACCTACAAAACAACCATAAAACAATGAAACAAATGATAGTAATAAGTCTTTATTCAGTAATTACCTTGAATGTAATTAGATTAAATTCTACAATGCAAAGATGTAGAGTGGCTGAGTGGATAAAAACAAAGGAGACCTAACTATATCCAGCCTACGAGAGAGTCACTTCACAGTTTAAGGACTATGAACAAATGAAAAAAGTGAACGAATGAAAAAAAGATACTCAATGCAAATGGAAACCAAAATAGAACAAGTGTAGCTATACTTACATCAGATAAAATAGGCTTTAAGTAAAAAACTATAAAATGAGACCAAAAAGGTCATTGTATGGTGATAAAGGGGTCAATACATCAAGAGACTTTAACAAGTATAAATATATGTGCACTCAACATTGGCACACCTAAATATATAAAGCAAATAATAGATATGAAGGGAGAGCTAGACTGTAATACAGTAATAGTAGGGACCTCCAATATCCCACTTTCAGCAATGAACAGAACATCTAGACAAAAAATCAATAAAGAAACATCAGACTTAACCTATACCAGGCCAGGCATGGTGGCTTAAATCCCAGCACTTTGGGAGGCAGAGGCAGGCAGATCACTTGAGGTCAGGAGTTAGAGACCAGCCTGGCCAACATGGTGAAACCCTGTTTCTACTAAAAATTAAAAAAATAGCAAGATGTGGTACCTCGTGCCTGTAGTCCCAGCTACTTGGAAGGCTGAGGCAGGAGAATCTGCTGAACCTGGGAGGCAGAGGTTGCAGTGAGCCAAGATGGTGTCACTGTACTCTAGCCTGGCCGACAGAGCAAGACTCTGTCAAAAAAAAAAAAACCTATACCTTGGACCAAATGGTCCTAACAGACATGTATAGAACATTCCATCCAGCAGCAGCAGAATATACATTCTTCTCAAATACACACAGAACATTCTCCGGAATTTATGACATGTTAGGCCACTAAACAAACCTAACAAACTTAAGAAGATTGAAATTATAGCCAGTATTTTTTTTCAACCACAGTAGCATATAAAATAGAAATCAGTAACAGGAGGGATTTCAGAAAATTCGCAATTACATGGAAATTAAACAGCATGGTACTGAACAACAAGGAGTCAAAGAAGAAATGAAAAGGGAAATTTAAAAAAATACCTTGAGGTACATGAAAATGGAAACACAAGACATAGTAATGGGATGCAACAAAAGCAGTTCTAAGAGGGAAATTTATATCAATATGTACTTACATTGAAAAAGAAGAAAGATCTCAAGTAAACAACCTAACATTACACCTCAAGGAACTAAAAACAGAACAAACTAAGCCCAAAATTAGTGGAAAGAAAAAAGTAATAAAGATTAGACCAACCAGAAACAAATGAAATAGAGACTAGAAAAATAATAGAAAAGATCAACAAAACTCAAAGTTTATATTTTGAAAAGATAAAATTGACAAACCTTTAGACTACTTAAGGACAAAGAGAGAAGACTTAAAGAAAATCAGAAATGAAAGAGGAGACATTACAGCTGATGCTACAAAAATGAAAAAGAAACTACTATAAACAATTATACCCCAACAGTTTGGACAATCTAGATGAAATAGATAAATGTCTAGACACATGCAGTCTATGAAGATTGAACCATGAAGAAATAGAAAATCATAATAGACCAATAATAAGTAAGGAGATTGAATCAGTAATAAAGACTCTCATCAAAGAAAATCTGAGGCAGGACCCAACAGCTTTACTGCTTACTACTACCAAACATTTAAATTTCAAACTCCTAAAAAATTGAAGAAGAGGGAATACTTTCAACCTCATTTTACAAGGTTAGCATTACTCTTATTTCAAAACTAGACAAGGATACTACAAGAAAGAAAAATTACAGGCCAATTTTCTTGATTAACATAGATGCAAAAATTCTCAAAAAAAAAGTAACAAACCAAATTCAACAAATTAAAAGGGTCTTTCACCATGATTGCGTGAGATTTATCCTAGAGATGCAAGAATGGCTCAACATACACAAATCTATAAATGTGATATACCATATTAACAGAATGAAGGACAAAAATCATATGATCATATCAATAGATTCAGGAAAAAAACATTTTACAAATTCAATATCCTTTCATTTAAAAAAAAAAAAAACTCTTAACAAATTTCTTATAGAACAAATTGTACCTCAACATAGTAAAGTCTATATATGGCAAACCCACAACTAACATCATTCTCAACACTAAAAAGTTGAAGACTTTTTCTCTAAGATCAGAAATAGACAAGGATGCCCCATTCTTGCTACTTCTGTTCAACATAGTCCTGGAAGTCTCAGTCAGCACAGTTGGGCAAGAGAAAGAAATAAAAGGCACCCAAATTGGAAAGAAAGAAGTTAATTTTTTTTTTCTTTGCAGGTGACATGGCCTTATATATAGAAAGCCCTAAAGACTCCAACAAAAAACTAATAGAAATAATAATTAAGTTACAGGTACAAAATCAACATATGAAAATCAGTAGCATTTCTATACGTGAACAACAAACTATCCAAAAAAGAAATCAAGAAAACAATCCCATTTGTAACAGCTACAAGGAAAAAATAAAATACTTAGGAGTAAATTGAATCAAGGAGACCTGTACATTGAAAACTATCAAACATTGATGAAAGAAATTGAAGAAGACACAATTAAATGAAAAGATATCCTGTGTTCATGGACTGGAAGAATTAATATTGTTTAAATATCCATGCTACTTAAAGCAATCTACAGATTCAATGCAATATTTATCAAAATTCCAGTGATATTTTTCACAGAAATAGAAAAGGCAATTCTAAAATTCATATAGAACCACGAAAGACCCCAAATAGCCAAAGCAATCTTGAAGCAAAAAGAACAAAGCCATCACACTACCTGACTGAAAAGTCTACTGCAAAGCTATGCTAATCAAAACAGCATGGTACTACACAGATAGACTAATGGAACATGATAGCCCAGAAATAATCCCACGGATTTGTGGTCAATTGATTTTTGACAAAGGTGCCAAGAACACACAATGGGGAAAGGACAGTCTTTTCAATAAATGATGCTGAGAAAATTGGATCTCTACATAGAGAAGAATGAAATTAGAACCTTTTCTCCACCATATTTAAAACCCAACTTAAGATAGATTAAATACTTAATCATAAAACCTGATACTGTAAAATTTCCAGAAGAAAACATAAGGGAAAATCTCCTGACATTGGCCTGGATGATGATCTTTAGGATATAACTCAAAAGCACAGGTAACAAAAGTGAAAATAGACAAAAGAGATTACATCAAACTAAAAAGTTTCAGCACAGCAATAAACAATCAACAGAGTGAAGAGACAATCTACTAAGTGGGAGAAAATATTTGCAAACCATACATCTGATAAGAGGTTGATATTCAAAATATGTGAGGAACTCAACAGCAAGAAAATAAATAACCCAATTAAAAAATGTGCAAAGGACCTAAATAGACATTTCTCAAAATAAGACACATACGTATGGCCAACAGATATGTGAAAAAATGCCCAACATTAATTGTTTGAGAAATGCAAATGAAAGTCACAATGAGATAGCACCTCATACTGCTAGAATGGCTGTTATCAAAAAGACAAAACCTAAGTGTTGAGGAGCATGTGAAGAAAAGAAAACCCTTGTACACTGTTGGTAGGAAAGTAAATTAGTACAGCCATTGTGGAAAACATTATGGAGGCTCCTCAAAAAATCAAAAATGAAACTACCATATGATCCAGCAATTCCACAACTGGGTATATATCCATAGGAAATGAAATCAGTGTGTGAAAGAGATATCTACACTCCCATGTTCCTTGCAGCATTAATCACAATAGCCAAGATTTGAAATCAACCTAAGTATCCATCAACAGAGGAATAGATAATGAAAATATAATATACACACAATTGAATACTATTCAGCCTTAAAAAAAAGAAGGAAATACCATCATTTGGAGCAACATATGTGAACCTGGAGAGCATTGTGCTAAGTGAAATAAGCCAGGCACAGAAATACCAGCATAATGCACCCATACACATACATATACACTATCACTTACATGTAGAATAGAAGCAAGTTGAACTCAATAAAGAGTAGAATGTTGGTTGCCAGAAGCTAGTGTGGTGGGAAGATGTCAGTCAAAAATTTAAATTAGGAAGAATAAGTTCAAGGGATGCATTGTACAACAGTGGTGACTATATTTAATAACAATGTATTATATTTTGAAAATAGCTAAGAGCGATTTTAAGCACCCTTTCCACAAAAAAGGAAAAGAATATGAAGTAGCACATGTTAATTAGCTTGATGAACCATTCTACGATGTGTACATATTTTAAACCATCATGCTATACCTGAAAAATATATATAATCTTTGTCAGTTAAAAGTAAATAAATGGGACCCTGCCAGAGCCACCACTGCCAGCAACATGTTCAAGGTAATTCAGAGGTCCATGGGGCCAGCTGGCCCAAGCTTGCTCACCTTCAAAGTCTGTACTGCACCGAAAAAGGACTCAGCTCCCAAAATTTCCATGAAGGTTGATTAGCTTTCACTCTACTCAGTTACTGAGGGTCAATCGAAGTATGTGGAGGAGTCAAGGAGTCCGCTTGAAGAAAGCATCTCACAGCTCCAACACTACTGCAAGCCATACACAAGCTGGTGTCAGCAAACGTACTCCCAAAATAAGCCCAAGATGCAAAGTTTAGTTCAATGGGGGTTAGACAGCTATGACTATCTCCAAAATGCACCTCCTGGATTTTTTCCGAGACTTGGTGTTATGGTTTTGCTGGCCTTATTGAACTCCTTTTGGCTGGAGGTTCAAAAATAAAGAAGCTAGTGTATCTACCTGGCTTTATGGGATTAGCTGCCTCCCTCTATTATCTACAACTAGCCATTGTGTTTGCCCAGGTCAGTGGGGAGAGACTATATGACTGGGGTTTACAAGGATACTAGACCAGACTTCTGTTATCTTGGTGATATCATCCTACAAGCAAACTAATCTGAAACCCTTTCACCTAGAGATAACATACAAGCCTTAGAACTCCTTGTTCTCTTGTTGCTATTTATGCACAAAGTTAAAACCCAAGTTAAAAAAAAATGTTCCACACAAATGTTCCACAGATAACTGGTCTTCAGGACATTCATAAGCAGGCCTGCTCCTGGTAATTTGCAAGACCCAGGTCAAGAGGATGAATTGAAGCATCATATCATATGAAAATATATAAAATAGTAAATCAGGCTAACATACTGTTAGATAAAATTTATTCTACCCACCTGTATCTTTGAGATGATAACACTGAAAATAAGTAAGCAGCTATGGGCTTTATGTAATTGAAAGGTGGCATGCATCAAAGATGATAAACTTAGTTACTGTACATGTCTGACTATTCTGTTTATGGTCCATTAATGTTTGGGTAAGTAATGAAATAAAGGCATACATGGTTTTTTAAAAGTTAGAAATACATATGCATGCATACAAACAAACACATATGTATGTGCATTATGCCTGCAATATACAGAGAATATTTCTGAAAAGGTGAACAAGAAATTGGTAGGTAGTTGTTGCCAGGCATGGAAACTGGGGACTGGAGGTCACACTGAAGGAAAAGAGACTGACTTTCCTCATGTTGACATTCTTTTGTATTTTTATTTTTTTATGATGTATATATATTATTTTCAATGACAACCCAG
This sequence comes from Sapajus apella, assembly GCF_009761245.1. NCBI lineage: Eukaryota > Metazoa > Chordata > Mammalia > Primates > Cebidae > Sapajus > Sapajus apella. Next base: position 1,515,856 of record NW_022436980.1, on the reverse strand, counting down.
CTAATGTACAGATTTTTTTTAAGTGCTAAAGTTTGGAAACTGAGACACTGAATAAACATCTGCATCTATAAGGCTTATAAATGGCAGAGCTGGGACGTGTGTGGGGCTGTCTGAGTTCAAAGCTAGGACTCTTTGTCATTGTATCACAGTAATTTTTTGCATGTATTGATCTGATAATGTTTCTAAAAGATGACATAATCATAAACACTTGTTTAACTTTTTTTTTTTTTTTTACAGATTATGATTTTAAAAAAGAAGCAGCAGTAGCTGTATGAATCATCACAAAGAATTCCAATAGTCTGGACTTCTCCCAAGGTGTGCAGTGCTCATAAGCTTGCTAGTGTGTGATTCATGAGAAAAGAGATTTATTTTCCTTAAACACTCAATAATTTAAAATGATTTTTAGTAATAATAATTATCAAATGAAAAACCTTTATTCTCTTTGGTGTTTTCTAGATGCCCTACTTAAAGAACATTTTCTTATGTTCCATTTCAATATTTTGTTAACTGTGAGGACGTGCTGGCTTTTTGAATCAAACAAAAGGAAATATGGAATATTTTTCCAAATAGTTTTGGTTCACTATTCACAGGACATTGGCATTGTCTACTAGAGTTGAAAATATGCATATTCCATGACTCAGGATTTTATCTCCTAGATATGTATTCAGCAGAAATACATGAGTATGTGCACCAACAGGCATGACAAGAATATTCATAGTAGTGCTATTCACAATAGTCCCAAACCAGAAACCCAAGTGTCTGTCTCCATTGGAACAGAAAAGTATACCTTGGTCCACTTCTACAGTGGCATATCAACCCACCTTTGGATCTAAGAAGTATGTTCATGCAACAGCCGTAGAGACGGTGCTGTTGAAAGGCCATCTGCCCATCCTGTGTATTGACAAGCATCAGGATTCCACGATGATTCTTCCTCATTCAAAGACTGGCAAACAGAAAAACACAGTAAATGAACAAAAACATCAATATGGAGCTCAAGTAAATAATTTATAAAGGAAAATGTATACTACTTTGAAAACAATAAAAGCTTATGTTAGAAAATATCTCACTGTAAGAAATAAAAAAATTCAGAAACATTTGCTTGGTGTCTTTAATAGGAGTCAAAAAGAAAGGGTCTTTTCAGAAACTGAAGTAGGGAGTAATAAGAACAGACAAGGTCAAAAAATAGACAGATGCAGGCTGAAAAGAAAAGAAAGTGGGCTAAGATGGAAAAAATGTAAAAAGATTCTAATCCAGCGACAAAATTTACACATTCACTTGGATGCAGTGAAAAGAGCAGAAACATCACAGCAGAGAATAAAACTGATAATGTTGGTGACACATTTATTAGGTGATCCAACATGAGATGGGAAGGAATGGGCAAAGAGATGAAAATGACAGAAGTTATCTCTAGATGACCTATCCCATGGCAATAGGAGTTCTTGAAGAAGAAACTAGAACAAATAAAATAGAAGCAATCACAGTTAATAATTAATTTTCTGAGTTAAAAAAACAAGCTGATCATACAAACTTGAAAGGGTTCACCTTGCCCTAGCAAAAGTAGGATTGGGGCAACTGAGGCAACTTTTTTCCCCCTGAGGATAACTGGCAAGAAAAAAAAAAAAAAAACAGCACCAGTAAGGAAGCATCTAAATTTTGTTTTGTTTTAAAAATGCTAACCTAAACTAGGTAAAGGTTATATTATTCACTTTTGAAATAAAACATCGGGAACACAAAATGAGAAACACAAATGATGGGATAGAAGGTGGGAGGGGAATGCTATACAGCTGGGAACGGCAGATTTTCTGTAAAGGGCCAGATGGTAACCACATTAGACTTTGTGGGTCAGATGAGTTGAGAGCTGAGTTGAGTACACAGCACATTTTAACGGTGTACTCAACTCTGCTGTTGCAGGGTAAGAGCAGCACTAGATGACACATAAATGAATGAGCATGACTGTCTTCCAGTAAAACTTTATTTTAGTTAAAACCAATACGTTTGAAATAGGATTTAAAGTTGCTTCTAATAAAGGACATATGTAATAAAACTTAAAATATATATTTTTAAATAATCTTTATCCTTACATAGTCTTCTAAAACTAAGTTTTGTATTTAGACAGTCAAGGAAAATATAAGTTGTTACACAATTCTCATTGACAATTTCCTCAGAGAGGAAAACTTTTTCCTGGTACTGGCAATCTTTTGCTTACAATGGCTTGAGTTAAAATGCTCCAAATTTTCTAAGCTTTGCTTTTGAAAACCAAAACACCTATAGTGACAATAAAAACACCCATTTAAAGCCATATGGTCATGGTGACTGGAACCATTGTAGTGAATTGGGGCTAGACTAGTACAATCAATCAATAACAATACAAAATCACAATGAACTGTCTGAGGCAGAAAACTTTTTTTGCATGGATGCATAATCAGATATAGTGCATCATTGTAAAGAGGCAGTGTGTTAGCATGAGGCAAGGTAAAATCCAAAAGGAAGGTGTGCAGTGTGGGTAAAGGATCACTTTAGGATGAAAAACTGTTAGCACAAAATTGTTGGGAATTGTAAATTCTTGAAGTACAGAACTCCCAGACAAATTATGTTAATGCCCGAGTGTTAGTTCAGTAAGAGTTTCCACTGCTAACTCCCGTCCCCCTATTCAATTCTAGGCCATGGTACCCACTTGAGAGTAGAGTTGTATTTACAAACACTTGGAGTGATTTTTATGCAGAAAATCCTAAATTTATAATTTTCATTTATGCAGTTTGCACAGAGGATTATAGATTCAGTTACTAGGAGAATGGAGAAAGCCGGCAAGTCCCTGAGTGACAGTGAATAGCCTTCAACTCTGCTTACCAATTGTGCAACAAAAGCCAGCTAGAACCCTAGCTATATAATATAGTAGTGTTATGGGATCTTTGGGGCATTGCTTTTCTGGCTGGAAACCTCTCTGGCCAGTGGGGCCTTTGCCTGACTTCTTGTTCTGTGTCCAGGAAGAATGAGGTATGCAAACACATGGAGGGTGGGCAAGATGAACAGCAGCCTTACTGAGTGTTAGAACAGCTCAGAGGAGACCCACAGTGGGTAGCTCTTCTTTGTAGGCAGGTCATCCTGTTAAGTGTTCAGCTGTCAGTAGAAAGGAGGCCCTGGAGTGGGTGGTTCCTTTCTGCAGGCAGGTCATCCCAATGAGTGTTCAGCTCTACCCAGAGAAGGTAGCTCCTCTCTGCAGCTGGTTATCCAGACATCTCCTCTGCTCTGGCTGAGTCCAGGGTTTTTTGATCTTCAGAGAGGGGAAATGCATGCTGATTGGTCCATGGGCAGCCATAGGCAAGCCCAGGAAAAGCAATACACACTCCCCCTCCAGGCAGCAGGACTGGCAGCCTGGACCCCAGGCTTCATGCCTTCTCAGCATGAAGGTAGGGCTTCACTGGGGCCCTGCCCTCTTCTGCCCAGGAGCCTAACTGCCTCCCCTGTCATTCATGGCACCCAGACTCTTCCTGCCAAGGGGTGCCTGCAGGCCAGCGATGGGCAGCCCTCAACACCCTCTCAGCTTCCCTCCCATGCTCTTCAGTGCCCAAAGTAAGGAGGAGGCCAAGGCAGCAGGGGGCTGGCATGTCAGCACTGCCCCGAGTGTGCCTCCACCCCACTGCCCTGTGGCAGTGCCAGGGCTTGGCCCCAACCTTGCTCCATAGTCAGAGCAGACACCAGGAGTAGGGAGAAGCCAGACAGCAGGAGCAGGCACCTCCAAGCCTGTGAGGGCAGGGGGGCATTCGCAGGCCCCCAACAGTGCAAGGGTGCCTGAGTCTGCAGCCACAGTTTGGGCAGCTGCAGCTGTGCCCAGGAAGGCAGGGCTCCTGCCTGCTCCCAGCTCCCCAAAAGCAAAAGGAAGTTCAGATCCATAGCTACACTTGGGTGGCTGCAGCCCTACTGGGAGGGCAGGGCTCCTGCTACTCTGTGGATTGGGAAGTCAGAGTCTACAGCCATGGTTTGGGTGGTGACAGTAGCATCTAGGGAGCTCCCACCCCAACTTGGAAGGGGCAGGGCTCTTGCTTGTTCCCAGATCCCACCGGCTCCATGGAGGATGCAGCCTCAGCTGCACCTCTCTGCTGCAGCTAGTGTGATAGCAGTGGCAGACTGTCTGGAATGGCCGCTGCCATCAGTAGCATGGAAGTTAAGAGAGCAAGCTTTGGACCCAGACTGTCTGGATTGATATCACAGTCCAAGTTCAGTGTGTCAGACAAGCTATTTAATCCCACTAAGCCTTAGCTTCCTCAAGTGTAAAATGGTATAACCATAGAAGGTACATCATGAGGTTGATGTTGGGATGTATTGAATTAATTTATATGAAAAGCTTAGAACACCACCCAATGCATGGTAAATACTCAATAAGCACCAATTAGTTAATTTTGCTATCACAAAGAGATAAAGGACAAAAAAGAAATAGGTGGAGCGTGTTTCCTGCTTATAAGGAAAACTACCACCACTCTATAGACAATGGCACAGTGGATATCAGCCTCTAACCCATCAGATGAGTTTCTCTGTCTCATCTGTGGAAGAATAAGAGACAGAGAGAATATGGATGTGCTATCATCTGCCCCTCCCCTAACCCCTCCAGCAAGAAAGGGATAGGAATGAGTACCCTATGTTCTGTCGAAACTTGAGGTGTTGAGAACAAGGGCTCCCTCCCTACCAGATATCAGAGCAGTAGAAGGAAGCCATAAGTATTGTGCAGAAGAACTTCCCAGACAACTTAGCTGCAATCATTGAAGAAGGGCTCTTTTATGATAGGTGTCAAATGTTGAGGGAACTGGAAGTGAGGGTAGAACAATGGTTCTTGGCTGTGGCTGCATGCTAAAACCACCAAGCACTTAAAAAAAATGCTTCTTGGGTTTCACTTCAGACCAATTAACATTGAATCTTTAGAAGTGGAGCCCAAGCAAAGGGAATTTTTAAAAAGTTTCCAAGTGATTTAATGTACATTCCAAGTTGAGAATAGGCAAAGCTTTTCTCAAGGAAATCGTTACTTTCCAAGCATCTACCATTCAGACTTACTATAGAAGACATGGCTTCAGTCCAGGTTCCAATGATACTTTCTTTGTAAAGCATAAAGAATTTCAAAGGGAAGAGTAGATCCAAGATGGCTGATTAGGAGCAGCACAGGATTGCAGCTCCCAGTGAAAGCGCAGAGGGTGATTGGACACTGCATTTCCAGACAGATTTTTATCGCCCACAGACCAGGAGACTCCCAGGCAGAGGAGCCCCATGGGTCACCATCGCAGCTGTTTTGGCTGGCATGGCTGTTTTGGTCGGCATGGCTATTTTGGCTGACGCCCTGGCGTGGTGGTTCTCTGTACAAAATACACTGGTCCGGGTGCCCTTTTAGCTGGTGATTGGAGTCCCGGTAAGGCACAGTCACCCATTCATCTGATGAAAAACGGGACTGAAACAGGGAGCCAGGTCAGGAGATTCCCAGACAAAAAGAGCACCACGAATCTCAGCGCCGCTGTTTCAGCCAATGCAGTGAGTTGCTGCATGGGAAATCACACAGATCCCGGTGCCTTTTCAACAGGTGACTGGAACACCTAGGAGAGAGTCAACCGTTCAACTAAAAAAAAAAAAAAAAAGACTCTGAGTCAGGGAGCCAGGTGATCAGGCTCGGCTGGGCCCACCACCCCCCCCCCCCCCAAAAAAAAAAAAAAAACAAAATACAGAAATTGAAAATGCTCTGGGTTGAGAGTTTCACAGCAAGCACAGCTGAACCCGCAACAGTCTAGCTCTGTAGGGGAGGGGCGTCCACCATTACTGAGAGACTCCAACACTACGGAGGCAGTCCGCCATTGCTGAGGCAGCCCGGTGTTGCCAAGGCAACCTGCCACTACAGAGAGAGTCTGCCATTACAGAGGCAAGCCACCATTGCCAAGGCAGTTCTAACTACACGCATATAAACAGGACTGCAGGGAAGATCACGCGGCAGCTGGGTGGAGCCCACAGCAGCTCGGCAAAGCCTCTGCAGGCAGACAGTGACTAGGCTGCCTCCTTGCTGGGCAGGGCAGCAGTGAAAAAAAAAAAAAGGTAGCAGCCCAACGGAAACTCATAAAGCCCTAATTCCCTGGGACAGGGCACCTGGGCAACAAAAAAGGGGAGATAATGAGTTCTGCTATAGCAGACCTAAACGTACCTGTCCAGCAACTCTGAATCAACAACAGAGCTCACAGCTCAGCATTTGAGGTCCAATAAAGGACAGACTGTCTCCTCAAGCAGCTCACTGATCCCTGTATATCCAAAGAGTCACCTCATAAAGGATAGAACAGACTGACATTTGGCAGGTATCCTTCTGGGACAAAGATAGCAGAAGAAGAAACTGGTGGCAACCCTTACTGTTCTGCAGCTGCTGCAGGTGATCCCCAGGCAAGTAGGGCCTGGAGTGGACCTCAGCAGTCCTCCAGCAGAGGGGACAGAATGTTAGAAGGAAAACTAAGAAACAGAAATAACTTCATCATCCACAAACTGGAAGTTCACTCAGAGACGCAATCTGAAAGTCAGCAACTACAAAGACGACAGGTGGATAAACCCACAAAGATGGGAAGAAACCAGCACAAAAAGGATGAAAACACCCAAAACCAGAACACCTCTCCTCCTACAAGGGATCACCAATCCTCACCAGCAAGGGAACAAGGCTGGATGGAGAATGAGTGTGATGAAATGACAGAATCAGACTTCAGAAGGTGGGTAATAAGAAGTTTCAGTGAGCTAAAAGAACATGTTCTAATCCAATGCAAAGAAACTCAGAAACTTGAAAAAAGATTTGATGAAATACTAACGAGAATGGACAACATAGAGAGGAATATAAGTGAATTGATGGAGCTAAAAAACACAACACAAGAACTTGGTGAAGCATGCACAAGTTTCTTTTTGCGAATTGACCAAGCAGAAGAAAGGATATCAGAGGTCAAAGATGAACTCAATGAAATAAAATGAGAAGGCAAGATTAGAGAAAAAAGGCTAAAAAGGAATGAACAAAGTCTCCAAGAAATGTGGGACTATGTGAAAAGACCTAATCTACATTTGATAGGTGTACCTGAATATGATGGAGAAAATGAATCCAAGCTGGAAAATACTCTTCAGGATATTATCCAGGAAAACTTCCCCAACCTAGCAAGGCAGGCCAATATTCAAGTCCAAGAAATACAGAGAACACCACAAAGATATTCTTCAAGAAGAGCAACCCCAAGGCACATAATCGCCAGATTCACCAGGGTTGAAATGAAGGAGAAAATGCTAATGGCAGCCAGAGAGAAAGGCCGGGTTACCCACAAAGGGAAGCCCATCAGACTCACAGCAGATCTCTCAGCGGAAACCCTACAAGCCAGAAGACAGTGGAGGCCAATATTCAACATCCTTAAAGAAAAGAACTTTCAACCCAGAATTTCATATCCAGCCAAACTAAGCTTCATAAGTGAAGGAAAAATAAAATCCTTTGTGAACAAGCAAGGACTCAGAGATTTCATCACCACCAGGCCTGCTTTACAAGAGCTCCTGAAGGAGGCTCTTCACATAGAAAGGAACAACCAGTACCAGCCACTCCAAAAACATACCAAATGGTAAAGAGCATCAACACAATCAAGAATCTGCATCAACTAACGGGCAAAACAGCCAGCTAGCATCAAAATGGCAGTATCAAATTCACACATAACAATATTAACCCTATATGTAAATGAGCTAAATGCTCCAATCAAAAGACATAGACTGGCAAATAAGATAAAAAGTCAAAACCCATCAGTGTGCTGTATCCTGGAAACCCATCTCACATGCAAGGTACACAAAGGCTCAAAATAAAGGGATGGAGGAAGATTTACCAAGCAAATGGAGAGCAAAAAAAGAGCAGGAGTTGCAATCCTCGTCTTTGATAAAATAGACTTTAAACCAGCAAAGATCAAAAGAGACAAACAAGGACATTACATAATGGTAAAAGGATCAATGCAACGAAAAGAGCTAATGATCCTAAATATATACACACCCAATACAGGAGCACCCAGATACATAAGGCAAGTTCTTAATGACTTACAAAGAGACTTAGACTCCCACACAATAATAGTGGGAGACTTTAACACCCCATTGTCAATATTAGATCAACCAGACAGAAAATTAACAAGGATATCCAGGACTTGAACTCAGACCTTGAACCAAGCAAACCTAATAGACATTTACAGAACTCTCCACCCCAAATCCACAGAATATACATTCTTCTCAGCACCACACCACACCTACTCTAAAACTGACCACATAATTGGAAGCAAATCACTCCTTAGCAAATGCAAAAGAACAGAAATCATAACAAACAGTCTCTCAGACCACAATGCAATCGAGTTAGAACTCAGAATGCAGAAACTAAGCCAAAACCACACAGCTTCATCGAAACTGAACAAGTGGCTCTTGAATGTTGACTGGAAGAACAATGAAAAGAAGACAGAAATAAAGATGTTCTTTGAAACCAACAAGAATGAAGACACAACATACCAGAATCTCTGGGACACATTTAAAGCAGTCTCTAGAGGAAAACATACAGCAATAAGAACCCACATGAGAAGCAAGGAGAAATCTAAAATTGACACCCTAGCATCAAAATTGAAAAGCTAGAGGAGCAAGATAAAAAAAAACTCAAAATCTAGCAGAAGACAAGAAATAACTAAGATCAGAGCAGAACTGAAGGAGATAGAGACACAAAAAAAACCCTTCAAAAAATTAATAAATCCAGGAGGTGGTTTTTCAAAAAGATCAACAAAATAGACCTCTAGCCAGATTAATAAAAAAGAAAAGAGAGAATAACCAAATTGATGCAATAAAAAACGATAAAGGGGATATCACCACAGATTCCACAGAAATTCAAGCCATCATCAGAGATTATTACAAACAACTCTATGCACATAAACTAGTAAACCTGGAAGAAATGGATAAATTCCTGGACACTTGCCTCCTCCCAAACCTAAACCAGGAAGATGTCGAAACCCTGAACAGACCTATAACAAGGTCTGAAGTTGAGGCAGCAATTAAGAGCCTACCACCCAAAAAAAAAGCCCAGGTCCAGATGGGTTCACAGCCGAATTCTACCAGACCTACAAAGAGGAGCTGGTACCATTCCTTCTAAAACTATTCCAAATAAT
>NW_022436980.1:1504421-1506604 GCF_009761245.1 Sapajus apella | reverse complement strand
AAAAGCTTATCCACCATGATCAAGTAGGCTTCATCCCGGGGATGCAAGGCTGGTTCAACATACGCAAGTCTATAAACGTAATTCACCACATAAACAGAACCAAAGACAAAAACCACATGATTATCTCAATTGATGCAGAGAAAGCCTTTGAAAAAATTCAACAGCCCTTTATGCTAAAAACCCTCAATAAACTAGGTATTGATGGAACGTATCTCAACATAATAAAAGCTATTTACGACAAAACAACAGCCAATATCATATTGAATGGGCAAAAACTAGAAGCATTCCCTTTGAAATCTGGCACTAGACAAGGATGTCCTCCACTCCTATTCAATATAGTACAGGAAATTCTAGCCAGAGCAATCAGGCAAGCAAAAGAAATAAAGGGTATTCAAATAGGAAAGGAGGAAGTCAAATTGTCTCTATTTGCAGATGACATGATTGTATATCTAGAAGACCCCATTGTCTCAGCCCAAAACCTCCTGAAACTGATAAGCAACTTCAGCAAAGTCTCAGGTTACAAAATCACAAAGTGCAAAAATCACAAGCATTCCTATACACAGATAACAGACTTAAAGAGAGCCAAATCAAGAACGAACTGCCATTCGCAATTGCTACCAAGAGAATAAAATACCTAGGAATACAACTAACAAGGAATGTAAAGGACCTCTTCAAGGAGAACTACAAGCCACTGCTCAACAAAATAAGAAACGACACAAACAGATGGAGAAACATTCCATGTTCATGGTTAGGAAGAAACAGTATCGTGAAAATGGCCATACTGCGCAAAGTAACTTACAGATTCAAAGCTATCCCCATCAAGCTACCAATGACCTTCTTCACAGAACTGGAAAAGAACACCTCAAACTTCAGGTGGAACCAAAAGAGAGCCCGCATAGCCAAGTCAATTCTAAGCAAAAAGAACAAAGCAGGGGGCATCACACTACCGGACTTCAAACTATACTACAAGACTACAGTAATCAAAACAGCATGATACTGGTACCAAAACAGGGATATAGACCAATGGAACAGAACAGAGGACTCAGAGGCAACACCACACATCTACAAGCATCTGATCTTTGACAAACCTAACAAAAACAAGCAATGGGGAAAGGAGTCCCTGTTTAATAAATGGTGTTAGGAAAGCTGGCTAACCATGTGCAGAAAGCAGAAACTGGATTCCTTCCTGACACCTTACACTAAAATTAACCCCAGATGGATTAAAGACTTAAATATAAGACTTAACAACATAAAAACCGTAGAAGAAAATCTAGGCAAAAGCATTCAGGGCATAGGCATAGGCAAGGACTTCATGACCAACACACCAAAAGCATTGGCAACAAAAGCCAAAATAGACAAATGGGACCTAATCAAACTCCACAGCTTCTGCACGGCAAAAGAAACAGTCATTAGAATGAATCGGCAACCAACAGAGTGGGAAAAAATTTTTGCAATCTACCTATCTGACAAAGGGCTGATATCCAGCATTTACAAAGAAATAAAACAGATTTACAAGAAAAAACTAACAAGCCTATTCAAAAGTGGGCAAAGGATATGAACAGACACTTCACAAAAGAAGACATACGTGAGGCCAACAAACATATGAAAAAATGCTCATCATCACTGGTCATCAGAGAAATGCAAATCAAAACTACATTGAGATACCATCTCACGCCAGTTAGAATGGCGATCATTAAAAAATCTAGAGACAACAGATGCTGGAGTGGATGTGGAGAAATAGGAACACTTTTACACTGTTGGTGGGAGTGTAAATTAGTTCAACCATTGTGGAAGACAGTGTGGCGATTCCTCAAGGACCTAGAAATAGAAATTCCATTTGACCCAGCAATCCCATTACTGGGTATATATCCAAAGGATTATAAATCATTCTACTATAAGGACACATGTACACGAATGTTCATTGCAGCACTGTTTACAATAGCAAAGACCTGGAACCAACCCAAATGCCCATCAATGATAGACTGGACAGGGAAAATGTGGCACATATACACCATGGAATATTATGCAGCTATCAAAAACAATGAGTTCTGTCCTTTGTAGGGACATGGATGAACCTGGAAACCATCATTCTCAGCCAACTGACACAAGAACAGAAAATCAAACACCACATGTTCTCACTCATAGGCAGGTGTTGAACAATGAGAACACATGGACACAGGGAG
>NW_022436980.1:1447174-1504321 GCF_009761245.1 Sapajus apella | reverse complement strand
GGGAGAAATGCCAGATACAGGTGAAGGGGAGGAAGGCAGCAAATCACACTGCCATGTGTGTACCTATGCAACTATCTTGCATGTTCTTCACACGTACCCCAAAACCTAAAATGCAATAAAAAATAAAATAAAATAAAGAAATCACATAATGGTATACCTCAACTTAACTTTAACATGCATTAAATATTAGTGTATTAAACACTCAAAAGGCACAGATTTCAAAATGATGTTTTGTTTGTTTGTTTTCTCAAAATGGTTTTGAAAAACAGCAAAACCAAGCATATGATTTGCAAGAGATACGTTTAAATATAAAAACAGTAATAATGAAAGTAAATAGAAAATTATATAACAGGAAAATATTTAGCATAAGAAAACTAGAGTGGTTCTATTACTACAGCTGGCAAAAAAAAAAAAAAAATCAAAGCAGGAAGTATTACCAGAGATAAAGTAAGATACCTCATAATGATAAAAAAATGAAAACTAAATAGTCTTATATTTTTATACCCCTAGTAAGTGAATTCACAAAGCAAAACTAACAAATAAATAAGTAAACAAATCTCCAAAGTTGAAGACTTAACACCTTCTTCTCAATAGTATAGAACAATTAGACCAGAAATCAGTAAAGTTTAAAAGATTTTAACAATACTATATACCTTTACTTAACACTAATCAGAACACTACGCCCAACCACTGCAGAATACATTCTTTTCAAGTGTACATGGAATGCTTACCAAAATAAGCCATATTTTGAGCCACAAAACATCTTTATATATTTCAAAAAATGGAAATATTATAAAATGTTATCTGACCACAGAAGCAACTAACTTAGAAATCAGGAACAAATACATATTTTTAGAAAATCCCCAAACATTTGGAAGTTAAACAATATATCTCTAAATAATCTTGGATCAAAGAAGAAATCACAAAGGAAATTAGAAAATTCTTTGATGTGAATGATTGAGAAAATACAACTTCAAAATTTATAGGATGTAGCAAGAGCAGTGCTTAGAGAGAAATGGTAGATATATGTACTCATATTAGAAAAGAGGCTTAAAAGCAGTTATCTAAGTTCCCACTTAAGGACGATACAGAATGGCAAAAATAAACCTAAAGTAAGTGGTAGGAGAGATGTTTTAAGATACAAAAGAGCAGAAATTTATGAAACAGAAAGCTTAAAATGATAGAGAAAATTCACAAGAACAAAATTATATTTTTTGAAAAGACTGGTTAAAATCACATCATCATGATACTTGCCATCATTACAATTTTAAAGCCTAAAAATTAAAACTTAACAGGTTTCACACATTTAAGAGCTAACTCATTTGACAATCAGAAGTAAGTATGGGTTTCATTTAATAGTAACATGAGCTAGCTGCAGGGAATGTTCTCTCAAGGCGGTCCTTTTTCTTCTTTTAATAAAGACAGAACTCTATTAAAGCATATTAGTAAATATCATATTTAAAAGAATTACTACACTGAACTGAGCAGCCACCAAATGCAATGTGGTACCAGTTGATATAAGGGCCTCTGCTCTCAGGGGGCTTATAACCAACTAAGGCAAGAAGTCACAGATACATTCTGCAGTGTAATTTATAGATGAGGTAAAAAAGTGTTCCAAAATTCTAAGACAGACATTGGAATTCTGACCACAACAAGTGTAATATATGGAGCCTCAGAGTAATTATAGGATCTGGAACAGCTGGCGCTCAAATTTAGTGATTCCCCCCAGTTGCTGGAACCTGCCATTTCTGGGAAGTTAAAATTTGCGTCACTGTTTCTACTTGTGATAAAATGAAACCACTTTCAAAGAGAAGCTTCCTATTCCTAGCCTTCTTGTGTGACTTCTACTACCTCCACTCAAAGATGAAAAGGGAGAAGATTCCTCTAAGACTTCCTCATGGGGATCAGAGTGTCACCTCCATGCTCTTGCCCTGAGTGCCCCTGAGCACACCCCAGAAGAAGGCTAAGAGATTTTTGAGAAAGACCATGTGACTGGCTGATAAACACCTATTTTCCTCAGGTTCCACCTGAATTTATATAGTCAGTACATCGCTCTTTTATTTTGTCCTCTCTGTTCCTTTTTGTAAATATAAAAATTCTCTGTAGGGGGCGTAAAATACTAAACAAATTCACACTAACAAATACCTGGCCAGGCATAGTGACTTATGCCTGTAATCTCAGTATTTTGGGAGACCAAGGCAGGCAGACTGCTGGAGTCCCAGCGTTCAAGACCAGCCTGGGCAACATAGTGAGGCCTCATCTCTACAAATAAACAAACAAATTAGCCAAGCGTGGTGGCACACACCTGTAGTCTCAGGAGGCTGAGGTGGGAAGAACACTTGAGCCCAGGAGGTTGAGGCTGCAGTGAGTTATGACCATACCACTGCACTCCAGCCGGGGTGACAGAGCAAGACCCTGTCTCCAAAAAAAAAAAAAAAAAAAGAAAAGAAAAGAAAAAAAAACTCTTCAGGCTGATCAGATCTGCTTTTGTCTGATGAGTAGCTCAGGAGCTCTACATTTCTGATTGCTACAATAGACAAAGTGGAGAATGGAGGTCAAGACCTCAAATTTCTGAAGCTGAGCTTAAGAATGAGAGTGTATTTTCTGGTTGTTTTCTTAACTCATTTCACTATAAAGCCATGCCTGATATTAACAGTACAGCTCTAGACTAGAGAGGCCTGGCAATCCTACAGCCTTCTTCTGTCTTCTAGCCGGGACTTCACACCACAGACCCAGAGGAAAAGAGACCCAAATATCCCTGCAGAAACCAGAGAATAGTCCCTTTACCTCAGTGGTTTCACAATCTGTTTTTCATTTCCTGTTTCTGCTGTAAATAATTCACCATATTTTATAACAGAGGGAAGGCCAGGTCCTTGTGAGCCAGGAGGGCTTTGAGAGATGATGAAAGCTATGTATTTTACCATAACCTAAGGACTTCTGGCAAGGTGCCTTACCTGAGCTGGAGTCCTGCCTTTTTTCCCTAGACATGGAAATATCTGTCAGTGCGGAAAGACCTACTTTTGATCTTGGAAATAAGTGTCCTGGGGTGAGTTCTTAACCCTTTCCAGCCTTCCCACCCTCTTTGGCTGTAGCCATGGCCTTCTGATCTATATCTCTCAGGGGACCTGCAAGCCCCAGATATAGCCCCATGCTGTCCTCCTACTCCAGAGCACATTATTCAGGCTCCTTTCACGGGAACTGAAATCCAGTATTTCACTTACTCTTTTTCTTCCCAATATCCTCATGGCATTCAATATTTCATTTAGAGTATAGGTCCTCCCTGCCCAAGGCCCAAGTCAACCTTCTATCCAGTGGGATTTATAATCCAGTGCTTCCTAGCCCTAGCAGAATCCCATGTGGATAATCAGAAACATGACTGGAAAAAGGACAGAGCACTATGACAATGGGTCCCAGTCTCCACTGCTGGCAGTAAACCTCCAGCAGTGAGCTTTGTAAGCATCTTACATTCTGCGCTTGGTTGAAAACAGCAAAGCAGGCATCCACTTGAGAAATGTTAACCCCTAGGAAATACCAGCCCTAAGTCTTTCTTATCCCTTGGGAAGTACAAATTGGGTAGAGAAGAAACAGATTAAAAACATACAAAACAAATCATACTTAGATATTTTGGCTTTCCTCACCAGGGCTGGATTAAAGTGTGTACTTCAAAATAATAATAATTTAAGTCAATAAATAAATGGGCCAGGCGTGGTGGCTCAGGCCTGTAATCCCAGCACTTTGGGAGGCTGAGTCGGGTGGATCAGGAGGTCAGGAGATCAAGACCATCATTTCCAACACTGTGAAACCCCGTCTCTACTAAAAATACAAAAATTAGCCAGGCGTGGTGGCATGTGCCTGCAGTCCCGGCTACTCAGGAGGCCGAGGCAGGAGAATCGCCTGGGAGGTGGAGGTTGCAGTGAGCCGAGATTGCGCCACTGCACTCCAGCCTGGGCGACAGAGCAAGACTTCATCTCAAAAATAAATAAATAAAAATAAGTAAATAAATGTAAGGAAGTCCAAATGTTCACATGAAGATGACTGTGGTCATTTTTTGGCAATCCCCAGTTCTCTTTTCCACCTGTCTGCTCAATCGTTGTCTCCCTCTCCCTCTCTTGCTGGGGCCCATGTCCCAGCTTTACTGTTGCCAGAAGCTTGTACTTAGTTTGCTGTTTAGGTAGGAGCAGTTACTTCCACAAAGCATCTTTGTAAACAAAGCAAGTAGAAGAAACACATCCTGATATCCACCGCACTCGGCTTTTGTTGATTCTGTTCACTTGGGGGCAGCTGCTGCTGAAGAATAAGAAGATTGAGGCTGAAGAGTGAGGACTGCTCCCTGCTGGCAGGACCTGGGAGAGGAAAGGGCCCACAGTTGATCCATCCTCCCCATTCCTGGTCAGCCGTCTGTTCTGAGATCAGAGCAGTGGGGTCACACTCCAAAGAATTGTGCTCAGCCCCTTCATCTCACACCCTTCCCTCTCTTCCTGAGAGCCTGCCTCCCTCTTACATAACCATGATGGTGATTGGCATTGTCATGAGTCAATACTTTGCTCACTTTCACATCAAGTAACACTATCCAGGGAGGAGGTTTCAACAAAGGAGGAAGTATTAGGAGATCTAGGTTCCAATTAACGTTGCCTCTAGTGGTAAAGGACAGAGACCCTCAGACTGATGAAATAGGCTCAGAATTACTTAGACAAAGCAGATATTTGTCACTCTCTTCCCCTTCTCCTGTATTTTACAGTGAAGTCAGCTGAACAAAAAATGTAGGGGAATATAATGAGAGTAAATACGGTAATCTCTTCATGTGCTAGTTCAAGCGCTGGACTTGGGACTTAGGAGTGGCAATGGGGCCACTTAGAGCCCACATCTGACTTTGACTGAAATGTAGGTGAGAGACAAGATTGTCTCATATCCGGGGAAATCATAACCTATGACTAGGACGGGAAGAGGAAGCACTGCCTTTACTTCAGCGGGAGCCAAGTGTTCACAGTGAGAAAAGCAAGAGAATAAGCTAATACTCCTGTTCTGAACAAGGCAGCGGCTCCTCAGTAAAGCTACTCCTTGATCGATCCTTTGCTCCTGATTGTTCAAAGTGGACCCCAGAGGAGAAGTTAGAGCAAAGAAGTTACCACCGCCAAGCAGGTATGGTTTTTCTTTCTTCCCCTTTTATTGGGGGCTGACTGCCCTTCAGCTCCATGCAAAAGATGTGCATGAACACAAATATACCTTCTCTTTGAGGTCAGCATCATAGTGGGTCATGAATCATGTTTGCCTTGCTGCTATCTCCTCATTTCCAGGTTGGAAAAAAATAAAACATGAAAACAATCACTTAATGTTGAGCCCCGTTACTGATGCTCTCTGGTCCTGCACTAGCCTCCTAGAAAAATCATCACAGGAAGCCTCAACTCTGCATGAGTTACCACAAGTCACACATACAACCGGCTCCCTGTTACAGAGCTAGAGTCCCTGGACCCAGGAAATACCACCCCCCAGGACTGTGGGAACTGGGGACTATGGGAACTGGGAGCAACTCAGTCCTGATTCCTTGTGGCCTGCTGGGTTAGTGCTGGCAGCCCCCTGAGGCCAAGGACAGCAGCATGGCAGTCACCAGGCCTCATCACCTCAGGAAGGGGTCCCTTAGAGCCCTTGCCACACCCCTGCACAGCCCTGCAGCTGAGTCGGCTTCAGACCAGTGAGTTTTCTACCTCTACCAGTGAAAAGGCACCTTGTCCGACAGAACCAAGTCTTGCCTGCATGTGCTCAGTGCCACCAAGCCCTTCTTCTCTCCACATTACAGCCCAGCTCAGCTGAGGCTATGGCCAGAGGCACTGCTTTAAGGCTACTCTATGTCTAGGACAGGTCAACGGACACTTTTGAGTCCACTGAGTCTTGACTCAATGAATCAGCTATCGCAGGCACTATTCCCTTCCCACATAGCCTCTAATGAAATGGCCAGAGTTGAAAGGATTCTAAGGGAGGCCTCAGTGGCTTATTTAATTAGTTGGTTAATGGGAAAGATTATTTTTCTGTACATTTTTAAAATGTGCATGCTTTAAAAATATTTTAGTTATGTAATAAAAGTCTAAACCTGGGTTGAGAAACTATGGCTCACAGGCTAACTCTGGCCCACCAGCTGTTTTTATAAATGAAGCTTTATAGGAATACAGCCGTGCCTATTTGTTATGTATTGTATATGGCTGTTTTTGCCCTACAACAGCAAACTTGACCAGTTGCAAAAGAGACAGTATGGCCCACAGAGCCTAAAATATTAACTACCTGGCCTTTGACAGAAAAAGTTTGCCAACTTCTAATCTAAAGTTGTCAACTTGTTTCAGAATTATTCTGGAATAAACCCAAGAAACCACAAAACTGACTAGACTATGTTTTTTTTAGGTAATAACTTTTAAAATTATAAAGTAATACATTATTTTATGCTCCTTGAAAATGAGAAAGCAGTATAGATAAACCTAAATTAACCTTTGGCCATTCTGTCAATCCTAATCTCTGGTTTCCCCAAAAGCACTTAGTATGATATATTTACTGCCAGTGTGTGTGTGTGTGTTCATCTATGCATAGATGTACTAATAAACATCTGTTGTCATGTCATTCTAATTCTGTTTTTCCATTCAACAGTATGACTTGGAGACTTTCCAAGCTTTATAGAACTCACTTCATTATTTTAACTGCTATGTCATATTTCACAGTGTATACTTCTTTTATTTAGCCATCTTCTTTTTGACAGATATTTAAGCTTTTCCAATTTTTCAGTCTTACCAGTGAACCTCACTGCATTTGTCTGCTTGTACACACGTGCAAGTATTTCACTAGAGGAACTACTGGGAAGTTGAACTGCCACATCACAAGATATATGTGGTTCAATTTTTGACTGCCAAACAGCCCTCCATAGAGCTGGAACCGATTATAATTTCACCAGCAGAAAAGGGTAGTTACTGTTTCTCCACAGGTCAAACAATGCTTACTGTTTATTCAGTATTTTATTATTTTTTCCATTTGAATAAGTGCAAATGATAACCCATTATTTCAATATTTCAATTTCCCTGATTATTAATGAAGTTGAGCATTCTTTTTATAGGACCCCTCTTGGCCATTGTATTTCTCTTCTTAAATTACCTATTCATATTCTTAGCTTATTTTATGTTGGATTTTTTAAATCCTTTGTGGGAATTTATTTATTCCCAATGTAAATTATTTGATGTGCATGTAATATTCTCCCTAAGCCTGTCACTTGTGTTTTAACTTTAAATCATACTTTTTAGCCAATAGAAATTTTTACTATTATTGTTGTCATTATTTTGATGTACTTGAATCTGTCAATTTCCCCCTTTATGGATTTTACTGCTATCTAAAAGATTTCTCAATCACCAAGATTATGAAGCTACTTTGGTGCACCTTTCTGTAATACTTTTATTTAAAAAGTAAGTCTTTATTCACCTGGCACTTATTGCAATACATTATTTTGATACTATTTATTGAAAAGGTCATTTTTCCCTATTTGTTTGAGATATCACCTCTATCATATACTAAATTCCCACTTACAAACATGTTCATTTCTGGATACTCTGTCCTTTTATATCTATTTCCTATTCCTGAGCCAATTTCCACTATAATGTTTACCTTTCTACTTGATTTTTCCCCCTGATAAATAGAAAGTCTATTTTGGGTTTTGATATTTTTCCTGGTTACCTTACAGAATTCTCTTAATAGTTGTTAAAGCTTATCAGTTGATTACTTCAGAATTTCTAGATAGACAAACATATCATTTGTATATAGTAAGAGTTTTGCTCCTTCCTTTCAAATCTTTACAAACCTTAATTTTTTGTGTTTCATTGGTTTTTCTTGGCCATCCAGCATAATGCTGAGTAGTAGCCATGAAAGAAGATAGTCTCAGAGCTGATACATACAGCTGTGTGGGTTGTATACTGCACAATTCTAGGGGGTACTGTTTACAAACACTTAGATGTCCTAGGTATTCTTGTCATGTTTCAGAGTTTAATCCATTTTTATTTTGTACTATGAACTCATTTTTCTTGGAACCTTCTCTTTGGGATTCATTGAGATTAAAAATGTTTTCCTATAGAGGATTTATTTTTGCTTTAGCCAGGGACAGAACCGCCTGGGACCACCATAAGCTTGTGGTCTATTGGCCACACAAATAAGGTGAATTCTGACCCAAACTTACCTTATTACAGGCCTGTTGTTAAGAATCTCAAAGAAGCCTTTTCTTTTTGCTCCACCCAGAGTGAAGGCTGAGAAGGCCTGGGACAGACCTGTTTCCCTCCATAGTTCCTACTGAGGATGTCACCCATAGGGGATCTTGAGTTTATAATCTCTAATCTGGTTAGGCCCCAGGCTTTGCCTCCTATGCTACCATTAAAATCCAGGCTCCAGGCCTACAGGAGTCCAGAAAACCCCAAGACGATCACTGACTCCCCTCTCTCATGCCTCTGGCTTAGCATAATCTTATAAATTGTGGCCTCTTGAGACTTCCTTTACTTTCCTACCAGTGCAATCTGCATAAAAAATGATATTCTTAAAAATTTATCTAGTATTTTTAGGTGCTGTATGCCAGGAGGATTTTCTCCAACCACCTTCTCCATCATAGTGCCCGCAATAAAATCTTTATTTTTTATTTTAATAAGATTGATCCTAATGCTTCTCCAATAAGATACATAGTAAAAGTGTTTGGTAACTATTCTATATCAAGTTAGTGAAGCTCTCTTCTATTCCTCTTGGTTAACCAAGAATTATAAATTATGAATGGGTATTGAGTTTTATTAAATGCTTTTTGGCATTTATTAATTTCCTTATTTCCATAGCTAATTATATAGCTTATCCCAAGGGTGATGGAAGCAGAGATGACCCAATAGCCACTAGGACCCTTGGAATGCAGACCCATGATTTTTCCATTAAAAAGAACAATAAATTCAGAGAATGTGGACATTAATTCAAATTCTTAGTATGGTTGCCATGTTCTGTTCACTGACCCATCAGTCTCTTGTCCTCACACTTCAGATACTGGTGTCCTGGGCACAACCTGGGCAGGTCATGAGGGGTGTGTAGGGGACGCCTCTTGCACACAGGGGCCTTTTAGATGGCACAACTTGAAAGGGGCTGGGAAAAGTTCCCTGCAACACCTCCTGAACCTCTATGAAACATTGACACAACAAACTGAATATCCAATTGGAAACTGATATAAAAAGGCATATCCAAATTCCTCATTTAATGTGTGAAATAATTTTACTGGATCTCTATAAATTTCTGAAGAGTCAAACTATAAAACCATGGGCAATACTGGCACTCCACATGCATCGATAAGACAGAGGCAGTTAACTCAGAGGCCACTGTGTCCTGTTAAATATTGGAAGAGAGTACTGCGTGTACTTATGACCTGGGCTGATGCCAGCTCTCAACCCTGATCCATGTCTAGTAACCTGCTGAACTCTTGGATCTAAGTCCCAGGAAGCATAAAGGCGAATTTTCATTTACGGCCCCCTGAAGATAGCAACTGGCTTCTCTTATCTGAATTAATGAATTATGACTTCAGCTATCTGAGTTTTCCTCTGGAGGCCTGCCCCATGCCAGGGCCAATGAGAAGACTTTTGTTTACAAAACATAAAGAATTTAAAATATATAGCCTCATTTTATCCCCATGAATTTTGTGAAAAAGCAACTTGTATCATGTATCTATTTACATGACAGGAAGAATTAGAGAAAAGAAAAGATGTTGTGGCTGGGCGTGGTGGTTCGTGCCTGTAATCCCAGCACCTTGGGAAGCTGAGGCATGTGGATCTTTTGAGGTCAGTAGTTACAGACCAGACTGGCCAACATGGCAAAACCCCGTCTCTACTAAAAATACAAAATTGGCCAGGAATGATGTCACACACCTGTAATTCCAGCTACTTGGGAGGCTGAGGCACAAGAATTGTTTGAACCCAGAAGGTGGAGTTTGCAGTGAGCAGAGATCGTGCCACTGCACTCCAACCTAAGGGAGAGAGTGAGACTGTCTCAAAAAAAAAAAAGTTCTGTCATTAATTGACTTCATGAACACACCCCAGAACCCTAGTTTCCTCATTTGCAAAAAGGATAAGACCTGCCCCACCCCACCCTCCTTTGTTCAACTTGGGATAAGCCCTGTGCTGCCTTCCTCACAGGCACCTCAACATGAAGTTGTAATTTTGAAATCATTTTGTAAACAACAAAACTTGAGTAAATGTGAGTAAAATTTACTAAATGTCTCCCTTCATGAACAAAGTCAACAGTTTTATAGGCATCACTTGCCTGCATCTTAGAAATTCAGTATTCTTATGTTACATTCCCTTTACCTGCTTTTTTCTCTTAATCCTCTGGCCAGTTCTGCTATTTGTGTGTGTGTGTGTGTGTGTGTGTGTGTGTGTGTGTGTATCTTGGAGACAGCAGGATTATATATATATATATATATATATATATATATACATAATATATATATATTTATGTGTGTGATATATGTATGTATATACACCCATAATTATAATCATATATGTATGTGTGTATGTGTATATATATACACACATAATTAAATATATACATAAAATCCTTCTGTCTCCAAGTGTTTCTATCCCAACGATTATGGTTTTTGTTTTTTTAACCATTTACCCCCTTTTACTTAGACTCTGTTGCTTCAACCTCAAACTGCCCACTCTTTTCTTCCCATAATCTCAGTGACCTGGTTCCAAAGTTTTTGCTTTGACTCATTTGAAGATTACATGTTTCTGAATGTCCTCCCCACATCCTTTACCTGGGAAGCAACTATCTCATCCTCAAATGTATATTGACTTTTAATTTTTAATTATTATTATTATTTTAAGAGACAGGGTCTTGCCGTGTCACCCAGGCTAGAGGGCAGTGATCTGATCATGGCTCACTGCAGCCTTGAACTCCTGGGCTCAAGTGATCCTCCCACCTCAGCCTCCCGAATAGCTGGGACTACAGATGTGTGCCACCATGCCCAGACACTTTTTAAATTTATTTTTGGTAGAGACAGGGTCTCAATTTTTTGCCCAGGTTCCTCTCAAATTCCTGGCCTCAAGCAATACTCCTGCCTAAGCCCCCCGAAGTGCTGGGATTACAGATATGAGCCCCCATGCCTGGCCATTATACTTAAAAATGTATTTATTTATTAGTGGTTGATTGAGACAGGGTCTCATTTTCTTGCCCAGGCTGGCGTGCAGTGGGACAGTCATGGCTCACTGCAGCTTTGACTCCTGGGCTCAAGTGTTCTTCCTGCCTCAGCCTCCCAAGTAGCTGGGACTACAGGCACATGCACCACACTTGGCTAATTTTTCATTTTTTTGTAGAGATGGTGTCTCACTATGTTGCCCAGGCTAGTCTCGAACTCCTGGCCCCAAACGATCTGCTCCATTGCAACTTCCCTAAGTGCTGGGATTACAGACCTGAGCCTGTATATTGACTTCAAATAACAATTTATAATGTGAATCATTTTGAGATTAAAATGTAGCTCAGAACTCAGGTTGGGATCAAATGCAGTTTAATTGATATGGTTATCTTTTTGTTCCTCATCATAGTGCTTTTAACTACTATATTAGTCCATGTTCATGCTGCACTGATTGATAAAGACATACCTGAGACTGAGTAAATTATAAAGAAAAAGAAGTTCAATGGACTCACAATTCCACTTGTCTGGGGAAGCCTCACAATCATGGTAGAAGGTGAAAGGCATGTCTCATATGGTGGCAGGCAAGAGAGAGGATGAGAACCAAGTGAAAGGGGTTTCCCCTTATAAAACCATCAGATCTCATTAGACGTATTCACTACCCTGAGAACAGCATGGGGGAAACCACTCACGTGATTCAATTACCTCCTACCAGGTCCCTCCCACAACATGTGGTCATTGTGCAAACTACAATTCAAGATGAATTGTAGTCTGTCTGCCCAACTTCAGTGAGCTGTCCTTAGGGTCAGATTGGCTGGAGTGGCCCTGTGTGACAGGCCCGTGAGTGTTCCTAAGCACCGTACAGATACTAGTCTGTATTGTCAAGGAGTATTTTAAGTCTCCACCTCAGTGTGATGACTGCTTTGGTAGGAAAGGAGGCAATTTAAAATTCACCTAATTTCTGATTCGTTCCAATAATGTTTTGGTGCCTTTGAATATGGCAGCCCCCTAGGCAGCAGTCCATCCAGCAGGCCTTATAACTGACATCTATATGTCTGACATCCAGACTCACCAGAATGAGATCTAAATGGGTCAGGGGATTACTTGTCCCTGGGACAGAGCAATTACACCATCCCTCACAGGCCCCAGAAGGCCTATGGACTCTTGGCCACCAGGAGCCCCTCTGAGAGCAGCTTCAGGGTGGGCTTGGCCTCCAGAGTGGCCTCCTCCTGCAAGGTCAGGCTGGATGAACGTTTGTGAGAGTCTCCTGTACAAGGAGAGGTGGGAGACTGTGAACACCATTTATCTCTTTGTGTAATTGCTTCACCAGTGTTGACAGCTCATGTGACACACCTGTCTTTCTGATGGAGGAAGGAAGTAATATCATTTTCTACCAAAAGCATTCTTTGATCATTTCTGTTCTTAAAAAAAAAAAAAAAAAAAAGCTATGCCGGGCGCGGTGGCTCACACCTATAATCCCAGCACTTTGGGAGGCCGAGGTGGGCGGATCACGAGGTCAGGAGATCGAGACCATCCTGGCTAACACAGTGAAACCCCATCTCTACTAAAAAAAAAAAATTAGCCAGGCATGGTGGCATGCACCTGTAGTCCCAGCTACTTGGAGGCTGAGGCAGGAGAATCGCTTGAACTCAGGAGGCAGAGGTTGCAGTGAGCCGAGATTGAGCCATTGCACTCCAACCTGGGTGACAAAGTTAGACACCATCTCAAAAAAAAAAAAAAAAAAAAAGTTACCTGATGGGTCTCTTGCCAAAATCAGTGATATGGTTTGGATGTTTTGTCCCTTCCAAATCTCATGTTGAAATATGACCTTCAGGCCAGGTGCAGTGGCTCACACATGTTATCCCAGCACTTTGGGAGGCTGAGGCAGGCAGATCACCTGAGGTCAGGAGTTCAAGACCAGCTTTGCCAACATGGTGAAACCCTGCCTCCACTAAAAATACAAAAATTAGATGTGAAGATCAGAGGGGAAGCATGTGTGAGAGGGTCCAGCAGAAAAAAATATGGCTGCCAAAGTGTTTGAGTCCATCAGCAAGTTTGGCCTGGCCTTAGCTGTTGCAGGAGGCATGGTGAACTCTGCCTTATATAATGTGGACGCTGGGCACATAGCTGTCATCTTTGACCCATTCTGTGGCATATAAGTCATTGTGATAGGAGAAGGGACTCACTTTCTCATCCCATGGGTACAGAAACCAATTATCTTTGACTGCCATCCTTGACCATGTAATGTGCCAGTCATCACTGGTAGCAAAGATTTACAGAATGTCAACATCACACTGTGCATCCTCTTCGGGCCCATCTCTAGCCAGCTTCCTCACATCTTCACCAGCATCTGAGAGGACTATGATGAGTGTGTGCTGCTGTCCATCAAGACTGAGAGCTCCTCAAGTCAATGGTGGCTTGCTTCGATGCTGAAGAACTAATCACTCCAGGCAGGTGAGTGAGAACTTACAGAACGAGCAGCCACCTTTAGGTTCATCCTGGACCATGTGTCCTTGACACATTTGACCTTCGGAAAGGAGTTCACAGAAGCCATGGAAGCCAAACAGGTGGCTCAGCAGGAAGCAGAGAGGGCCAGAACTTGCAGGCCACTGCCAGGATGGCCTGATTTAAATGTGCAAGCTGGAAGCTGCAGAGGACATCGCGTACTAGCTCTCAGGCTCTCAGAACATCACCTATCTGCCTGCAGGGCAATCTGTACTCCTCCAGCTGCCCCAGTGATGGCCCACCCTGCCTGCACCTCCACGGGCCAACTGTGCCACAGCACTGATGATTCTTAACACCACCATCCTTCTGCTGCAACCCCAGAAATCACTGTGAAATTTCATGATTGGCTTAAAGTGAAGAAAATCAAGATAAAATCACTTCAGATCTCTAAAAAGAAAAAAAATTAGCTGGGCGTGGTGGCGCATGCCTGTAATCCCAGCTACTCAGGAAGCTGAGGCAGGAGAATGTAGTAAGCCAAGATCGCGGTGCTGCACTCCAGCCCGGGCCACAGAGCAAGACTCCACATCAAAAACAAAAAACAAACAAAAAAAGAAACGTACCTCCAATGTTGGAGGTAGGCCTAGTGGGAGGTGTTTGGTCATGGAGGTGGATCCCTCATGACTGGCTTGATACCCTCAGTAACGAGTGGCTTCTCACTCTTAGTTCATACAAGAGCTCGTTGTTTGAAGAGCCCAACACCTCCTCCTCTCTCTCTTGCTCCCTCTTGCTATGTGACATGCCAGCTCCTGCCTCACCTTTTGCCATGCTTGGAAGCTTCCTGAGACCTCACTAGAAGCAGATGCCGGTACCATGCTTGTGTAGCCTTCAGAAGCATGAACCAAACAAACCTCTTTTCTTCATAAATTACACAGCCTCAGATTCCCTTATAGCAATACAAAATGGACTAAACAGCCAGATCTCACTGTAACTCCAGAACCTTGCTGCCCATTCATTCTCTTCTAGCCAAAGTCTACTTTCCCCACTCCAGAGTTACCACAAGGAAAATGAGCAGCCTCAATCCTTGCTGCTCAGGCAAGAGTAAAGAGTTACAATGCAGGCCGGCCGCAGTGGTTCACACCTGTAATCCCAGCACTTTGGGAGGCTGAGGCTGGTGGATCACCTGAGGTCAGGAGTTTGAGACCAGCCTGGCCAACATAGTGAAACCCCATCTCTACTAAAAACACAAAAATTAGCTGGGCGTTGTGGCGGGTGTCTGTAATCTCAGTTACTTGGGAGGCTGAAGCAAGAGAGTTGCTTGAACCCAAGAGGCAAAGGTTGCAGTGAGCCAAAATCACTCCATTGCACTCCAGCCTGGGCAACAAAAGCAAGACTCTGTCTTAAAAAACAAACAAACCAGAGTTACAGTGCAGCAGAGAGGCAGGACAGGACCACTGGGCTGAGCCATCCCAACTCTGCCCAATCAGTGGAGGTTGCCTTCTGGAGACAGTAGAGGAGTATCAGTTTCCTTGGCCCTTCCAGCTTCTAGATGCCACTGCAATCCTTGGCTCACAGCCCCTTCTTTTGTCTTCAAAGCCAGCAACTTAGCATCTGACTCTTTTTCCACATCACATCTTTCTCTGACCAAACCTAGGAAAGTTTTTCTAATTTTAAAATTCATGTGATTAGACTAGGCCTGCCTTGATGATTTAGGATACCATCTCCAGGTCTGTACCCTCATCATATCTGCAAAGACCCTTTTGCCATGAAAGGAAATATATTCTCATGTTCTGGGGATAAGGATGCAGGCATCTTCTATCTACCACAAGGACATAATCAAAAACATAGAGGCATGCCAGGCAATAGTTTATTAAAATGTTACACCATTTTTCTGGATTCTGTACTGTTTGTTACTTGTCCTTGTCATTTGTTGTGATTTCTTTTCTCATTATTTCTTACAAATATTCTCTTTGGTACTTAATTTTATATTTGTAATTTAGTATTTAAAAAAAATTTTTTTAGACTGGGTCTCACTCTGTGACGCAGGCTAGAATGCAGTGGCAGGAGCTCACTGCCGCTTTGAACTCCTGGGCTCAAGCAGTCCTCCCACATCAGCCTCCCAAGTAGCTAGGACTACAGGCATGTACCAACATGCCCAGCTAAGTTTTTTATTTGTTTTTTTTTGGGTGTGTGTGTGTTTTTTTTTTTTTTTTTTTTTTTTGAGACAGAGTCTCACTCTGTTGCCCAGACTGGAGTGGTGTGAATATGACTTACTGCAGCCCCTGCTTCCTGGGCTCACATAATCTTCTCACCTCAGCCTCCTGAGTAGCTGGGACCACAGGTATGTGCTACCACACTTGGCTAATTTAAAAATTTTTTTTGTAGAGATGGGGTCTCATCGTGTCACCCAGGCTGGTCTTGAACTCCTGGGCTCAAATGATCCTCCTACTTTGGCCTCTCAAAGTGCTGAGATTATAGGCGTGAGTGACTCACTCAGCATTTTTTTTTTTTTTTTTTTTTTAAAGAGATAGGGTCTTGCTGTATTGTTCCGGCTGGTCTCTTACTCCTGCTTGCAATTGATCCTTCTACCTCAGCCTCCCAAAGTGCTGACATTAGAGGCATGAGCCCCTACACCTGGCCTATATTCTTTTTACTTAAATAGGACTGCCGAGTCCAGGCATCATGGTTCACGCCTATAATCCCAGCACTTTAGGAGGCCAAAGCTGGTGGATCACCTGAGGTCAAGCATTCAAGATTAGCCTGGTCAACATGGTGAAACCCTGTCTCCACTAAAAATACAACATTAATCGGGTATAGTGGCCCATGTCTTGTAGTCCCAGCTACTTGGGAGGCCGAGGCAGGAAAATCGCTTGAACCTGGGAGGCAGAGGTTGCAGTAAGCTGAGATCGCAGCACTGCACTCCAGCCGGGGAGACAAGATCGAAACTCCATCTCAAAAAATAATAAAATAAAATAAAGTAAAATAAAATAGTGCTGCCCAAATTGTGTAAGCCTCAGAACCCACATAAGCTAAGAACACCTCTACTCACCCATTGACTAACCTGAACAAGAGATGAAATTTCTCTTCCAAATACCACTGGCTGAGGAGTCCACTCTTGGCTGGGGTTGATCAGTGCAGACGCCAGTAAGGGAGATGGGCAAGTGCAGAAGCGAAGACTAGCTGTGTCCCAGACAGCGATGCCCCGGCCTGAAACCCTGGAGATCCCTTACCAGGGCAAAGTTCAATGTAGGCAGACCAGACTGTAAGGGATGCCTCAGTAAGGATAAACTTTGTGTGCCTGCGAGGGGACGGGAAGATGGCTGGGCAGGAGAAGGAGCTAAAAGGGCTCTGAGGCATCGTACTGTGCACGCCATCAGTCTCCTGCTCTGCTCAGCCAGTCAGCCCTGACTCCCTTGTTTACAACACAGCATTACAGTGTGTCTGCCTTTCCCTGTGACTCGTCCCTAGCCTCTGCATGGCCAGCAGCCCTCTTCTTACCTCCTACTCTCTTAAGAAACATGCCCATCACCTGAGGTTTCTCGGGGCCTCTCCTTAATCAGCCTTCCTCATCCCTTAATGCTGCCTCCTCCCTGCCATCACCTGTGCCCAGAAATAGTCAAGGCCAGGTTTTATTCTTTTGCTTGAATTTCTTTCACGTTGCTTCTTGATTCTTTCTAAACTACAATTCCCCATTCTCACTGCCTTAGTTTTCCCTCTCTCCGTGTTTCTCAAACTATATTCCACCATGCCCTGAGAAGGGCTTTTCTCCTTTTCCAGTATTTTGCTTTTTCTGCTCTAGCGGGATTTTCTCCTTTGCCCTCCATTGCTACTAAACTTCCCAACCTAACAGGCAGTGTTTTGCACCTTCTACTGATCATTTCATTCTTTCTTGCCCTTCCCATGTCTGTACGCAATTCCAATTCCTGGACTGTTGGCCCCAGATGTATCTGCAGCCTCAGATACATGAGAACTCACCCATGTTCTCATGCACAGTCTCTAAATATTTGATTCCAAAGGTCTCCTCCCAGCTCCTCCCTGTACTCCTTCCCTTCCTTGTGTTTCTCCTGCAGAGGGAGGAACATGCATAATCGTTCAACTCTGTGATGTTTTTTCTAGTTTGTAGTCATGATCTACCCTGTACCACTGAATCATCTCAAATCATTTAAACACTCACACCAAGTGTGCCTCATCTCACGGCTTAATCCCCTGTTGATCAGAAAACCCCAGGTCCCTGGGACTCAAGCAGGATCTCATTCAGCCTGACACAACCTGAAATTTCTCCCTGACTCCTTTCCCAGCCCCAAGACAGGGGACTCTTGCAAGAGTCCCTGCGTTGAGCCTCCTTGTAACCCACTGTCCTCCGCTGGTCAAGGCCTACACAGCAGGCTCTGTCTAGTTCTAATCCTTCAAGGCTGCATCGCATCCCTTCCTTGCGCCATTGTCCAGCCCTGAGCTCTCTCAAGCCTTGTGCTGCTCTCCCCTTTTCCCCTCCCTCCCAACCCTATTCCTTGCTTCTCTACATAATCCTGGGAGACTTGCTCCTTCTGTAGCAGAAACTTCACACCTTTTCTTTCCAATTCCCCTCCATTGCTACCCCCAGTTGCACCAATCTTGTCTGTCTCTTTCTCTCCACATTCAAACTTGTCTTCTCTGGAGGACTTGGGCACAGCTCCTGGGGCTTCCCCTGGGCTGGATCTGAGTGGTGTCTGCCTTTCCGGTTCCTCCCCACTTCCTCTCCTCTCACTTCTTGCCCTGCCAGATCTGTCTATGGCAACACCCGCAGCAGCAGTGACTCTCCTCTTCCTCTTCATGCCCAAGGCCATGTCAGCCTCTCTCATCAGCTTCCATTTTATTGTAGGGACACCAATCACCAGAGAAGTTAGTGAGTAAAGCGAGTTAATTCAACATCAGTGGCAAGGGCTAGGATTTGGCTTCCTGACTATAACAACAAGACAATGCCCACTACATCTCCAGCTCCAGGGAGCAAAAAACAAAGTCCTCTGACCTCCAGGAGGCTGTGGGCCAGCTGGGTCCGGTTTGGTCACAATCAGGCATTCTCATGTTTATGTGTGTGTCATTCATGGACGACCTCCCTTCCCCCTTTAATAGGGGATTTGGGGCCCCTTAGCAAATGAAGTAATTGCACAAAGACTGTGTGTGTGTGTGTGTGTGTGTGTGTCCCCTTCTCATTCTTATGAAGCCCCAAATGCTCCTCCACTACCCCCAAACAAACACAGGGAATCTTGTACTGAAAATCAGCATTTCACAGAAAGGAAATGGCATCGTGAGGAAGCAGCAGGAAGCACCTGCTTATGGGAGAGCTCACTGGGCAGGGCAGGAGGTGTCACAGCACTGCCGGCACACTTCCTTCTTCAAGCTGTTTAGGTGGTGCTCTGGGATGTCAGCCTCCAGGCTTTCAGCCATCAGACTCTCACCCTAAAGGGAAAAGGGAAAACTGAGGAAATATAGACAGTTATAGAGGAGAAAATAAAAATAATTCCACCCCCAAATTATCACTATTTTATTCTCTATATATACATATCTGCAGACACAGATACATGCATACATATCTCTAAAAGATATCACATAAAGGACATTATTATTATTGTAGTTTTAAACCTTCAATATTGTTTTATATGCACCCACATATTTACCCTTTTTCGTTCTCCACATTCCTTCCCAAAGTCCCATGCTTCCCTCTGAAATCTACTTGCTTTTCCCAGGATAACTTTCTTTGGAATTACTTATAATGCAACAAATTATCTGCTGGCAACAAATTCTTCAGTCTTGGTCTGAAAATGTCTTTATTTCACCTTTAAAATAGAAGGATAATTATATTGTTTGTCAAATTATTGGATAGCAATAAAGATATCAATCCATTGTCTTTTCTGTTTTACAATTTCAACTGAAAAGTCAACCATTAATCTTATTTTTATTTGTTTGTGGTTTTTTTGAGGGGGTATTTCTAAGATTAGTTTTCTTGTCATCGATTTCCAGCAATTTTACAATGTGTGGGTAGGTGTGTGGGTAGGTCTGTATGTTTTTAATTCTTCTTTCATTAGTTTCAAAAACTTTTTGGCAAGTGTGTTTTCCCAGATTGCTTCTGTCCCAGTCTTGTGTCCATAGCATACTAGACTATTTCACCAAGTCTTGTGTGTCTCTTATGCCCTGTTCTTTTCTTAATGCTCTTTTTTTGTTTGTTTCTGTGCTTTGGCTTATACATTTTCTGTTGACCTAATTTTGAATGCACTATCACTGTCTGTTGCTGATTCAATCTGTTGTTAAAACATCCACTGAGTTCTTAATTTCAGATATTGTACTGTTAATTTCTGGAATGTCCAGTTGATTATTTTTAAAAATAGCATTATTGAGATATAGCTTATGTATCATAAAGTCTAATCATTTAAGTGAACAATTTAATAACTTTTAGTGTATTTAGAGTTGTGTAGCTATCATCAAAATCTAATTTTAGGGCATTTCTATGCTCCAGAAAGAAACCTTGTGTTCATTTGCAGCCACTGTATTCCACTCTCAGCCACAGGCAACCACAAATCTACTTTCTGTATGGATTTGCCTTTCCTGGACATTTAATATAAGTGGAGCTATACAGTATGTGGTCTTTGGGTATACTTCTTTCACGTAGAATAATGTTTTCAAGGTTCATCTGTGCTGTAGCATGTATCCTTCACTCTTTTAAACTGCTGAATAGAATTTCATTGTATATTAGTATTTTATTATATATTAGTATTCCAAGTGTATTCCATATTTTATTTATCCATGGACCAGTTGATGGATATTTGGGTCAGGTTTTGGGCTATTACGAATAATGCTGCCATGAACATTTCTGTGCAGTATTTGTGTAGGGCATATGATTTCATTTCTCTTGGGTGGATATGTAGAAGTAGAATTGCTGAGTTGTGGTGAATTTATGTTTAACATTTTAGGTAATTGAACGATTGTTTTCTTAAGTGGCTGTACCATTTTACATTCCTGCTAGCAGTGCATAAGAGCTGTTTCTCTACATTATTACTGATTCTTACGTCTTTTTGATTTGTAGCCATTCTTGTGTATTGTAGAAGTTATTTCTTTGTGGTTTCAATTTACCTTTCTCTCATAACCTATATATGTGTATATATATATATATATATATATATATATAGAGAGAGAGAGAGAGAGAGAGAGAGAGAGAAACAGAGTCTTGCTCTGTTGCCAGGCTGGAGTGCAGTGGCGTGATCTTGGCTCACTGCAACCTCTGCCTCCCGGGTTCAAGCAATTCTCCTGCCTCAGCCTCCCGAGTAGCTGGGACTACAGGCATGTGCCACCAAAGCCAGTTAGTTTTTTGTATTTTAGTAGAGACAGAGTTTTACCATGTTGGCCAGGACGGTCTTGATCTCCTGACCTTGTGATCCACCCCAAATTCATATGTTAAAATCCTCATCCCCAATGTGATGGCTTTGGAAAGTGGGGAGTTTGGGTGGTGACTGGGTCATGAGGGTGGTATCCTCATGACCACGAATGAGATCCCAGAGGCCAGAAGTGGTGGCCCATGCTTGTAATCCCAGCACTTTGGGAGGCTGAGGCAGGCAATCACTTGAGACCAGAAGTTAGTTGTAAAGCCTGGGCAATATAGGGAAACCCTGTCTCTATTAAAAATGAAAAAAAAAAAAAGTAGCTAGGTATGGTGGCATGCACCTGTGGTCCCAGGAGACTGAGTTGGAGGCTTGCTTGAGCCCAGGAGGTAAAGGCTGCAGTGGGCTAAGATCACGCCACTGTACTCTAGCCTAGGTGGCCGAGTTTTGTTGCTTTTTTTTTTCTGTTTCAGAGAGAGAGAGACCCTAGAGACCCCAAAGACCCCAAAAGCTAGCTGGCTAGCTCCTTGCACTATACAAGGACACAAGGAGAAGGTGCCCTAGATGACAGGAAGCAGGCTCTCATCAGACACTAAATCTCCTAGTGCCTTAATCTTGGACTTCTTAGCCTCCAGAACCATGAGAGATAAATTTCTGTTTATAAATTTAAAAACTTTTTTTTTATAAATAGCCACTCAGTTTCTGATATTTTGTTATGACAACCTGAATGAACTAAGACAATGAGTGACCTTTTACAAAGCACCTGAAACACTGATTTTGAATAATCATTAGTTTCCATTTTGGTGTCTGTTCCATTCCTTATTCTCTAATACAAAATCTGCCCCCAAATACTAATCCTGAACCTAAGATTGCTGCAGCCATCCGCTGAAACCATCTTTCTCAGTGTGCTTTTATTTTTATTTATTTATTTATTTTTTTGAGACAGAGTCTCGCTGTGTCACCAGGCTGAAGTGCAGTGGCATGATCTCGGCTCACTGCAACCTCTGCTTCCCAAGTTCAAGCAATTCTCATGCCTCAGCTTCCCAAGTAGCTGGGATTACAGGCACACACCACCACATCCAGCTAATTTTTGTATTTTTGGTAGAGATGGGTTTTCTCCATGTTGCCCAGGCTGGTCTCAAATTCCTGGCCTCAAGCGATCTGCCCTCCTCAGCTTCCCAAAGTGCTGGGATTACAGGCATGAGCCACCACATCTAGTCTGTCAGTGTCTTTTAATATAATTACATTTAATATATTTACATTTACCTACCAACATATTTGGCAATGGCACAATCTCAGCTCAATGCAACCTCTGCCTCCCGGGTTCAAGCGATTCTCCTGTCTCAGCCTCCCGAGTAGCTGGGATTATGGGCGCCTGCCACCACGTCCAGTTAATTTTTTGTAGTTTTAGTAGAGACAAGGTTTCACCAGGTTGGCCAGGCTGATCTCAAACTCCTAACCTCAGGTGATCTGCCCACCCCAGCCTCCCAGTGCTGGGATTAGAGGCATGAGCCACCGAGCCCAGCCCCCATTTGGTATTTATACCACACATCTTGTGTTTTCTGTTTGTCTCACCATTTCAGTTTCTTAACTCTCTGCTTGCCTTCTTTTGAACTTTTTTCTTCCACTTTTTCCTTTCTATTAGCTTCCAAGTTATGTATTCAATTTTTAGACATTTAGCAGTAACCGTAGACATTTCATCAAACACACTTTACTAATGACAATCTAAAATTTACCATCTTTTTTCCCTTCAACAATACAGAACCTTAGAAAACTTTCACTGTGTCCATCCATATTTTAGTTGTATTTTGCCTTTCCTAACTCCCAAGATATTGTTATTATTGGTTTAAGGAGTCATTGTTTATTTAGATTTTCATAGTAAATTTTTATTCATTTTTCAAATCTGCTTGGTCAATTTTAAGGTCTTTTATTATTTATGTCTTCAACCTCTTGTACTGTTTACTTAAACATTTCTGTGTTTGATAATTCAGGGCATCTTCTCACGTCTAATTCTAGTTGTTTTTGTGCTGACTCTTGCTCATCATGCTGTGCCAGTCTTTTCAATCATGGCTTCTGAATATATCCTCATATTTCTTTGAAATTATATGCGATTATTTGTGCCTAGGTAGAAAGTGGAAAGTGAGTTCCTCCAAAAAGGAGGATTTCTAGCCGGGAGCAGTGGCTCGCGCCTGTAATCCCAACACTTTGGGAGGCTAAGGCGCACAGATCACTTGAGGTCAGGAGTTTGAGAACAGCCTGACCAACATGGTAAAACCCAGTCTCTAGTAGAAATACAAAAATTAGCTGGGTGTGGCTGAGTGACAGAGCAAGACTCCCTCTCAAAAAAAAAAAAAAAAAAAAAAAAAAAAAAAAAAAAGGAGCACTTTAAATCTTAAATCAACTTTTTGGCTTGAGGTTGTATACATTTTGTCTGCAAGCCTACATAAGGTCAGGATTATGATTTGAAAAATCAGGGCAGATTTTCCCCCTATGCCGGTTCAGTTCAGGTTTCCAGTCAATGTATTGTATTCATAGTGTAATGAAGGGTCAGGGTCAGAGACAGATTAATTCCTTATTTACTCTTACAGATGAAACTGTCAGATATCACCTGTAATGATGTTAGAAATTTATATGTCAGAATTTTACTGAAATTTTGATTTTGGCTTTAGAAAAAACATCATCACATGTGGTGGTTGCTGCCCTTGGCAATCAGTACCTAAAGAGACTTTGGGGTACAGTAGTAAACAGGACAGTCCCCCACGTCTACTGAACATCCAAGAAGAATTCAAGTTATGCTCTCAAGGTACAAGTCATCGGGGGAGGACATCCTTGAGTACACCTCGATGTTTTTCTTTTTTTCTTTCTTTTAGCGATGAGGCCTCACTTCGTTACCCAGGCTAGAGTGCACCAGCATGATCCTAGCTCACTGCAGCCTCAAACCCTCAGGCTCAAGCGATCCTCCCACCTCAGCTTCCCAAGTAGCTGGGACTATAGGCTCATGCCATTGATCTTGGCTAGTTTTTTTATTTTTTGTAGAGAAAAGATCTCACTTTGTTGCCCAGGCTGGTCTCAAACCCCTGGGCTCAAGCGCTCCTCTTGCCTTAGCCTCGCGAAACCCTGGGATCACAGACAACAGCCACCATGCTTAGCAGCAGCTCTATTAATAGGCAGCAATTCTTCAATATCCACTTAGACTCCAGCTCTGCTGGGACCATTGGCCATTTTTCTTCCCGTGTTGTGATCTTGCCCACCCCGCATCCACTTTCTCCCCATCTGCTTGGCTACTTAGTTGAAAACTCTCTTTCTGCCCAGCCTTTCCAGCTCCCTCTGGGAGCTTGGACCACGCCCCACCTGAAGGACTATCCTCCCTTAATGTCCCCAATCCCAGAAATCATCGTCAACCAGTAATCTGTCCCAAGAGCTGCTCGCCATTCAGACCTCTGGCCAACTCGTGACCTCCAAACCTCAATCCAGTCAGGTGTGGCCTCTGTAATCCAACCCAGACAGCCTGCTCTCTTTTCTCCTCATTTCCTCCTCCCCTCTTACCCTTCTTTCTCCCACGTTCTTATTCATATGTTCTACTCCAGGGCTCTATTTTTGCATACAAAACGTCATGATTACTGCTCTCTTTATAACAATTCCAGACCCAACTCCCCCTTTTTTTCCCCATGAGAGGTCAGCTCCTGAGTCCACAGGCCCAAATGTGAGTGATGCATGTAAGGGACAGAGTGTTTTCTCTGAGGCCTCCACACATCCCTATCCAGCCTTTTCATTCTCTGTGGTTTTCTCACTTCTAGTCCAAGAAACCCAGAAGCAAACCTGGAGGTGAGACCCAAAGAAAGCTGGAACCATGCTGACTTTGTACTCTGGAGGGACACAGAGTCTGTTCCTGGAAAGCCCACTGTCAAGGCAGATGAGGAAGTTGGGGGTCCCCAAATCTGCCGTGTATGTGGGGACAAGGCCACTGGTTATCACTTCAATGTCATGACATGTGAAGGATGCAAGGGCTTTTTCAGGTGAGTTACCCATCAGCCTTCACTCACCTGCCACCACTGACACGCTGGGTCACATCTAACTGGGGTCTGCCACTAACCCACTGGGTAACGTCTCAAGGCCTCAGCTTGACCTGTCCCCCCCAGGTTCAAAGTGTGGGCTGGTGGCCCTCCCAAAGGCCTTGTAAGAGTCTCAAGGGAGCCATTTATATCCCAGAGGAATCCTTCATTTTTAGTCTTCCTGTACTACCCAGGAAAGGTCTCCTTCCATTAAGATATCCCTGGGCTTCTCCATGTGGTCTCGAATAAAAGAGAAGATGACTCAATAAAAGATAAGGAATTTGAAAATCCCAAATCCAAGCGTTCATATCCGCCTTCTGGGGTGGTTGTTACGTAAAGAATGGCATAAATGAAAAATATAACAAAACAAGGTCACCTAGAAACAGACTAACAGGGAGGACCACAAACATGGTCTAAAATGTCCCAGCTCATAGCAAGGCAGGCCTGGACAGAAGAGCTCATGTTGTCCAGTTGAAGAAACAGAGCGAAGCCAGTTCAGCAAGGCTACCCTTGGGACAGGGCTAAGACCATGGCAAAAGAAGCAGACTGAGCGGAAGGGAGGGAGGGGAGGGAAGAAATGTGTGAACTATTTTGCAGTTTTGCAAATTATACCTTCCATGTGTGAGGAAGGACTTCCAGTTGCACCCTCCAGAGGGGATAGGGTATGCAAGGAGCAGCTCCCACCTCAAGGGCCACATGCAGGACCCTCATGCATTCCCAAGACAGCCAGCCTGACTTGGCCCTTTGCAGAATTCTTCCTGGAGGCTGGGCATTTATTTGAATGGAAATGGGCAAGTTCCTGGGAGAAATGAACATTTGTATTGCATGAGTTATAACAGGGGTGAGACATATCAGCAGCGTCAGGCTAGGTTCAGCTACAAGTCACAGGACACTCATTGCAAATTGGTTTGGCAATAAGGAAAATGCATTACCTCTCTTAACAGGAAGCCTGAAGGCCTCCAGGTTGGTGAGTTCGGCAGCTCAGGTTCTTTCCATTTTTCTCTTCAGCCATCCCACCTGAGAGCTCTGATTGCAATCGGGCTCCCCTTGTGGGTGCCAGGGCCCCAGGCAGGAATCATGAGGTTCAGCAGAGGCAAACAAAGGCCCATCTTTGAGAGTAAACAAACCTTTCCCAGGAGGCCCCTCATAGAGCTTGGCCCAGTCTATGCCTGAACTAGTCACTAGCAAAGAGCACCAGATATGTTCCTCAGCTGGGCACATGCCAGACAGCTGCGTGGAACAGGGAGGATGTCTGCACCAGCTCCAGATACTGCTGGCACAGAAGAGGCTGCCCATGCAATGTCCATGCATCCTGCCTCGGCGTGTGGGAATCTTCGGTTCTCCCTTCCTTGTTTGGGTACTATTTCTGGGACTCCCAGAAAGAGGCAACATGTTTTAGTGGGCAAGAGCTAAATCCAGTATCAGGCAGACCTGGATTCAAATTTCAGCTTGTCATGTACCCAGAGGACAGCTGGGTCCATTGTCTCCAAGCCTCAGTCTCCCTCATCTGTGCCAGGCAGATGAGATTATGAATTTCACAGGGTTTGAGATCTAAATTTGCAAAACTGCAAAATACCTAGCCTAGCATCTGATACATAGCATACCTTTAATCAATGTGCGCCCCGGTTTCATCTTTTACTCACTCTGGGTGAACTCTGATGTAGCATCAGGGCTTTCTTCCCCAGGCCAGTTGGGAAGGCAAAAGGCAGAGATGGCGTCTGTGAAGAACATGCCCCTCAGCTGGTCACTGGTCCGAGGCCCGAGGCCTCCAAGCTCAACCTTGCCGGTTACTGCGGGCTTAGCTCAGCCTTCCAGGCCTGCCCTCAGGGACCTCTGCAGCCCTACCTGGCTGTTCTGTGCTCCTGGGGCAGCCTTCCTCAGTTCCCACTCTGGACCAGAGCCAGAGCCAAGGGATAATTTGTTTCTTTCCATCCAGCTGTGGAAATGGGAAAAATAAAGGAAGGGCTGCACCAACCGTGTCTTTTGTGCAGGACTCCTGGGCTGGGAGGAGGAGATGTTGCACCAGCGTCTCCAAAAGGCCTCTGTCCCATTGCCTCTCTGCGCACCGCCTCTGTGCGGGCCGGTGGGTCCCGCCTGCACCCTCTGCTGTTCCAGGCGCTGGACCTCTTTGCCCCTTAGATCAACGAGGGGAATCCACTCTGCCATGGGGAAGCCGCTGTCCCGCGGGGTAGAAAAGCTTCCCCATAGTTCACCCCTTCCTCCCTGGCAACCCAGTCAAGAAGCGGAGCAAGGAAAGGCGGGGGTTTCTCTGGTTTCTTACTCTCCTGGGGTCAGGTTTCCTCGGTTCCCTCTTTTAAGGAGGGGAAATCGAGGAAGAGGCCCTCTCCATGGAAACCTTCCGGTAACAAGGGTGTGAAAGAGGAGGGGACAGGGGTTTCAGGAAGAGGGGAAGGCGCTGGGGATGGGCCTGGAGCTGAAGTGTCCCAGAAAGTGGCCCAGGAGCTGCAGGAGCCTGTGAAAAGCACGCATCCCATTTCCTGCGGTAATGACCAGAAAAGATCTCCTCCCCTCCCTGCCCCCTCTAGCCGAGTCCTGGACCTCTAGGGACGCCCACCTACACCCTTCCCATAAAACCCGACCCAGCTGGGACGCAAAGGTTGGCGTCCCCCTCCCCGAGTCTGTAAGGAGGGAGGTGATGTGGCCAGGAGCCCCAGACCAAGGGCCCGGGCACGGGTGCAGATTCCCTTCTGCTCCCCGTTCTCTCACAGGAGGGCCATGAAACGCAACGCCCGGCTGAGGTGCCCCTTCCGGAAGGGCGCCTGCGAGATCACCCGGAAGACCCGGCGACAGTGTCAGGCCTGCCGCCTGCGCAAGTGCCTGGAGAGCGGCATGAAGAAGGAGAGTGAGCAGCGCGCGCGCGGGCGGTCCGGGGGCCGGGGCCGGGGCGCACGGCTCTGTGTAGGGACGCGCCGTGGGTGTGTGCTGCGTGAGTGGAGATGGGAGCCGAGTGTGCGCCTGAGCGCACGTGCACTTGTGAACTGATGTCGTGGCGCAACAGGCAGCCACCTAGGGGAGCGCTTCCAGCCGGCCCTGTGGAGACGGAGGGAGTCTAGTAATCTCTGCCCCAGGAGATGTGCTGGGCAGCTCTGGCCAGGGTGTGCTCTCTGTCTCCCCTCAGCTGCTCCTGCATGATTCTTTTTGTCCGCCTCATAGTTGTTCTGATGGTTTAAAACCACATTTGGGGATAGGGGTGTGAATCTGGGGAAGGGAAGCAGGAGCCACATTGGTTAATGGGACCCCTAGCCTTCTAGCTACTAGCCCCACCAGCTGCCCCAGACCTGGATCTTTATAGGGGAACTCTTTGCAGACAGGTGACATGAGGCGTCCTCATTCTACCTGTTTAACTTTGATACATCCGTGCTCCCAGGTCACTCTGAGATTAAGGCTCATGGGGAAAAGGCTAGACGCTTCTAGTGCGTATTTGTCTCCATGGAACACAAAGGGACCCAAAGCTGCTGCTTTTTTTTTTTTTTTTTTTTTTTTTTTTGAGACGGAGTTTTGCTCTTGTTACCCAGGCTGGAGTGCAATGGCACAATCTCGGCTCACCGCAACCTCCGCCTCCTGGGTTCAGGCAATTCTCCTGCCTCAGCCTCCTGAGTAGCTGGGATTACAGGCACGTGCCACCATGCCCAGCTAATTTTTTGTATTTTTAGTAGAGACGGGGTTTCACCATGTTGACCAGGATGGTCTCGATCTCTTGACCTCGTGATCCACCCGCCTCGGCCTCCCAAAGTGCTGGGATTACAGGCGTGAGCCACCGCGCCCGGCCCCAAAGCTGCTTCTTTCAAGAACAAGTTCTCAAGGCTGCTGGCAGGCGCCCTCCATCTCTCCCCACCAAGGACCTCATAGCTTTGCTCTATACATACAGTGGGCTCCAGAAATCCACAGAAGACCCTAAGGCTCCAGGCTATATAGGAAGTGTCTAGAGTTACTATTTCTTGCTAAGCTGTACCCCAGCTCTCTGGGGTCTTAGAGACCCAGACACCTCTGAAAGTCTTGGTATATAATTCACCAGAAAATGATAACAGTAGATGCCATTTATTGAACATCTTTTATGTACCAGGAATTATACTGGACTCTTTACGTCCAAGGTCTCATTTAACAGTGGTACGAGGTAAACACGGTTCCTCCAGATTACGAAGGAGAAACCTGAAAGCAGGAGAGGTTAAGGAGGTTGCCTGGGGTCACAGTTAGTAAGTGGCAAAGCTTTCATGCAAACCCAGCGCCTTCGGATTCTGAAGCCCATGATCTTACCAGGGCCCCACAGTGTCCTCACAAACCCTACTGCAGAGAGCAACACAGCAGCTGCACCCCAGTTCTGTCCTCACCCAGGTATTTCTCCAGAGGAGCCCATAGGCCTCTCAAGTCTGGACAGGGGAGAATTGCTTGTCACCATCATTTTCCCTTTTGCCCAATGCCTTCTGCTGCCTTGAAAGCGTTATGTAGTGGCTTCCCAGGGGGCTGGAGGCTGACCAGGGGCACGTGTGCCTGAGCCAGCCTCACTGTCCCTGCAGTGATCATGTCTGACGTGGCTGTGGAGGAGAGGCGGGCCTTGATCAAGAGGAAGAAAAGAGAACGGATCGGGACTCAGCCACCGGAAATGCAGGGGCTGACGGAAGTGCAGCGGATGATGATCAGGGAGCTGATGGATGCTCAGATGAAAACCTTTGACACTACCTTCTCCCATTTCAAGAATTTCCGGGTAGGAGGCTGGGGAGCTGTCCCTGCATCTGTGCTAGCTCTTCAAAGCCTCAGTCTCATTCCCAGAGTTCTAGTGTGGTCCCTGGATGAGCAGCATCAGCATACGGATTTGCAGGTCACCCCAGACCTCCAGAATCAGAAG
This sequence comes from Sapajus apella, assembly GCF_009761245.1. Classification (NCBI taxonomy): domain Eukaryota; kingdom Metazoa; phylum Chordata; class Mammalia; order Primates; family Cebidae; genus Sapajus; species Sapajus apella. The sequence goes on along the minus strand of NW_022436980.1, from coordinate 1,474,447 downwards.
CTCCAGGGAGGGGCAGGACCCCCGGGTGATTCTGTTGCAGGTTCAGGTTTAAAAATCGCTGCTCTCTTCTTTAAAGCAGGTAGGAACTGGATCTGAGCAATATGTGGAGGGAAAGCTAGGCAGTTCCCCAGGATTGCTGGCATTCAGGGCTTTATGAGGACAGGGTCAGGAACTGTTGGGGGTGTGACTTTCATGAATTGGTGTCTCTTGTTCCCAGCACATTAACCATATCTATGCTTCAAGCGCCCTCCTTCTCCTTTGGACTGATAGATATCTCAAGTGGCCCTTCCCAGCCCAAAGAACTGGATTAGCTCAGTGACCTCAGATCTGCTCTTCCCATCCGTACTGCCCTAAACTTTCTGAGTCTCCTGAGCCCAACATCTGGAATGCTTGGGACACACCATGGTTGGAGGCCCCCTTACCCTCCATTTTGACCCAGCAGGGATAATGTGTGTGACCATTAATTCATAGACCCCCCAAAGCACCTTCATCTGATAGGAGAACCCGGAGAGAAGAAACAAATGTTGTGTGTATGTATGTGTGGGGACACATGCGTGCCTGTGAGTATGAATGCCTGCATTTGTGCATCTTTTCAGGCTGCAGCTGAAGCTATGTATGTTTGACTGGGATCTGAGCATGTATGAAAACACATGCTGTCTCTCCTCTCTCTGCCTCTTGGCATGTGTCCTAGTTGCCAGGTGTGCTTAGCAGTGGCTGTGAGATGCCAGAGTCTCTACAGGCCCCATCGAGGGAAGAAGCTGCCAAATGGAGCCAGGTCAGGAAAGATCTGTGCTCTGTGAAGGTCTCTCTGCAGCTGCGGGGGGAGGATGGCAGTGTCTGGAACTACAAACCCCCAGCCGACAATGGCGGGAAAGAGATCTTTTCCCTGCTGCCCCACATGGCTGACATGTCAACCTACATGATCAAAGGCATCATCAACTTTGCCAAAGTCATCTCCTACTTCAGGTAGGACATGGAGGATGGGTGGTTGGGTGTGGAAACGAACTGGAAGTGGACAGAAGGTTCAAAGGGCCTGGGGTAGATTCCTGAATTTGGGGGATATTGGTGTCAGAAGACCCTCTTTTTCCTGTGCCCTGCCCCCCGGGGCAGCCAGTGCTGCTGGGAAGTAGAGCCCTCGCTGCATGGCTGATTAGCTTTGTGGCTGTGGGCCTGCCAGCGTCTCTGCCTCTTCACCTGCTCCATGGAAGCTAACAATGCCTCCCCTGCAGGGCCGTTCTGTGGAATGAGAACACATCTGAAGAGCACCTGGCACACAGTGGGCATTCAGATGATCATTCCCTTTCCTACTCTCCCTGAAAGTTTCAGGAACCACATGTCAGCAGTTTTAGAGCAAAGAATGAGAGAAATAGACAAGACAAGGCTGTGAAGGCCATGGAGAGGGTGGGTGGTCCTCAGAGCCCAAAGGGTCAGGTCTCACCAGAGCTAAAGGTGGAGGCAACAACCACGGGGCAGCTGGGGTTAGTGGGAGACACGGGAACTTCCTGGGGTGGAGGGAACCACAGCCCCTGAATATGTCTGCACGCTGTTAGTGTTAGGAATGGTGCCAGGTGTATCTGTTCTTGGGTAGGCCACCTTGCCCTTGCCAAGCCTGGTCAAGCCAGGCTGAAACCCCTGCCAGGAGCTCCTGGTTTCTGTAGCAGGTTGAGGGTAGATTGTAGTCTAGGAGCCCAGAGGTTCTTCTCCGGCCCTGTAGGAGCTATGCATGACTTATTTAATGGGGTGATGCCAGCAGCTGGTTTGGAATGGGGTTCAGATGGTGGAAAAAAATTAGCTTAAATGGGGCAGGAAGAGAAGCCTACTTATAAATGTGGACATTGGAAGATCCTTGGTGAAATCCAATGACTGACAATTTAACACCAGGGCTCCCCACTTGCCATTTCTCATGGCCACCAGTGTTGATCACAGTGACCTGAGGTGTCACGGACATCTTCATTCTCAGATAGAAACAGGTTCCCCAAGGATAAGGAACTTGTACAAGGTCACAGCTAATCAGTGGTGGAGGGCAGATTTGGAAGTACCAAAGCCAGCTCGACGCCACGTCCTAAGCCAGGCAATGGGGAGGCAGAGAAGAATAAGATCAATTACATGGCATTTGTAGCTCAGTGTTAAGGATCTATAAGAAGGATGGGCACCAGGAGCCCAGGGCCTGAGTTCCCAAGGAGGCCAAGGCCAGAGGTAGTGTTTCCTCAAAACCTAGCATAAGCAGCCTCCCTCCTGGGCTGCCAAGCCTCCTTCTTGTAAGGGGAGGTGGGGGCCCCTCCCAGGTTGGGAGAAAGTGGTGTCTGCAGGACCAGAGGGGTATCCATGTAACCATAGTCTTAGAGGCCTATTAAGTCACCTCCATGGGTAGGCCTGTGCTCTGGCGCTAGGAGTGGGGCGGCAGGCATCTGGGCTGCAGGAAACAGTAGAAATAAGTGTGTGCATATTAAGCCCAACACAGACAAAAGGAAGCAAACATCCCCACTGCTGGAGCTCAGGCCAGAAGGGGAGATTGCGCTCTGGAAAGACTTCTAGGAGAATCAAAGACAGCTTGGCCTGAGGGGCCAGCAGGATTTACTAAAGGGGCAGTCATTCCAAGGGGGGGAAACTGAGGCAGAAAGGAACAGTCCAGGGACCAGAAGCCAAAGCAAAGTAGGTCAGGGGTTGTGTAGGAGTTGAAGGAGGTGGGGCCAGGCTATAAGGGACCTAGATGCCAAGCTTGGTGGGAGGTAGAGTCCCCTGAGGTAGCAGGGAGGAGAGGATACTTGGGGGCAGAGCTGTCGCTGCTGGGTTGTGAGGGGAGAGATGAGACAACAGCCACAGTCATCCTCAGGGAAAGGAGCATCCTCCCTCTTCCTCTCGCCCCCAACTTCTGGATTATGGGACGGCTGCTGGTGCTGGCCTGTGGGCCGCCTCCCAGGGAGCTGTCCTCCCCTCCCCATCCTTGCTGCCAGGGACTTGCCCATTGAGGACCAGATCTCCCTGCTGAAGGGGGCCACTTTTGAGCTGTGCCAACTGAGATTCAACACGGTGTTCAACGCAGAGACTGGGACCTGGGAGTGTGGCCGGCTGTCCTACTGCTTGGAAGACACTGCAGGTGCCTGAGAGAGCCTGCCTGCCCTGGCAGAGGAAGGGAAACTCCACCCTTGTGGGAGAAAGGGAGCTGTGCCAGGACATGCAGGTTCTGGGATGGCAGGGCAGGAAGATGGAGTGGTAGAAAATATGAGCTTGGTGGGGGATGACTGGCTCTTGGTCAGCTTGCTGTGAAGCTGCCCTCCACCCTGTTACCACCCACAGGTGGCTTCCAGCAACTTCTACTGGAGCCCATGCTGAAATTCCACTACATGCTGAAGAAGCTGCAGCTGCATGAGGAGGAGTATGTGCTGATGCAGGCCATCTCCCTCTTCTCCCCAGGTGAAGGCTTCCCCCAGGGTGGCTGACATCCCCCCAGCCTCATTTGCCCTCCCCAGGGAAGGTCCCAGTCCACGACCTTGCTTCTTACTCACTGCACAGCCAGGATGGGGGCTCTTGCTGGTTTCTCCTGGGGTCAGCGGGTGATGCCGAGCCCTGGTCTTCCCTTACTTTCCTGCCTGGGGGACTCCAGCTCTGGAAGGTGGTTGGTGAGCAATGCCTGGCTCTGGGCTGGAGTGAGCTCGTCTTTGCACCACATCTCCCTCCCCTCCCCTCCCCTCCCCTCCAGACCGCCCAGGTGTGGTGCAGCACCATGTGGTGGACCAGCTGCAGGAACAATTTGCCATTACCCTGAAGGCCTACATTGAATGCAATCGGCCCCAGCCTGCCCACAGGTGAGCACAGCAGGGGTCAGGGACCCGTGAGGGTGGTGTGAGGGAGCCGAGGTTCGGGACATTGCCCAAGGCTTCACAACCAGAGGGTGGCATCTGAAGGTGGACCCAGCCAGACCAGGTCCAAAGCTCACACTTTTGAGCACTACCTAACCACTTCCCAGGAGAAACACAAGCAAACAAGGGGACATGGCCCAGAGAGGGGCTTCCGCACCTTCACTGATCCTCAGTAGCTCCTGTCACCTAGAGCCCAGACTGATGCCCACAGACCCAGAGACAAACTTGGATTGTACTGAGCCCAAGGCCATGAAGGGTTAAGGGCAACACTGAGTATTACAGTGTGGACTTATAAACTGAAATCCTTATTTGGCCTGTACAGCTTTCTTTCTGGCATGGTGTCCTGGGATGCTGGGAGTGGCCATGTCTTTATTTGCTCAACACTTCTTTGCATGGAGGCAGGGGGCTGAAAGTGCCAGCTTTCTTTTCCATCATGGGAATGCTGAGGCATATGGTACATCTCAGACACTAGCTTCAAAGCAAGTTTCAGAAAGGGATTCCAGCCTGCAGCCCCTAACCTCCACAATGACTCTGCCCAGTCCTGGCCTCTGGACATTAATGAAGGCAGTGACATCCCCAAACCTCCACACTGGTAGCTGCAATATCCGGATTTTCCCAAGGAGGTCTCTGTGTACAAAGACACAACTGCTGTGGCTGGGTGTTGTGGCTCACATCTATAATCTCAGCACGTTGGGAGGTCAAGACAGGAGGATTGCTTGGGGCCAGGAGTTCAAGACCAGCCTGGGTAACATAGCCAGACCCCAACTCTAGAACAATTTAAAACAATTAGCATGGTGGCATGTGCTCTAGTCCTAGCTACCCAGGAGACTGAAGCTGGAGGTCTCTTGAGTCCAGGAGTTTGACACTGTAGTGAGCCATGATCATGCCACTATACACTAGCCTGGGCGACAGAACAAGATCCTGTCTCTTTAAAGAAAAAAATAAAAGACACAACTCCCATGGATGGGGTGGGAGTGAGGACAGTACCGGGAAGGCCGTTCTGCCTTTCTCATCCGCAGGCTGAAAGAGAAGCTTAGGTAATTCAGCAAAGCCTTGTCTCTTGGCTGACCTGAAATGTCCAGAGATTATGTTTGTGCAGCCTCAGGGCAGCCCTGAGGCTTGTGGGTCAGGGAAAGGGTGGGCTGCACCTCCAAACTTTTATCCGGCTGGCACGCAGGTTCCTGTTCCTGAAGATCATGGCCATGCTCACCGAGCTCCGCAGCATCAATGCCCAGCACACCCAGCGGCTGCTGCGCATCCAGGACATACACCCCTTTGCTACGCCCCTCATGCAGGAGTTGTTCAGCATCACAGACAGCTGAGCGGCTGCCCTTGGGTGTCGCTTCCGAGGGGCAGCCAGACCCAGGGCCCTCTGAGCTGCCACTCCTGGGCCAAGACAGATGGACACTGCTGAGAGCTGACAATGCCCTGCTGAGCCTGCCTCCCCAGGGAACTCCTGCTATGACAGCTGGCTATCATTCCTCAGAAAGGACATGGATAACCCCCCCAACCCTAGTTCAGTCTGTAGGGAGTGAAGCCATAGACCCTTATGTGGAGAGTGCACTGGCCTGTAGGTCACGACCGTCAGAGAGGCAAGGCTGCCCTTTTCTTCTAAAAGGCCCTGTGGTCTGGGAGAAATCCCTCAGATCCCACTAAAGTGTCAAGGTGTGGAAGGGGCGGCCAGGGCTGGGCCATCTGGGGTCTATGACCACATACCCACGTTTGTTCGCTTCTTGAGTCTTTTCATTGCTACCTCCAATCGTCCTGTCTCCCACTTCCCACTCATTCCCAATCCCAGCCTCCTCTTCTGAGCTGCTTGGCGGGCTCCAGGCCTGTGCTCATTGGCAGGTGCATGAGTATCTGTGGGAGTCCTCTAGAGAGAAGAGAAGCCAGAAGACCTGCACCAAATGCCAAAAGCTTGGCATGACCTCATTCTGGCCACATCATTCTGTATCTCTGCAACCATTTGAACACATTATTAAGCACCAACAATAGGTAGCCTGCTGTGGGGTATACAATGTTGACTCAGATATAGATCCTGAGCTCACAGAGTTTATAGTTAAAAAAAAACAAACAAAAAAAAAAACCAAACAGAAACACAAATAACTTGGATCAAAAGGAAAAATGATAAATGACAAAAGCAGTACAAGGAATTTCCTTGTGGATGCTGAGCTGTGATGACAGATACCGGGAACCCAAGTAAGGTTCCCGAGGACAGGAGTTTGTGGGAGTAAGGGCACAAACTTTGGCTGTGGGTGCGGATGTGTGATTTGGTGTAGGTAGGTCTGTTCCCCATCTAATGGGGCCTGGGTTTGTTCCTGGGGCTGGAATGCTGGGTATGCTCTGTGACAAGGTTACGCTGACAGTCAAACATACCTGAGAAGAATAATTTGCATGCACCTTATATTTCTATGTACACATCTATTCTCCAAGCTAAAGGGTATGAAAGTGCCTGCCTTATTTATAGCCACTTTGAGTAATTTTTTTTTTTTTTGCATTTTCACAAATTATACTTTATATAAGGCATTCCACACTTAAGAACTAGTTTTGGCAAATGTGGTCCTGGGTTTAATGTCAAATTAAGGCAAGAGAAATTAAATAATGAACTTTAGGCTAGAGAGGTAAACTTTTTTGGCCTTCTTTTCTGGGGAAAATAATGTGGGGGTGGGGAAATACAAATAAATACATACGTGCATATGTATTTTTACTACTTATTTTATTATTGTCCTTTATAAATCTAAAGACCCTGGGGTAAGAACATAAACATGAATTATTTAACTTGGCTCACTCATAAAATGATTGTTTTGTATAAAAGTTTAACATGTGCATACCATAATTAAAAATATAGGAACAGAATTAATTTTAAATGTTTAATATTTCATTCAAATGAAACTTCATGGTCACTGAATTTTAAAGAACAGATAATTACTTAGCTTTTGCCATTTTACAAGAAGGAGGCCAAACTTTGAGAACATGGTATATCATCAGTAATATAGATCAAAACAAGTAAACATATTCTGTCATCCCTCTGAATTTACTGGACTTTTCTGCATTAAGTAGATATAGGGAGCACTTACTTTTAGAAAAGATACTGAGGGAAAAAAGAGCTTCTGTTTCCAAACTCAATGAATACAATCTTTGCTCCCAGGAATTTTGCTTAATTATGAACCCATTTATAATTAGAAATACAAATTTCTAATTTGGAAACATAGATTTGATTCCACTCTCTTCATAAATCATATGCATCTCCCCTTCCCTATTGAAATGATTTGAGTGCTATTTGTTCAAGAGTCTGAAACTGTTGCTAGCTGTAGGAGAGGGTAAGGTGAAGTTAGGATGGAATAGAGGGCAAATTTCCAACTCCAGTATTGATTTAAAAACTCCAGGGCAGTTCCCCAAACACTGAATTGATATGTACATGTAATTTATAGATAAATTTAATACTTATAGGTTATAAAAACAAGTGTCTTTCAAGAGTAAAGAGTCAATGTTAGATGCACCAAAGAGCTCACATAGGGTACTTCCTTTCAGTAGTTTTGTGGATCACAAGTTTATGGGACTGGGAGCCAGATTTTAACTTTCCTACTCCAACATTTCCGTGCCTTCTTTACTCCTGTTCCTGAACTTTTGAGTAAGCAGAATTAAGCATCAGTTTCTAGGTATCCTGTGATCACTTTTTTTTTTTCTGGCTCAGTGAGGAAAGGATGGAGTCAGTCTCCAAACTCAGGGCAAAAGACCTAAGCAAGCTACTGCATACCGTCTGCCCCCTCATTAGTAAGGGCCACTCAACAGACTCTCTCTAACTGGCCCAGAACTGTCTAAGTCTTGACATCGACAACAAATCTGTGGGAAGGGCCAGAGTGGCCACTCCCTTCTGGAGAAAGAGGATGTGAAGAGAAACATACATATGATTCCATCCCTTCCAACTCCTGACTCCTAACTTGTGGGCCTCATTATGTCATCTTCCATGGCAGCTTGTTTTTTCCTGGTAGCTTTCCCTTTATGTCCTTCAGCTCTCCTAAATCTGATGGTGCTGATGAGTGAAATATTCCTACACTTGAGAAATGAGTGACCACCCCAACACTTTTGTTCACTTCCTTTCACGAACTTCTCAGTGACATTGATCTAAAACCTGATCTCTCCTCTCCTCACTACCTTCCTAGAACACATTTCAAAATGACATCCAGTGGCTAGGCATGGTGGCTCATGCCTGTAATCCCAGCACTTTGGGAGGCTGAAGTGGGCAGATCACTTGAGGTCAGGAGTTGGAGACCAGCCTGGCCAACATGGTGAAATCCTGTCTCTACTAAAATTGCAAAAATTAACTCAGTGTGGTGGTGCATGCCTGTAGTCTCAGCTACCAGGGAAGCCGAGGCAGGAGAATCACTTGAACCCGGGAGGTAGAGGTTGCAGTGGGCAAGACTCGTATCAAAAACAAAACAAGCGAACAAATAGAAACAAAACAAAACAAAAAAATGACATCTACCATCACTGCTCTCCTGAAATATGATCCCGAAGGACTGTCTAGTCTTTTTGGAAAGACTTAGAAACTAAAAGGGCAGTCATTTCGGATTTTAAATTAAAAGGATCTTGCATGACACTTAACACAATGTTTAACTCAATCCCAGAACCTATACAAGATAGCAGCAAATCCTAAACAAATGTACTTCAGTGCCAGCAGGTGGCCCATTTCACAAGCAACATCTTCTGTTTTGGCTAATCCAATCCTCCCTGCTGCCCCTACTCACAAATGTGTTTAACTGTTTTACAAATGTTAGTGGAATTAGCCAACCCCACCACCACAGTAAATGAGAGAACCACACATTATCGAATATAAATTTGTTTTTATTGAAGCAGCAGTCACATGACCTTAAATCTAGCCTTTAGATTAGGCCTGACAGATTAAGCCAGCCCTAAAAAAAAATGTTGTTTCATTTTGCACTAAGAGACATGTTTACATACATCATCCAGTATTGGAAATGAGCAGACTCAAACACAACATATGTTGGTTACGTGGGAGGTACAGCCCCACTGTTCGTGGTGTCCATATATTTTACAGAGACCCCCAAAGACCATTATTAATAGGATGAAAGTTAAAAGAAAATACAGCCACACCAAATCATGAACACAGTAATCAAAGACAGCAGCTTATACACATTTAAAATTTGTCCCTTTCAGAGTTGTTTTCTTTCTTTCCTAAGCAGTGTCTGCAAAGCTTCCTCTACATCAAATCCAAAGGTTTCCAAGATGGAGGCTGCACCTTTTGGGGCTACACAATGGAATAAAATCATTGGAAAGAACAAGAAGTGGTATTCATATCTTGTTTTTTATAACAAAGATTCATGTTTCCCTAGTTAGAGGAACGGAAATGGTGATGTGACTACATATTGCAGTGGCAAAATAGGTAGGGTGAAGACAGAGAATTGGGTACTGAAATAAAGACCACACACTTGTGAATTTTAATTTCATTTCCAGGCTAACCTACTTTTTATTTAATGCAAATTACAGTACCAGTTAACTATTTCCAAACCAAGTCACATAGAACAAAATGTATTTACAAGGGAATGGGGAAAGGGAAAAAAAACATTGAGCATACTTTTCACAAAAAAGTTTATATTTAAAATGAAAAAAAATCAGTCACAGAGGCATTCAAGTAGTAATAATGTTATACAGATTTTGCTTTTCCTTTATATCAAGACAGATTTGCACAAGTGTTTGCAATAGTTTGTATACAACCCACAGTCCTTTATATATATATATATATATATATATATATATATATATATATATATATAATATTGTTTTTTAGGTTTGTTTTTAAGATGGAAGTGGTCACGCTAATTGGTATGTGTACAGGCCCAAGTGATCCATCGGCAACACATTTATAAATGCAAATTTTACAGGCAAGCAGATTTCATTCATCTATCTGTATCTGCCTGTAGACAGATATAGTAAGGAAAAAAAACTTTAAAATTAACACAAGGAAGTCTACTTTGTCAAGGTAACCCCTTATGTACTGGTTGTCATTTTGCTTTTATTGCGGAGGTGCAAAACGGAGCAACAAACTTGAATAAGATGGCATAAACCTTGTGAAAATAATCCAAACCCCAGGGATTACTTTCAAAGCCTCTCAAAGGTAGATCTCAGTCTGGGACTCTACTGTGCTTCTAGTCGTCTCTTATTTTCGGTGGCTCAGGTTTCTACCAGAAAAGACAGATTTTATTGTAAAGCATACTTTTCTATACAGGGGAGAAGAGTGTTTGGCTCTGTGATTAGATGGTCACTAACATGAACAGTAGGAATGAGACACAATTTTGATTGAGAAGAAAGAACCACTCCCACCCCCACCCCCACAAACTCCTGGGGATCTGGCATTGGCCAAACTTCCTTTGGAAGATTCCAAAGTTAAATCCTTTAAAAAGGAAAGGGAAAAACAGATGAAATGCCAGTGTCTTTATATCCACAGGGATAGAGAATATAATAGTCCTCTCAGAAACCTTTGCATTGGTGCAGACAAGATGACTGGTTAGGTACACTTTGTTAAAACATAAACCAAAAGTATGTGTCTAAAACTTAAGAGGACTTTAAAAAAATGACACAGCATGTCATTGGAAAGAAGGTGCAGTCTTCTGCCTTGCTGGAATGAACACACGATGTTTCAAAAATAGTAACCTTTGGTTTGGTAAAGTTTTTTCTTTTATTCAATACCTCTTATATGGAGTACTTTGAGGCAAAACACTCATTTTTCTTTCAAAGAAGGCCTTCGGGTTGGGCACACAGTAAGAATAAAACTGATTTTTTAAAAAAGAAAATAACATTTCATTAAACAAGAGTAGAGATGGTGGGAGGGAGGAAATGGGCTAGGAGTTCCCTTGTTAAAACAACAGTCCTCTACTGGCACGGTGGCACGCCATGCAGTTAACTGCTAGTAATTGCACTATAGCGTTTAGACCACTGATGTATCAAAACCTGATACTATTAAGAAACTTCTACTTATAAAAAAACCAATTCTCTCTCATTCTCTCATTTGGGAGGGAAGTAGATAGAAGAGGAGAGAGCATGGAAGGCTCCCAGAATCTGCTGTTTTTAAGACCCACAGTTAGGGCTTGTGGAAGAGACGAGCAAAATCTAATCTATTCGATATCCTCCAGCTCTAGGGCTCCCTGGCACTACACTAAGTCCCTGAATGGACTAAGTATGAAATGAAACCAGTCACTGCTACTGAGGAGGAAACAGACGTTCAGAACCAAAACAAAGGCAGGACTTGAACAAAATGAGATAATGAATATGGTTTCCTCTTCCCGCTCCTGAGTATGGTATCACTGAAACTTAACTTTGGAAGGGGCGAAGATACTGTTATGAGAGTTTTTATTTCAAAGGGAAATGGGGCGCACAGGGAAACATGGATAAAGGAAACCAATTAAAATTTTAAAAAGAACAAATTAAAAAAAAAAACACACACATGGAAGCGAAGGCACTCCAAACTATATAGATACACTATACATTGCTAGAGTTATTGTTACAATAATACAGGCCGGTACCTACTGTACAGAGTTAAAACTATATGGCTTTAAAAAGCTCGTCTACATTTTGTCTGATTATTAAACAGAATCACTGCCCTGAACAGTAACTTTTTGCTCATTAATAACAGTTCCTGGGTCCACATATTTACATACAAAACAATAAAACTTAAATTTAAAAACATAGAAAGAAAATATAATGTACAAGCTTGAATTTGGTGAGGAGCTTTTTATTATTATTATATACAAAAAGATATTCAGAGACCTGGATCTCACTTGTATAAAAGAGTTCTGTGATCCCACCATGATCCTTGAGAAAGAAAAATCACACATCTCAGCCCACACACACATATACACATGCACACATACACACGCACACCTGCGCACACACACGCACGCACACAATGAAATGAGAGAAAAGTGTGACTTTTCTCTCTTCTTTTACCCCAGTTGTGGGGGGCAAACTGTTTCCTAAAATAAGAACAGATTTTTATGGACTCTGGCAAGTCTACCATGTCCAGAGCAGTGTCTGTATTCAAACGCTTGCTGGGCAGTTGCATCTGAATGCAGATCCATTTCTCTATCACAGACCTGCCTTTTCAGATTCTTTATAAATTCTGTCTGAAAATGGTCTATCAAAGCCATTACCTTTAAGGAATTATGCTGCCAAATACTTTGATTTCAGACTTCTTTCTAATTTTAATTAGTTTTCAGAAGCACTTTATAAAACATAAAATTCAATTTGTTTGATTTGGTTTGACTGAGCATGTTTCCTTTCTCATGAACTCTGATATATCCAGAGGTTTGTGAAACCCCTTTAGTGGCCCAAGACCTCAGCTAAACAGCGAGTGAAAACCAAGATGGCTCACAGTTGTCTTTCTGGGTACTGGTTCACTTCAGCAGGCAGGACAACTCTCTTGGAGAGTCACACACACGGTTAAGGAGCAGGACAGGGTGCGAGGGCCTGCGGGAGGGCTGCTAACAGACTCCACTTCCGAACCCTCTGGAGGATGAGACCCCTAATATGACCTAAGGTAGCAATGAGGAGGGTTAGGGGAAGTTACACACGACCAAGGGCTCAGCTCTGCAGCCCTACAGTTACCAGCTAACCTTGGAAGGCATGTGGGGAAGGAGCGGGTAGGAGAGAAAGGCGGCCATCACTCAAGTGATCTTTAAATGTAGAGTACAACTGATTGTGCCTTAAAGATTCATAGGTCAAGTAATGGCCCATAAGCACCAAGGTGACTAAAGTTCATTTTAGAGTATATAAGGCCCACATAGATGCCAACCTTAAAAGTATAAAACAAACTAGTCAGGAAAATCTATTTTCTCACGGCAAACATAATCCTTCAATCCTCCTTGCTTTCCAAGGAATATTGCTTTTTCTTCAAAAAGAGAGACTGATTCTTACACCATTCACTGATACACAAAGAAAACAGACACAAAAACTCTTAACTGGGTGTGGGGGAAACATTCTTCTCATGCTTCAACCAGTCAATTTTGATACTGTAGACAAAAAAAAAGGCAGTATTGAATATATGTATATATAACATATATACACACATTTATATAATCAGCTTTCCTATAAAGTCAGCAGGTATAAGTGACTGTTTATCATTTTGATGTGTAGTTTTCAAATTCCTACCATCTGACATGCATCAATAAATAAATGTAAAAAGCATGAGGTTAAAAAACAAATTAAATACAGATTCTAGATTTGGATTTAAAATTAGAACTATGTGTAGAATGTGGCTATATCTGCAAGCTCGATTTTCAATTAAAAAATATGAAAAATAAACCAGTAGGCGACTGTTACAATTCACATTATTTAACTACAATGTCTTCTCAAGTGTATCTTTCCAAGGGAAGTAACTTTAGAAAAAAATCTGGACAAACTTATTCACAGTGGTGAGATGTATCCCTGGCCTGTTCCCTTCTTCTGGGCTCATCAGCCTTTGACCTCAGCAGCTAGCTCGGCCTGCTCAACACCCCTTCCATCTCCTCCCAGGTCACTAGTTTGAAACTGTGCTAAGATTTGCAAAGAACTTTGGTCAGGTAAACAAAAAGCCACCTGCAGAGCACGCGTGCCTGAGTCTTGCTGCTTCCCCTCTGGCAGCCTCCTGTACAAGCCTCTACATCACTAGCACTGACTGAGAGCAAAGCAAAACCTTAACAAATCTACTACGAATCTTCCCTGTAGAGTTCCAAACTTTATTGACCTCCCTGGATTACAAATGATACACCTTTTTTTTTTTTGTCTGCCACACCTGCCACCAACATGCCAAAGGCAAGTCTATAAACACGCAAAGATATGGATTAATTTTACAAGTGACATTTAAGTCCCTGTTGAGTCATACCTGCTAAGCTCCCAACCAATTTCAAGCTGTGCACTATACCAAAGTCTCGCACTAGACTTTAAAAGAAAACAAAGTTCAAAAAAACAAACCCATCAGCACAGAACAAGGTTTTCTTTTGTGGAAGGGGCATGAGGCAGGAGTCCTGTTTTTAAAGTATACAACAGCAGACTTTTAATAAAAAAAGATTGTCGTGGGAGAGAGATTGTGTGTTCTAGTGCTCCGCTTTCCCCCTCCCCATAACCCCTCCCACCCCCTGGATCTCCCTCAAAGTGAGAATACAATGAAACTGGTTTGTATTTATAGATATTTTACAAGGTTAAATAAGAACAACAATAATAAAAAAAAATTGAACACTAAAATGAACAGGTTTTTTTTTTCTCTTTTTAATATTCTTTCCAAACGTGACCAGTGTTGCTGAGTGACACTCAAGTAACTGGTGGTTTTTCCTGTGCAGCTAGCTGCTCGGGACTGTTCAGGTGGAGTTGGAAGCTGATGCAGAAGCAGCATTATTGGTCTGTCCACGGTCTCCAGTATTAGCATCTGCAAGTCAAAAAGTCCCGAGAGAGAGCATGAGCAATGCTATAACAAAAAAGAACAAGTACATTGTTTCAACTGCAGGCTGTGAGCTGTATGGCCTTCGAAGCTGTTATCTGGAATGTTGTTTTAAATACGGCTGACGCTATGAAATCTGAATTTCTCTCTTACTGGATTTAAGTTCATGCCTCAGCATGGTCCTGGTACAGGGAAGACAGTGTCTTTGAGTAAGTTACAATGGTCTCTGGGAGACAGAGACCATTTCAGTCAAAGCTCTTGCTACAACTGGGAGCAGCAATATATGAATACTCAGCTGGAGTCTAGCTCACTTGAAAATAAATGAACAGTGCATAGCTGGAAAAATTTGCTAAAAATTCTGAACCATGTTACAATATACCATCTGCTTAAGTGAGTAAATGGGTGGAAGAAATGAAAGCATTTTTGCTGGGTCAGTGTTGACAGGCAGAACGGGCCCTCGTCATTATTCATAGAGATGGAAGACAGACAACCAGCAAAAAAAAAAAAGCTACTGCAGTGCCAATTCACTTAGTCAATTCAATAAAGCATCCTGTATTAACAGTTGAACAGATAAAAGAAAATGTGGTATATATACACAATGGAGTAATATTTAGCCATAAGAGAATGATGGGAGGCTGAGTGGGAAGACTGCTTGAGTCAGAGAGATTGAGGCTGCAGTGAGCCAAGATCACCTGGGTGACACAGTGAGACCCTGTCTCAAGAAAAGAAAAAAGAAAAAGAATGAGATTCTGCCATTTGCAACAACATAGATGGAACTGGAAGTCATTCTGTGAAGTGAAATAAGCCAGACAGAGAAAGACAAACTTTGCATATTTTCACTTGTGGGAACTTATTGTTTTAAATTTTATTAAAACAATTGAACTCTTGGAGACAGAGAGTAGAAGATGGTTACCAGAGGCTTGGAAGGGTAGTGGGAGTGGGGGAAGTGGGGATGGTTAATGAGTACAAAAAAAAAAAAGAAATAACGAATGAGGCCTAGTATTTGCTAGCAAAACAGGGTGACTACAGTAAAAAAAAAAAATTAATTGTACATTTTAAAATAACTAAAAGTGTGACTGGATTGTTTGTAAGAAAAAGGATAAATGCTTGAGGTGATGGATGCCCCATTTACCCTGATACGATTATCACATATTGCATGTCTCTATCAAAATATCTCATGTAACCCATAAATATATAACCTACTATGTGCCCACAAAAATTAAAAATTTTAAAAAGTAAAGCATCTTGCAGTAAATCTTGACTTAGAGCTTAAGAGCTTACTGTGCCCTAGTCTTTTAAAAATACATACAGCTCTACAACTACCATTGTCTCTTTCCCCCTTTTTAAGGTCTATTATTATTTCACAGCATCCATTAACATTAAAATGGGCATCTGTGTCCAAATTGGCTTAATAGACTGCTGTTCTAGTGACTATCAAGTTGCATCCTTGTCATCTCACTCAATGACTGGGAAGGTACTGCTGGCCAAATTTTCTCCCGAAGATTTCATACTAAGCCCTGAGCAAGAGAGATGGCTTGACTGGGATGGGCAACTTTGAAAAGCCATCTCTCCAGAAGCCACAATGTCATCAAGGTTGGTGACACCAAAAGGTAGACTCAAGTTTTTGTCTCTCTAGAACTGAAGAGATTTACAGCTCTACCATGTGCTATGATGAGTAACCAATGTCATGGTTGAATGCAATATTTGGTCCTTTACTTTGAATTTCTGATTTAGAGGGAGACATAAAAGACCCAAGGACACACAGGGAACTCTATGTAAGGATTAGCTGTTCAGTTTATCATTTCCAAAGCCACTCTATAAAAATTATACTTCCTAACTTCCCAATTTTCCCAATTATCATGCTCCCAAGATAATCTGCCCTTATATACATTTATTTAAAAAAGCTTTTGGGGAAGGAATATGAATATCTCTTAATGTGAATGATTATGTTTAATTCATTTAACTTCCTTCAAAACAGCTACTGCTTCTAATCTTGTTGTCACGTACACAACTGAAGACACTACAGCATCAGAATCTACACATTAGGTACATATAGCCCATGGCATGGAGTCATATTAATTTATTGGCATGGCAAATGTACAGTTGGCAAGAAAGGGTATGTGACATAGAACCTACTCTCCAAAGCCTGGTTGACCACCTTTTGTAATAATCACTGAGGAATTAATACTTCATTCATGACTCCCGACCTTCCTTAGATATGTCTTGTTTAAAGGAAGTTTTACCCTCAATGATCATTCACATTCTGTGTATCAATAATTCCTATCTAGACCACAGATTCCTCCAAGCCTTTCTCAGGTAAAATGTTCATTTTCATGATTCAGGCACAGGCTGCATTAAAAAAAAAAAAAATTCCAGAGAAACCTGGAACACCAGAAATCCATGCTTATTGCAGCATGTCACATGCTTTGATGACACTCAGAACATATGCATGACCATTATCAAACAGCATTTCCCTCTCATTTTCAGTATGGGGAGATAACAAGTAGAACTATCTTTCTGATCTTCCCCAGGACTTAAGAGAGGGATTTATCATTAGAAATTTATCTATCTGTTTGACCACTACATCAGCACCTATGCCAACACGGTGACCAGCTCTGAACATGGCAGCCGTTAACTACACTGGATGACATCAGTCAGGGCTGACTTCAGTTTTACCTCATCTACATGGCCACCAGCCCATTTATGTTAATTTACTCTTTAGGAAAATCCTATTTGGTACCAATGTGCAGGTGTCCTTTCACTGGCTACAGCCTGTCAGCTTGTGACATTGCCAAAACCATTTTCTTTTTTCCTGGATAAATTCAATACTGCGTGCATTATCACAGTAAAAAGCACAAGCCTTTTAAGTGAGCATAAAACCAGAAATAAATTCACTTTCTGAACAATAAAATTTGATAGACATCTATGATCCTCAGATCTGTAATGATCTCATATTTTTCACTTGCCTTATTTTCAAATCACTTGATGAGGATACTTTTTTTTTTTTTTTTTTTTTTTTTTTTCTGAGAGGGAGTTTCGCTCTTGTTGCCCAGGCTGGAGTGCAACGGCCTGATCTCAACTCATCACAACCTCCATCTCCCGGGTTCAAGTGATTCTCCCTCCTGAAGTGATTCACCTTCCTCAGCCTTCTGAGCAGCTGGGATTACAGGCATGTGCCACCAAGCCTGGTTAATTTTGTATTTTTAGTAGAGATGGGGTTTCTCCATGTTGGTCAGGCTAGTCTCGAACTCCCAACCTGAGGTATTCTGCCTGCCTCAGCTTCCCAAAGTGCTGGGATTACAGGTGTGAGCCACCTCACCTGGCCTAATTTTTGTATTTTTAGTAGAGATGGGGTTTCACCATCTAAGCTAGGCTGGTCTTGAACTCCTGACTTTGTGATCTACCCACCTTGGCCTCCCAAAGTGCTGGAATTATAGGCATGAGCCACCATGCCTGGCTTGATGAGCATAATTTTAACAGCTAATTATTTTGATTATAAATATCCTTGATATCAAAAGTCACAGTCCTATAGACATTCAACAAAAAAACATTCGCCTGTTGCAATGAGCTCCACTTAAAATCAAATCATGCATGTCCTTGCTAAGAAGAACAGAGTTTTCTTTTTCAGAAGAAGAGAAAGTACAGAGAGGGGAAAAGTAAAACAAAGAAAGGCAAAGTTCTATACATTCAGTACTCAATAGTAGGTTCAACAGACCACCCAGCTTACTAACTGAATAAAGTTATATTTCATAATCTCTACAATCCCATCTTAAAGATGGTTAAACAGCAAATGGATTGATCCCTTGGCCAGGTAAAGTAGAAAGAGCTGACCTCTTGGTGGATAGGAAGAAACTAATTCAAGAACAATCAGGAAACAAGACAACACAGATGATTACCCTTTTAGACGTAAGACACAAATCTTGGTGCATGCTTATTTTGTTTCCACCATCATTCTGTATATTTATTTTACACAATGGAATCTGAATTAATACACTTTCTATTAAAAGTGTTTATTCATTTGAAATTCTGATAAATTGTCATTGGATAAAGTTTAGTGTAATTTCTGTACCTTTTCTTCTCATTTAAATAGTGACTCCATAAAAACAGCAGTTAATTTTACTTCTCCTTACATTCCCTTCCTTTACGTATGCACTGGTAAAAGTGAGGCTAAATGGCATTACGGTTTAAAAGAGAGGCTAAGATCATTTTCATTATAAATGATCCGACTGTGGATCATTAACCAGCTCCACAGTCTCCTGTTTTCAACTAGAAATGCTCTTCTGAACTTCACACTGATATATCTTTCTTAAAACTAAACCAACTCTATAAACATTTATTGAGTATGAAGCCTACCTGTACAATTTAATAGCTGTGTGATTTTGGAACACAATATTTAATCTATGTCTCATTTACTCATTGGTAAAATGGTAGTAATACCATCTACCTATGAAATTAGGCCTATGAAGTACTTAGCACAGTATCTGGCATAGAGCAATTGTTCAACAGATGAGAAGGTAAAAATGACCTCTAAAAACACATATATTTGGGCCAGGCGCAGTGGCTCATGCCTGTAATCCCAGCACTTTGGGAGGCGAAGGTGGGCAGATCACTTGAGGCCAGGAGTTTGAGACCAGCCTGGCCAATGCAGTGAAACCCCCGTTTCTACTAAAAATACAAAAAATAAGCCGAGTATGGTGGCGCACGCCTGTTATCCCAGCTACTTGGGAGGCTGAGGCATGAAAATCACTTGAACCCAGGAGCTGGACGTTGCAAGGAGCCGAGATCACGCACCTGTACTCCAACCTGGGCAACAGAGTAAGACTCTATCTTAAAAACAAAAACAACAACAACAACAGCAAAAACACAAACCCACAAAGAAATTATACTTTAGGAGTTGAGAGTAGTATGTATAATTTTCAAGGGATTCTCATGTCAAGCAGAGCCATGATTAACAATAATGTCTCCAGATACTAAAGTATTTTAAAAACAACTTATAATATGTTTTTTAGGGGAATAAAAATCAACATCCATACCCACTAATTTAGCACAAGAGTTTACATTTTTAAATATTTCTGTCTAGTCCCTAACCACATGAAAATACACATTTTGGCAATAGTAACCAACAAGGTTCATGAAATTTTAAATTTTTCTCTACATAAATTAGAATGAGTATTTCCATGAATGTCCATAAGCTTCATGAAAATTTTTAAGGCTATATAAAAATGGGGATTCCACAATGTATTAAAACAATTCCCTACTGTTGACCATTCAGGTTACAATGGCTCTCCTTTTGATATATACTAATATATAATTTCTTTATTATATAATTTGTTATTATATATATTATGTGATTTCTCTCTCTGTACATGGTCGCCTTTTTCTTTCCAATAGATTTATCCTGAAGTTAAAATCCCTACAGTGGAATTACTGAACTAAAATGTCTGAATTCTGACAGCTCTTGTTTTATACTACTTTCCCCAAAGTTTCTGTCAATTCACATGCAGTTGCAGAACGCAGCAAAAGGAAAGTTGAAACATCTGCAAAAATAGTTCCTGTTAAGTTAGAGGACAGTGTACCTAAAATGGTAAAGATGCACCATCTTTACCATTTTCCAATAAGGTAAGAAAGTATTGTGATATTTTATTGTACTAGTCAAAGTTTGTTGGTGATGACAGAGAGCAATTATATATTCCCAGAATAAGCACGATATGATTTTAGACCACAATCTGGGTATGAAAATGTCTATTTTATTTTGCTTTTTCAGAAGCAGCAATATAGAGAATTAGATTTCCACCTATAATGTATTTAAAATTTAGTTAAGACTTAAATATCTGAAAGCCATTTAACAGCTTTGGCTAACAACAGTAACTGACTAAAATCCAAAGCTTATTTCACCATAATATAGTCAGTATAATCATAGTTGATGGCATCTTTGTCACTCTGCTTTTTTTTTGCTTTTATCCCACATACTTTAGGACTGAGCCTTGTTCCCAGGTCTACACAAATGTCAGAAAACCCCATTCTTGTTTAAGCCAGCTATAAGCAACATACAAAGTGTCCTAGGCAGTTTATCTAGGAATCTCTATATTCTGACAATCTTGCTCTAGACATAAATACACTTGACAGAACCTGAATTGCAATGATGCTGAGCAACAACAGAAATGGCATTTTAACAGATCAGATGATAATTCAGTTATGCTCCTCTTTTGACTTTGTATTTTAGTGATATAAGATCATTTTTAGATGATTTGGAGGCAAATTCTCAGGCTACTGAAAATAGGAAAGTATTATTTTGCTTCTTGTTGATATGACTACCATAACCAAAAGTGGCTCCACCTCTAAAATATGAATCAGACTTCAAAGTCTTTGAAGTATAGGAACTCTAGAACGATGGGTATAAAGCTATGATTTGACCCGCAAATTTCTGAGCATTGCCCATAAAATACACCTGGTCATATAGAGACTAGGACAGCTTGATTTAAACGTCCAGGGATTGCATCTGTTTTAACGCCTAGTGATGGGACAGCTCATGACAGTAAGACGTCTTCTGATGAAATTAATACGGATATCTGCTTCTATTGGCAAGGCTGTTCAGTTATCTACTTCAAGAAGTTGAAATTCGCCGGGCTCAAGAAAATATGTTGGTATGATATAAGAATCAAAGGCCAAGTCTTCATAGTCTGAGTATTCGTAAGCTTCCATATCATTGGTGACCAACTGCTTTAAGGGTTAAGTAGGGTTTATTAATTTTGTCTGTTATGTATAAGACATGTAGGGATGGGAGGGCAATTATAATAAGAATAATGGTGGGTAGGATAGTTCAGATTATTTCAATTTCTTGAGTGTTTATGGTGCTGGTATGGGTTAGTTTTGTTCTAAGTATGAGGGAAATAATGTATAGGACTAGGGAGCTAATTAGGAAAATAATTATGAGGGCATGATCATGAAAAGTAATTAGTTCTTCTATAATAGGGGATGTAGCGTTTTGTAGGCCTAGTTGGGCTGGGTGAGCCATTAAGATTTTGATGTTGTGTGCCCCATTACACTGACTGAAATAAAGTATGACAACTAGTTTACTGAGGGGTTCACATTCTAACTAATTCTCCCCCAGGGTATGTTGGGGTATATTACTATGGGGTAATGTGGCTTACTTAGGTGGGTGATTCGAAATTCTTTGCAAATTTAAAATTTGAAATATTTCCAGGTTCAGATATTTATTTCTGGAGCTTATAGCTTAACAGTTTATTTTTTTGCACTCTGGAGCAGATCCTGAAATGCTCTGTGAGGAAAGCTTTGGCTATTTCTGTAGCTTAGCGGTCCCTCACTCTGTGTGGAGAGATGCATGTCCATTTATCCAGGAGAGACAGGTCATAGATTCTTTTGTCATAACAGGATGGATGTCAATCCTGCTCTTCACATAGCTTTAAAAAACATGTCTGATGTGTCCTTAACTTTGCAATAACAGTAATAAAAATAGCAACAGCAGGTTCCTTTCACTGAGAGCCTACTGTATGGGCAGGCAAATCGCTAATAAGCACTCTGAATACTTTATATCTTACTTCTTACAACTCTATATAGTGGATATTTATTATTACTGCTTCTGGATAAGGAAACCAAATCTAAGACAAACAGACACTACATTTTAAGGTCTTACAAAAGAATGTAACTCACATTGACAAATTCTTTAAAATACACATAAATCTTTAACTATAGGCAGTCTGAAGGCCAACCAGTCAATCACTTGGTCTAGACCAGCATTTCCTGCGGTATGTTTGGTGACATACTGTACTTGAGCCTTCACTACTATGCCCCCATTGAAAACTGTTTATACTGTGGTGTTATGCCTTTGGGTTACTCTCAAGGGAACTTTTTAAAAAGTATCTATATGAAACTCACATTGTTAGAATAATGATAAGTTCATTTACTATGTCTCTTTCAGTACCAAATCTGAGGCCCTAAAGGAGAAACCTTTCTTAAACAGTCGGGTCACAAACACTGTTTTTTCTAAGCCATGAGTATGCTTTTAATCTAATGAACAATGGGAAATTTTAACAGAATTGTAACACTCTTTTATTTACTTTAGCTCAGACCAATACCTAAATATCCTCTTTGGTAACTATTAAGGTACTCAAGGCATGCATTTCTAGAAACTAATTTTAGCTCTGATCTCAGCTTACTATTCTTCTATTAACTTCCCCATACCCCAATTCAACTTCAGAGTAAACTCTCAAAGTCCAATGCCAGTTTTGATTTTTATGTTGAAGTCTGATTTCTATAGCCATAACAATATACATTTTTTTTTTTTTTTTGGTTTGCTGTAACCTGCATCAAAACAACATGAAAATCAGGTTATACTAGGCTCCTACTAAGCAGAAAATTTGCCCAAAAACATGAGTCACAATCATTAACTAGTTTGTAAGAAAGCTACTTTAAACTGCTCACAATCTACCAATCCCAAATTGTCATTTTTACATACAGCGTAAAGACATTCTAGTAAAACTCTGGAAATGAGCTCAACAAGTAAATGTGTTAGTTCAGGGTTAGGACCTTTTTCATGTTTTGAACAATTAATGCAATCTGGGCCAGTATTAAATTTGTTAATGGCTCAAAGCAATTCTATCTTGATTCTAAATAGGTCATATTTAAAAAGAAAACCTTTTTACATTACAAATTTTAATTTAAAAAATTTAAAACTGATTTCAGTACACTCAATCTGTAAAAATGAATAAGACACTAATACAACTAATAAAGTTCAAATGACTTTTTCAAGGTAGCATGTGCTGATAAACTTGAAATAAGAAAAGAAACTTTTCTTTCCAGGCTTTTACTGGAGAATGTAGGACACGAACTAGAATGAAATGTTTTTTAAATCTTTATTAGCAACATTTTAAAAGATTAAGATTAGACAGACACAATACCATATCAAACAATGGGATATGGATTTTGACCTTACTGTTTAATGATAAGAACTAGTAATTAATGATTTTATCTTCTGCAGCATAAATGCCCTTAGGCAAAAATGGATCTAATCCAACTCAGTTTCAGTTTAAGACTTTAAAGAAAATGGAGTCAGCTCCTGCCATTAGCTTTTTGGAGAAGGGGGAAAAAAAAGGTACCAAATTCTGAGCCCCTAATTGTGTGCTACCTATCATTTTAAAAAGCATTCAGCCATTATGCTTTGGAAGAACTTTACTTCACTCTTAAGGGTTGTATATTTTCAGAAAACGTGCAAGGACACTGATTCTCACTAAATCAGGTCCCACCTGGCTTTGGGCCTAGCAGTACACCCTAGCTCTAACCCGTGAATGGTTTTTTTTTTTTTTTTTTTGTATATAAGAGTCTTGTTACATTCTGATGCTGATCTAAATCTGGTTAAACATATTTGCATTGCAGTTTTAGCCTTCTCAAATGATTAAAAAGATTGTACCAATTTATATTTTATAATTCTTGAAAATTTGCCTCTCCCGTATGCTACGTAATTTATGTTCAAGGGGATAAAACAAAAGTAAATTATTTTCAATAACAATATATTTATATGTTTTCTGCTATAAACATCTCATTTGATTTGATTTCCTATTGAAATTATATGAAAAGCATAACTTAAAAATTTTTTTAATTTATTTTTATTTTTTAGATGGGGACTCACTATGTTGTCTAGGCTGGTCTTCAACTCCTGGCTTTAAATGATCCTCCTGCTAAGATGACAGAATTTAACATCATCAGAAGATATTTATATCTTATATATAAGGTACCTGCCGAGTTCTTTTGTTTTATGCTTTTTGGAAATAAAGCAAAAAATTTTATTCACGTTTACTCATCTGGCTGTGCTGTTTTGATTTGTAAAAGGTATTAAATGTTCATACTCATCAAATGAAATGAAAGGTAATCATGTCTTTTTGAAAAACAGTATGTTTTTACAGAAGAGATTTAGAGTGTTCTTACCTGAGGCTGCTGTGGCATTTGTGGGGGTTGAAGCAGCTGCTTGAATTCGAGCATGAGGAGGAATAAGGATGGTAGCCAGAGGTGGATTACTTGACAGTTCTATAGAAGGTTAAGACACAAATGTTAGAGTCCACTCTTAACTTTGTATGCAAAACTATTTCATTGGTAACAGTAAAAATAAAATTCTGCATTAAACTACCAGTTTAGGCCAGGCATGGTGGCTCACACCTGTAATCCCAGCACTTTGGGAGGTTGAGGCAGGTGAATCACCTGTGGTCACGAGTTTGAGACCAGACTGGCAAACATGGAGGAAACCCCGTCTCAACTAAAAATACAAAAATTCTTTAGGGGATTAATGCAACAAGAAGAGCTAGATGCACCCAATACAGGAGCACACAGATTCATAAAGCAAGTTTTTAGAGACCTACAAAGAGACTTAGACTCCCACACAATAATAGTGAGAGACTTTTTAACACCTCACTGTCAATATTAGATCAACAAGACAGAAAATTAACAAGGATAACCAGGACTGGAATTCCGATCTGGAGCAAATGGACCTTTTAGACATCTACAGAACTCTCCACCCTAAATCCACAGAATATACATTCTCCTCAGCATCACACAGCACTTATTCTAAAATTGACCACATAATTGAAAGTAAAACACTCCTCAGCAAATGCAAAAGAATGGAAATCATAATGAACAGTCTCTCAGACCACAGTGCAATCAAATTAGAACTCAGAATTTAAAAACTCACTCAAAACTGCACAACTACATGGAAAACCAAACAGCCTGCTCCTGAATGACTACTGAGTAACAAAATTAAGGCAGAAATAAATAAGTTATTTGAAACCAATGAGAACAAAGATACAATGTACCAGAATCTCTGGGACACAGCTAAAGCAGTGGTTAGAGGGAGATTTATAGCATTAAATGCCCAGAGGAGAAAGCAGGAAATACCTAAAATTGACATCCTAACATTACAATTAAAAGAACTAGAGAAGCAAGAGCAAACAACTTCAAAAGCTGGCAGAAGACAAGAAATAACTAAGATCAGAGCATAACTGAAGGAGAAAGAGACATGAAAAACCCTTAAAAAAAATCAATAAATTCAGGAATTGTTTTAAAAAAAAAATTAACAAAATAGACCACTAGGCCAGACTAATAAAGAAGAAAAGAGAGAAGAATCAAATAGACACAATAAAAAATGATAAAGAGGAGATCACCACTGATCCCACAGAAATACAAACTACCATCAGAGAATATGAACACCTCTATGCGAATAAACCAGAAAATCTAGAAGAAATGGATAAATTCCTGAATACATATACCCTCCCAAGACTAAACCAGGAAGTCAAATCCCTGAACAAACCAGTAACAAGTTCTGAAATTGAGGCAGTAATTAATAGCCTACCAACCAAAAAAGCCCAGGACCAGACCAATTCATAACGAATTCTGCCAGTTGTACAGAGAGGAGCTGGTACCATTACTTCTGAAACTATTCCAAACAACAGAAAAAGAGGGGCTCCTCCCTAACTCATTTTATGACGCCAGCATCAACCTGATACCAAAACCTGGCAGAGACACAACATAAAAAGAAAATTTCTGGCCAATTTCCATAATGAACATCAATGCGAAAATCCTCAATAAAATTCTGGTAAACAGAATCCAGCAGCATATTAAAAAGCTTATCCACTGCAATCAAGTTGGCTTCATCCCTGGGATGCAAGGTATGGTTCAACATATGCAAACAAATAAATGTAATCCATCACATAAACAGAACCAATGACAAAAACCATATGATTATCTCAACAGATGCAGAAAAAAAGCTCTGATAAAATTCAACACCCCTTCATGCTAAAAACACTCAATAAACTAGGTACCGATGGCACATATCTCAAAATAATAAGAGCTACTGATGACAAACCCACAGCCAACATCATACTCAATGGGCAAACGCTGGAAGCATTCCCTTTGAAAACTGACACAAGACGAGGATGACCTCTCTTGCCACTCCTGTTCAACATAGTATTGGAATTTCTGGCCAGGGCAATCAGGCAAGAGAAAGAAATAAAGGTATTCAAATAGAAAGAGAAGAAGTCAAATTATCTCTCTTTGCAGATGACATGATTATGTATTTAGAAAACTCCATCGTCTCAGCTCAAAACCTCCTTAAGCTGATAAACTTCAGTAAAGTCTCAGGATACAAAATCAGTGTGTAAAAATCACAAGCATTCCTATACACTCAAAACAGACAAACAGCCAAATCATGAGAAAACTCCCACTCACAATTGCTAAAAAGAGAATAAAATACCTAGGAATGCAACTTACAAGGGATGTGAAGGATCTCTTCAAGGAGAACTACATACCACTGCTAAAAGAAATAAGAGAGGACACAAACAAATGGAAAAACATTCCATGCTCATGGATAGAAAGAATCAATATCATGAAAATGGCCATACTGCTGAAAGTAATTTATAGATTCAATGCGATTCCTCTCAAGCTACCATTGACTTTCTTCACAGGATTAGAAAAAACTACTTTAAATTTCATATGGAACCAAAAAAGAGCCCGTATAGCCAAGACAATCCTAAACAAAAAGAACAAAGCTGGAGGTATCACGCTACCTGACTTCAAACTATACTACAAGGCTACAGTAACCAAAACAGCATGATACTGGTAAAAAAACAGATATGTAGACCAATGGAACAGAACAGAGGCCTCAGAAATAATACCATGAATCTACAACCATCTGATCTTTGACAAACCTGACAAAAACAAGCAATGGGAAAAGGATTCCCTATTTAATAAATGGTGTTGGGAAACCTGGCTAGCCATATGCAGAAGACTAAAACTGGCCCCCTTCCTTATACCTTATATAAAAATTAACTCAGGATGGATTAAAGATTTAAACCGTCAGACCTGAAACCATAAAAACCCTAGAAGAAAACCTAGGCAATACCATTCAGGACACAGGCATGGCCAAGAATTCATGACTAAACACCAAAAGCAATAAACAAAAGACAAATAGACAAATGGAAT
>NW_022436980.1:1405032-1447074 GCF_009761245.1 Sapajus apella | reverse complement strand
CCAAAAGCAATAAACAAAAGACAAATAGACAAATGGAATCTAATTAAACTAAAGAGCCTTTGCACAGCAAAAAAAAAAAAAAAAAACAAAAAAAAAAAAAAACAAAAACTATTATCAGAGTGAACAGACAACCTACAGAATGGGAGAAAGTTTCTGTCATCTATCCATCTAACAAAGGGATAATATCCAGAATCTACAAGGAACTTAAACAAATTTACAAGAAAAAAACAACCCATCAAAGGATATGAACAGATACTTTTAATTTAAAAGGAGGCATTTATGCGGCCAACAAACATATGAAAAAAAGCTCATCAACACTGGTCATTAGAGAAATGCAAATCAAAACCAAGAGATAGCATCTCACACCAGTTAGAATGGCAATCATTAAAAAGTCAGGAGACAGCAGATGCTGGAGAGGATGTGGAGAAACAGGAACATTTTTACACTGTTGGTGGGAGTGTAAATTAGTTCAACCATTGTGGAAGACAGTGTGGCAATTCCTCAAGGATCTAGAACCAGAAATACCATTTGACCCAGCAATCCCATTACTGGGTATATGCCCAGAGGATTATAAATCATTCTACTATAAAGACACATGCACACATATGTTTATTGCAGCACTGTTTACAATAGCAAAGACTTGGAACCAACTCAAATGCCCATCAATGGTAGACTTGATAAAGAAAATGTGGCACATATACAACATGGAATACTGTGCAGCCATAAAAAAGAATGAGTTCCTGTCCTTTGCAGGAACAAGGATGAAGCTGGAAACCATCATTCTCAGCAAACTAAGACAGAAACAGAAAACCAAATGGTGCATATTCTAACTCACAAATGGGAGTTGAACAATGAGAACATATGGGCACAGGGAGGGGAATCTCTCACACCAGGGCCTGTCAGAAGTCAGGCGGCTAGCATTAGGAAAAATACCTAATATAGATGATGGGTTGATGGGTGCAGCAAAACCACCATGGCATATGTATACCTATGTAACAAATCTACACATTCTGCACATGTATCCCAGAACTTAAAGTATATTAAAAAAAAAAAAAAAAAGAGGAATTCAGTTTTTTTAAAAAATACAAAAATTAGCTGGGTGCGGTAGCACACACCTGTGATCCCAGCTACTCGGGAGGCCAAAGCAGGAGAATCGTCTGAACTCAGGAGGTAGAGGTTGCAGGGTACCAAGACTGTGCCATTGCACTCCAGGCTGGGTGTCAAAAGCGAAACTCCATCGCCCAACAAAACAAAACAAAACAAAAAAAAAAACAAACTACCAGTTTAACAGGGGAAAAAAAACCCTATATGACAAACCTATACCTCAAACTAGCTAAATGAGTTAGTCATCGACTTATAGAAAAAGCCCACAGAACTACTGTGATATATAACAAAGGCATTATCTGCTAAAATTATGTCTGAGAACTAAAGACATCTTGGTGAAAGGTGGTGGCCAAAGTTTTGGAGTAGGTATATTAACTAAGACATATCTGTACCTTTCACTGATTTAAATATATTAGGTTTTCCTGTCCTACTATGGCAATATTTGACCACAGGAAATACTGTACAAACATATTTTTTATGTTTTTAAATGGTGGTGGTGTCATAGCAAAGAAAATATGAATGAGAATGTGTGTCTGTATGTGTATGTACAACTGGATATAATGACCAACCTACCCAACTGTTCATGAGCCAATGGCAGATAAGGCTTATCTAGGCACTAATGGAAAAAGGATTTGAGAAACATCTGTTTAATGTATCACTGCTTTTATTAAAACTGAAAATGTCTTTATCCAGTTCTTTTCTTTACTCAGTAAGATTATTTTTGTTACTTTTCACAAGTTTGAAATAGGCTTTTTATCTGCATGGGGGAAGCTGTCTCTGACAACTGTACTTATTTCTTTGAAGAATCAAGATCTGCAGCAAGTAGTGGTAGCGAGCCTGCACATAAAAGCATTTGTTGTTAGTTTTATGTAATGTGACTGTTCTCCCAGTTACCTGAATAACCCTGCTTTATGCTTGTTACTTAAGTATTTAGCCTGTAAGTACTCATTGTCACTCTAATATGTGTCACAGTTTGAAGGAACAATGATAACCATAACTAGCTATAGGAGGACATTATCCTCTGAGCTACAGCACAACTTTGGCAATTCACAGATATGGTATGAACTTCAAAAAGTTCAAGAAAAGCCATTTTTTAAAACTAAGGTAAAATTCATGTTAACATAAACCATTTACAATTGCAGAATTCAGCATGATTCAGCATTTAGTATATTCACAATGTTGTATAACCATCACCTCTAGTTCCAAAACATTTTCAATACCCCAAAGGGAAGCCTCAAACCCACAAGCAATCACTCCACATTAATCCCTTCCTCTAAGCCCCTAGCAAGGTAAACTGCATTTTTAATGCAGCAGTTTTAAAATGTTTTCTGGTGCAAAGCCCCTGCCAGTAGTATTTATTCAAGTCAGTACCTAAATATCTGAATTTTGTACTAAATTACATACTAAATGATATCAGATTGTGGTAAAGAAAAGCAATAAATTGATCCTAAGATTTATTAAAAATGAATGAAAGGAAAAGCTGAAAACTGAGAGAAGACTATTCACTTTCCTTTCCCCTTAAGAGGAGAAAATTTAGTCCAGCTCATCAAATACATAGTCTTCCCTGGGAAGACAGGTGAAGACCATTACCCTAATTATCAGGTTCTATTGGTTACTATTTTCTCACAATCAGACTTGGTAGCTATTTTGGGTCTCGCTAAGGAACAGAAAGCTCCTATGGCATTTTACTTCTAATCAGTTCAGTTTTAAACCACAATCTTATATGCAGGAAAGCAAAATAATTCCTAGCAATCGTGATGGCTGAAGACTTTATGGCTCCAGGTACAAAAAAGTATCAGTACAATATGTGGTTTTTATTCTAAAGAAATTCAGATTTACCATCTCAATTAAAATTAAATAAAATAGAAAGGTTTCTTGAAAA
Organism: Sapajus apella; assembly: GCF_009761245.1. Taxonomy (NCBI): domain Eukaryota; kingdom Metazoa; phylum Chordata; class Mammalia; order Primates; family Cebidae; genus Sapajus; species Sapajus apella. The sequence continues at coordinate 1,444,088 of NW_022436980.1, read as the reverse complement.
TTCATCCATCCATCAACCCACCCACAAACACATCCATCTATCTAACAATACTGAACATGAAATAGTGTGTAAGATCCCAGGATAGGGAAATAAAAGGATAATTGTCCTTGTCTAATCAACAGAAATTGACAAGAACAACCGAAAAAACAATCTGACAAGAAAGGGAACCACTTAGGACAGGGGCACTGTCAAATGAAAACATCTCTATAACCATGTACCCAGTATCTAAAATAAAATCTAAAAAATGAAAAGAGGACTGGAGATTTTAGTAAGACATTTTGACAAAGCTACTGTTAAAAATAATCTTTAAAATAAAGTATCAGTGGTCTGTGTTCCCTCTCTCCTTATGGCCCATGCTGTCCATTTTCTCCCATATATTTACTGTCTCTCACCATATCACTTATCCTTCTGTGTATCTGAATGCCCAGCTGAAGACCATAACAGTTTTGTGTCCTAGCCTGGACAAGAATATGTAATGTATAGTCAGTTATCCCTTGGTATCCTGGGGGACTGGTTCCAAGAACCTCTTTAGATACCCAAAGATGCTCAAGTCCCTTACATAAAATGGTATAGTATTCATAGGTAACCTATACAGAGCCTCTCATATACTTTATTTTTTATTTTATTTTTTGAAACAAAGTCTTGCTCTGTCGCCCAGGCTGGAGTGCAATGATATAATCCTGGCCTACTGCAACCTCTACCTCTTGGGTTCATGCGATTCTCGGGTCTCAGCCTCTTGTATACTTTAAATCATCTCTAGATTACTTATAATACCTAATACAATGTTAATACTATGTAAATAGTTTTATACAATTGTTTTAAAATTTATATTATTTTTTATTGTCATACTGTTCTATTTTATTGGATCCCCCCACCCTGAATACTTTCAATCTGTAGTTGGTTGAATACAGGGCTGTTGGAACCTACAGATACAGAAGGTTGACTATACAGGCACATAGACGTGATGGGCTTAAAAAAGCGATCCTCAGCCAGGTGCAGTGGCTCATGAGGTCAGGAGTTCAAGACCAGCCTGACCAACATGGTGAAATCCAGTCCCTACTAAAAATACAAAAATTAGCTGGGCATGGTGGCATGCACCTGTAGTCCCAGCTACTCAGGAGGCTGAGGCAGGAGAATTGCTTGAACCATCTCAGAAGAGGAAAAAAAAAATCCCTCTTTTTCCTTCAGTAGTAGACTGTCATTTTCGTTTTGGATAAGAAGAGAGGTGCAACTAGTGAAAGGTAAGGTGAAAAACGTGAAGAAATTAAGAAGACAATGAAAAGGAGAATATCTGGCATCTCGGAGGCTTTGCCACACCCAAAGACATGGAGTGTGGGTGAGGGTGGCATCCAAGATGTGAAGGGGAGTACTTTGTGAACCTTTTTCAAACAAACACCCTAAAAGTTAATAATTCTAAAATGAACAATCACTACCAGTTTTACATCCTTCCAACTTCTATACCCCATTGTTCTTCTCTTAATTACAGGCAATCCTTAAGATTCTATTGCTTTCATTTGTTCACTCTTCTCTACTTCAAAGAGGTCGTTAACTGTTACTTACACCTTTTCCCTGTGAGGAAGTCTCCTTTCACCCTTGCTATAGTTTTTGCTACCGCTAAGTCCACACTTTTTATGGGGACAGACTATGAGCACTTCTATGGGGCTGTCTTAACCAGTTCAAAATGGTTTATTTTTCAATACCAACCATTACTACCTACTTCCAATCACTTTGTCTATCCATGGCAATGAGTGATAAGAAAATGGCGTCAGTGAGGGTGAATACAAACCACAGTGAAAGAATGGAAAAAATGGTGGCATTCTGGAGGACAGAAACAGCAAAGCAACAGCACTTCTCAGGATCAGAGTGTATGTGTTCTTGAAGGCAGAGAAGGAGTATAGAAGAGATTGAAATTGAAAAATAAGGTGACATTTACTTACTAAACATGTGTACCAAGCTTGAAAGTAGGGGAATAATTAAGGGAACAAAAAGGTCCATGATGAAGTGGGATAGCTCTGGAGAAGTGAGAGGGAAATGGAAAAAAAAAAAAAAAAAAAGGATAAAAGACTGTTACCGCAGACACATGGTTAAAAACAAAATGGCAAGGAATTTCAGAAAGCTTTAGAAAAAAATGACGTGTGATAAAAATTCCTTCAGCCAACTGAAGATGTCGTGAAGATTATTCATTAAAAAGCCACATAGTAGTTTATTAGGGAAAACTACAGATGTTTTGATGGTGCATCAGTCATTACGTGTTCCATAATCAAACATTTTAATGCACAATTTAAACAAAAGCAAAATAAGTTTAAAAATAGATATCAATCAACCAAAATTTAACAAAACTCATTTAACCAAATTTTGCTGCATTGTTGTTTTATACTGCAAACCACAGAAGAAAAATTCTTATGAAAAGACAAAATGAATAAACTCAAATATGCCTGATAAAGCAATCCTTTTCACTGGAAAAAAGAAACCTACATCTAGTTGGTAAAACCTGATATTTCCCTTGAAAGTTTCTATTCTTCCAAGTGCAAGATCCCAAAATTCATTGATAAGATGGGACAGGCAAGAACTTTCTTAGTTTTCTGAGGGGGTAGGTGGGTGGTGGTGGTAATGTGTTTGTACAAACTGTTGTATGAAAGCTGAGGACAACTTTGAGAGCAGCAATCAATGTGGGAACCAGAAGGAAGAAATCAATCTCTCTATTGACTAGATCTCCTCTTACAGTGATGTAATAAAATACCTAGCAGTCATCAGATAAAAGGGAATTTTCCTCCTTTATTAGCTTTGAAAGAGCTCACCCTGCAGATCCCCAAAAAGGAGTCACTAAAATAGGCAGACATTGTTTTTGTTCTACAAGAAGTCTGACTGCCTCATGTGTATACTAGACCTCTTATGTACATTTAATAATTTCCAGTGGTTGTCTATATAGTTAAAAGTGCTATTTCTCTCTGTTCACAAAAAGGTTTAAATGACTTAATAATGGAGGGCCCCATTACATTTATGCATTATTTTGAGCAGCAATTCAAATGCTAGGATTCTTTTTTTTTTTTTTTTTTTTTGAGATGGAGTTTCACTCTGCCACCCAGGCTGGGGTGCAATGGCACAACCTCTGCCTCCTGGGTTCAAGCGATTCTCTTGCCTGAGTAGCTGGGATTACAGGCACCCACCACCATGCCTGGCTAATTTTTGTATTTTTAGTAGAGACGGGGTGTCACCATGTTGGCAAGGCTGGTCTCAAACTCCTCACCTCATGTGATCTTCCCACCCTGGCATCCCAAAGTGCTGGGATTAGAGGCATAAGCCACTGTGCCCAGCCCAGAACTCTATTCTTAATGAAGTGCAATAAATAAGGCATTACTGAGTTTTTCAAATCTTATTTTAAAAATAAACTTATTGGGCATTTAAAAATAATACTGCTAATATTTTGATTCTGGGGGAACCAGTCTAGATTTTTCTATGTTTATTTATTTTATATCTCCTATTGTGGTCTACTTTTCAGCTTTGCCATTTTTTCTTTTCTGGAGTCAATTCATTTTTATAATTAAAATTTTGAAGATGTATATGTCCTTTAATCCAACAATCTCATTTATTTAAATGTGGAAACTCAGGTAGGAATAGTGTGTTGGCCAAGGTCTACAACTATGTTAGAGGGAACTAGGCTTTAGTTCTGACTTACTCTTTGCTCCTGCAATGTTGCATTTATTTATTGTCTTGGTTATATATCATATACCACCAGTGTTCTGGGCTTCTGGAAATATATTTGTCCAAACTACATGCAGAACTTTCATTCAAGATATTAGTTTTTGATTGTTTGTTCCTATACCACTCTAAATTTTTGCAAGTAGAGTATGTCCAAAGCAGCAAGATGGACCAAATAATCTCAGGGAATACAAATTCTTATAAAAAATGGATAATTTAGAGCCTAAAATCTTGAATACAATCACTCATTATTTGTCATTACTACTGCAGTTACCTGAACTAAATCCTTCCTGCCCCCTTTTAGTCCACTTATAAATTTTCCCAAGCTCTCCCTGTGGTGTGTCTCCACTGGCCTACATGGCATTTCATTGCCAAGAAGAGTATACCTGATTACATAGAAATTTTTCTCTTCCAGATTATTTAGAAAGTACTGAAGAATAATTCTGACATCTATTCTGTTGATGCGTTCTACATATTATCAAGTATTCCTATTCCATGCATATTTATCATGGCTATTGTAAATAATAATAAGTCTAAAAACCAACAAGACCCATCTCAGAGTTCATAGTAATTTGAGAATAACCTTGGAAGATACAGGAGTACCTCAGAGATACTATAAGTTTGGTTCTAGACCATTGCAATAAAGTGAGTCATGCAAATGTTTTGGTTTTCCACTGCATGTAACTGATAAATTTACCCTATACTACAGTCTATTAACTGGGTAATAAGCATTACATCTAAAAAAGTAACAACACACATATCTTAATTTAAAAATTCTTTATTGCTAAAAAAAAATCCTAACGATCACCTGAGCCTCCTGCGAGTCATCTTTTGTGGGTAGGGGGTCTTATAGCTCGATGTTGATGGCTGCTGATTGACCACAGTGGTGGTTGCTGAAGGTTAGGATGGCTGTGGCAATTTCTTAAAACACCATGAAGTTTGTCGCATTGATTTACTCTTCCTTTCACGAAAGATTTCTCTGTAGCATTTAAAGCTGTTTGACAGCATTTTACCCTGGTAGAACTTCTTTCAAAATTGGAGTCAATCCTCTCAAACCCTGCTGCTGCTTTCAATTAAGATTATAGAATATTCTAAATCCTTTGTTGTCATTTCAACATAGCAGCTTCACCAGGAGCGGATTCCTTCTCAAGAAACCACTTTTTTGGCTCATCCATAAGTAGTAACTCCTTATCCATTTATGTTTTATCGTTAAGACTGCAGCAAATCAGTCATTTTTCAGGCTTCACTTTTAATTCTAGTTCTCTTACTATTTCTACCACATCTGCAGTGACTTCCTCCACTGAAGTCTTGAGACCCTCAAAGTTATCCATGAGGCTTGGGATTAACTACTTCTAAAATCCTGTTAATGTTTGATATCTGCACATCTTTGACAAATCACAAATGTTCCTAATGACACCTAAAATTGTGACTCCTTTCCAGGTTTTCAGTTTACTTTTCCCAAATCCATCAGAGGAATCACTATCTAATGGCAGTTACAGTCTTATGAAATGCATTTCTTAAATAACAGGACATAAAAGTAAAACTTATTCCTTGATCCATGGGCTGCATAATGGATGTTGAGTGGGCATGAAAACAACATTCATCTCCTTGTACATCTCCATCAGAGCTCACGGATGACTAAGTACATTGTCAATAAGCAGTCATATTTTGAATCTTCTTTTCCTGAGCAGTAGGTCTCAACAGTGGGCTTCAAATATTCAGTAAACCACGCTGTAAACAGATGTGCTATCATGCAGGCTTTTTTCTTCCATTTATAGAGCACAAGTAGATTTAGGATAATTCTTAAGGACCCCAGGATTTTTGGAATGGTAAAGACGCACTGTCTTCCACTTAAAATCACCAGCTGTACTACCCCATAACAAGAGAGTCAACCTATTCTTTGAAGCTTTGAAGTCAGGCCACTGACTTTTCCTCTCTAGGAAGATTCTAGATGGCATCTCCTTCCAATAGAAGGCTGTTCTGTCTCCACTGAATATCTGTTGGTTAGAGTAGTTATGTTCATCAATGATCTTGGCTAGAGGTCTTCTGGATAAAATGCAGCTTCTACATCAGCACTTGCTGCTTCACCTTGCACTTGTATGGTATGGAGATGGCTTCCTTCCTTAAGACCCATGAACCAACCTCTGCTAGTTTTTCCTCTGTAGCTTCCTCAACCTTTCTCAGCCTTCACAGAATTGAGTAACATTAGGACCCTGCTCTGGATTAGGCTTTGCCTTCAGAAAATGTTGTGGCTGTTTTGATCTCTATTTACTTTCTTATTTGTGTGTTTACTGAAGTAGCACTTTTAATTTCCTCTGACAATTTTTCTTTGCATTCACAACTTGGCTAACTGTTTAGCACAAAGGGCCTAGCTTTTGGTCTATCTCGGCTTTTGACATACTTTCCTCACTAAGCTTAATCATTCTAGCTTTTGATTTAAAGTGAGAGTATGTGTGACTCTGCCTTTCACTTGAACACTTAGAGGCCACTGCAGGGTTATTAAATGGCCTAATTTCAATACTGTTGTGTCTCAGGGAACAGGGAGATCCAAGGAGAGGGAGAGAGATGAGGACCGGCTGATTGGTCAGGCAGTTGGAACACATACATTGATCAATTAAGTTCAATACAAACCTCTAAAATGATCACAATAGTAACATCAAAAAGATTACTGATCACAAATCATCATAATGGATGTAATAACAATGAAAAAGCTCCAAATACTGCAAGAATTACCAAATGTGGCACAGAGACACAAAATAAGCATAGGCTGTTGAAAGAATGGCACCAATAGACTTGACCAACACAGAGTTGACACAAAGCTTTTATTTTTTATTTGGAAAAAAAAAAAAAAAAGCACTATCTGTGAAAAGCAATAAAGTGAAGCTCAATAAGGCAATGTATACCTATACTTAATCAATCTCAGATAGTTAAAATACCTATGCAACAATCTTGCATGTTCTTCATATGTACCCCAAAACCTAAAATGCAACAAAATAAATTAAAAAAAAAATACTACATTCACTTCAGATGTGTGTGAGGATAAGGCAAGCCAGAAGAAAATGCCTAGGACACAGGCAGATAAATATATGAGCTGACCATATTTATGTCTATCATTATTTTATAATAGGAAAGTAGGTTTAAAAATCATTGTTACAAATATGGAATCTACTAATTATCATAAATAATGAATTATAATAGATTTTATAAATAAGTAGCCTACTGCTTTCAAATGAAATAAATATAAACCTTTGATAAGCTAGGATTCTAGAATACTTGCTTTTGTTGCCCTGTCTCCAACTCATTTTCAATTCCATGTTTTCATCAATTCCTATACTATAACACATTCCTATACTCTTTCAAAAAATATTTTCTAATTTTTTATATATCAATCTTCCTTTTACTGTTCTTTTCTTTTTCTTTTTCTTTTTTTTTTTTTTTTAAGACAGAGTCTCACTTTGCTGACCAGGCTGGAGTGCAGTGGCACAATCTCAGCTCACTGCAATCTCTGCCTCCCAGGTTCAACTGATTCTCCTGCCTCAGCCTCCCGAGTAGCTGGGACTACAGGCATGTGCCACCACACCTGGCTAATTTTTGTATTTTTTAGTAGAAACGGGGTTTCACCATATTGGACAGGCTGGTCTCAAACTCCTGACTTCATGATCTGCTCGCCTAGGCCTCCTAAAGTGCTGGGATTACAAGCGTGAGCCACTGTGTCCAGCCTGTTCTTTTCTTTACTTGCTTTCTGGAACACTTCTTCTATCTAATCACCTGCTTTCTTCATGTCCAGATACTCGAACCCTTCCATCCCAAAATATTCAGTCTAAGTCTACATATTGCTCACTGGCTGCCTGGCTGCCCCAAATATCCTATTTCAACTCTCAAACAGTTCCGTAGAGTTACAAAATCACCACTTCTGGCCTAGCCAACATGCTGCCACTCGTACTTACCTCCCCACAAAGCTACCATTCTCCCAGATAATGCAGCCAAGTGGTAGAGGAATAGAATGTTCACATTAGCTCATACTAAATGGATAATATATTTACCACCCCCATCCTACCCTATACTCGCAGGAGGACAATGTTTTCTAAAATAATTTCAATTGATAAAATTTCATATAAATTAGGTAAAAAATTGAGATTGGGTATGTGGGATAGAGTTAGGGGGAAACTCACCTTTAAACATACAAAGCAATTGATTCCCTAATATATTCCTGTCTTGGAATAGGCAACAAATTAGTTAATAAGAAAATACTGATCCCTATTGGGCTTTCCTGATTCTACTTGCTTCCTAAGGTCTGATTCAGCTAGGGCTGAATTTGAAATTCTAATGACAGAAAGAAACAGAAGGAAGGGGGTGTGCCAAAGGTTTATTCCAATTTCCAACATCTGAATACAGATAAAATTGTCAGTTACGGGGTTCTGAAACACTGAAGCTTCAGTACTGGAAAAATGAGAGAGGTCTGATATTCTCCTGAGTTACGGATTTAGGCAATCAGAAAGATCTCAAAGTTATCCGTATCATACCTGCTCCTCTCTCTCTCCTTCCTCTATCTGAATAAGGAAATACTTCTTGTGATTGTATTAGGTATTGATCGACTTACCACCTATGCAACTTACGACCATTCAACTTTACGACCACAATCGTTAGCCATGACTGCTCTGCGTCTGGCAGCGCAAACGTTGCCCAGCTGGGCGTACGACAGTGCGGACCAGCTTCCGGCAGCACTACCATCTCCGCGTGCACCATTTCAACTGTACATATAGCCTACTCAACTTACGACCAAATCGTGTTACGGCCGGTCCGCGGTCCCGACTGTGGTCGTAAGTCGAGCACTAGCTGTAATACTAATTATTGTTTATGGCTAATTACTCCTTGGTACAGTAACAAACATCAAATTGCAGTTAGCTTTGTTGTAAGCTTTACCTTAATAAAACACTATGTTTTACTCAAGTGTTTAATCTTTATAGTACTGTACATAGGGGCAGGTTTACTTTACTACAGCTAGTGCTCTACTTACGGCCACGGTCGGGACCGCGGACCGGCCGTAACACGATTTGGTCGTAAGTTGAGTAGGCTATATGTACAGTTGAAATGGTGCACGCGGAGATGGTAGTGCTGCCGGAAGCTGGTCCGCACTGTCGTACGCCCAGCTGGGCAACGTTTGCGCTGCCAGACGCAGAGCAGTCATGGCTAGCGATTGTGGTCGTAAAGTTGAATGGTCGTAAGTTGCATAGGTGGTAAGTCGATCAATACCTGTAATTAAAACAATAGTAGTAACAACCAGAGGGAACATTAGAAATGCCCAATATATACTGGTTGCATAAATCAATAAACGCTATGTTTATTTAATGTGGTACATGACACTCAAACATTCATTGAGCACCTACGGTATGTAGATCTTTATTTAGGGGAAGTAGTGCTGCAGGCATCACTGACAATTTATTATGAGGAAGGAGGAGGGCTTTATGCTGCCTGTAGAAGAACCTCACTAACACTCCTTACCCTCCATCCGGGCCCCCACAATGTTTCTATCTCTAGATTTCCTCTAGCTATGCAACCAACTGTAAGACTGATTCTCCTCCTTCAACCCCTTGGATTACCCAGTTTTATTCTGGTCATCCATTAATTACTACTAACTATTACGTGCTTTAAAGTTGCATCTGTACAACAGTTACAGCTGCCTTAGAGAACAAGATCACCATTTGGAAACACTGCTCCAAAATCAGAATATAGAGTATCAAATAGAATGACATCAAGGCTGGGCACAGTGGCTCAAGCCTGTAATCCCAGCACTTTGGGAGGCCAAGGCAGGCTGATCACCTGAGGTCAGCAGTTTAAAATCAGCCTGGCAAACATGGCGAAACTCTGTCTCTACTAAAAATACAAAAATTAGCCAGGCATGCTGGTGGGCACCTGTAACCCCAGCTACTCAGGAGGCTGAGGCACTAGAATCACTTTACCCAGGGAGGTAGAGTGCAGAGCTGAGATCAGGCCACTGCACTCCAGCCTAAGTGACAAAGTGAGACTCAATCTAAAACAAAACAAAACAAAAAAAAACCCTCTTCCCTGGACATTTGTGTCTTTACATAGAAACACTGTTCAAAAATAGTAACAATGGTGATTTACAAAGACAGGGAGAAAGTACTACTTTGTGATCACAGCCCAGTTTCAGAATGGGTGCTAAGACAGAGCATTTTAACATTTTTTTAAAGAGGAGCCATATCTCAAAATGATAGCACTTTGAATAATACAATTAGTATGTGTAAGTACACTCTATGACATCTGCACAAGGACAAAAATTGCCTAATGATACATTTCTCAGAATATATATGCATCATTAAACAATACATAACTATGTTTACAGGGTCTACTTTTTCACTGATACTCACAGAATCACATAAGCACTATGATAACCACAGAGACTGCACACTGTGTCTATACACATTACATCCCAATATAAATGAATCTCTAAACCCTCAAAAACATAAATGTTCAAGACACACATCACATTTATATCTAATGTGCTGGGCAAACTATTTTAAAATACAAAAAATAAAAGAGTCTTCATTCTTTTTTCTTTTTTTAAAGAAAGACTTGTAAATATGATACATATGAATAAAGGAAATACATTTCTTTCTTGGTCATAGAAAGCTCTACATCTCCCTTTTTTGTTTTCTAGCCTGAGTATGCTTACTTATCAATCATTATATCACTATTTCTTGTGTTTTTTTTTTTGTAATGAATTGGTATACTTCTTATGCTCAGTATAAGAAGAAAGTCATGTAATCAGAGGCAGGGTGATTGAATGAATCACTTAGGTCTTAATCAGGAAGAAAAGAAAAATTGAACACAGAAATGGTTAAGAAAAAGTGAATACCCTAAGGACTCCCAGAAACCACCAATGCACAGTTAGTTTTCCTTTCAATATTTTCTCAACAGCAGCAACGGTACCAAGTCTCAGAGGGGATGGAAATTTCCTTCCTTGTCTCTATCATTTGTGTAAGTTCTTAGAAAGGGTTTACAGGACTCTAGTTTTACTCCTGTTTGGTAGACAACTGCATTTATACAAATAGAGCCACCAATTCATTTCCAGGTTTAAAAAATTGATACAAACTCTAGGGAAGCCAAGAAATGCTACTATTTTAAATTTCAGATCCAAACCTACAGGTTAAATGGTACATCAGTCCAATTAGTGATAAACTTTACTCACTGAATTCTCTGTGACTTCTCATGTGTCAACATTATATTCTGCTAAAAATTAAAGAAGTTATGCTTATTGGAAAACTTTTAGGTGCCAGTCTTTTGTTCAAAACCATATAAGTAGTGGCCAGCAAATTAGAAAGAATAATCTTTTCACCTCCATAAGTACTTAATATGTCCATTTTTGTCTTCCACAGATTTCAATTAATGGAACTTCATTTCACACCCAGTGTGTAGCTTTCCTAGAACTGGTGAAAGTGCTAAGTATTTGGAGTTACCTTGAGTGGTGAAGTTGAAGAGTGCAGGTGTGTCTCGCCCATTTGGTAGTTTGACATTTGGGTCCCGTAATTCATCAAAAAATGAATGTGCACAAGCTTCCAGTGGTGTCAATCGGGCTGTTGGTGTATACTCCAGCAGACGGCTACACAGGGCAATCGCCTCCGGTGGAGTTCGAGGTCTGAAGACCTGCAGTACAAAAAAAGGGAAGGAATAATTAATGTTTTATGAATCTAGGCAAGTACCCTGTGAGTAATGACTTAATTCCTACCATGTACAGCAACATGGTTGCATTTGGGAAAAGACCTTCTAGAACGGAAAGAGTTAAATGCATACGCTTCACAGTGGTGAACTGCTAATTAAGACTATATGAGAAATGCTCAGAGAAAAAATCTATATATGCTAATCATAAATCAATACAATCAGACATGCATACGAAATATGACAGGCACATGGGAAAAGCTGCATTCTGGAGGCAAGCACAACTAGAAAAACATTTTTAAAATTTTAAAGTTTTCACTGCTATGGCAGTAAATAAAAGACTGCCTCTTTTGCATTTTTTTTTTTTTTAAGCAGAACAACTATCAATGATGGGCAGCATTGTTAAAAAATTTGGCAATCAATATCTTAAAAGAAAAGAAAGAGCTATTTACTCTATGTCTATAAATGCTACTGATTTGGTATTATCTCCAATAAACAGAGCCTATCATTATTTGAAGAAATTCTTGAAAAACTAGAATTTGGTAAAATGTCCTATATTTTTTTCTCAAGTAGCTGTTACCATCAATGTGGCCAGATTTCCCTCATTTGAATAAATATTCCAGGGTTTTAATCAAGGAGAGAAAAATATATTATTCATTAAGAATGATTAAGACATGGAAAAAGTCAACTGAAGGCTATATTGAAGGAAAGTTCAATTAAATTAATATACTTAAAGGCTGGCTTTCTACTTATTTGCGTCTTAAATAAAACAAAACTAATCAATAAAAAAACTATAAAAATATACTTCATTCTAAATTATGGCCAGCTACAAAATAAAAATAAAAAGGGAAGGAATAGAAATAAACAGATGAGGAACTTTTCAACTAAAGAAAAATGAAACATATATCCCTTAACAGGAAGAACACACAACCAAATAAAAGGTGTGATGATGGAGGTGGACAGACAAGTAGACGAGGGAAATAGACCTATAAGTGAGAAAAGTCCATGCATATTGTGACAGGGCATGAAGCAGCCTGGGAGACTAGGATTTTCTAGTAAGAATTGTTCATGTAACATCTGGTTGTTCACTTATGCTGACAGTTAGTAGAACTAGTTACAACCACAGAGCTCATTAGACTTTCCAGAGACTATTTATAAGTACTGTCTACAGTGAAAAGAGGGTTGCATTTTAGTTTATTATTGAAAAAGACACTTTCCATGAAAATTGAGAAATTAGGTAAAGTAGGCTCTTAGGAATTTATTTCAGAACATTAAGGTCTTAGTCAACTTCTTGGTTATGTGAAAAAGAAAACCTTTTTATAAGGTCAAAACCTGCCTCATCTTTATTCTTTTGAATACTCTGACTTGCCTCAGTCAAGGAAACCTTTGAGTTATTGAAATGTTTAGCTCTTCCACTGTTCTTGGTCCCCTCTCTTGCTCCCAAAGTCCATAATCAAATACAGAATGTAAAAAGAAAATAATCAGTGGGAAAACCCAGAAAATTTTCATAAAATTATTAAACATTATTGGCATAATTTATCCCTGAGGGCAAGTTTGCTTCTGTTTGATAGTATATGGATTTACTTTGCTAGCTAATCCAAAATGTTTTTGCACCAATATGGCAGCACATAAGTGGAATTAAAAGTAGCACCAAAGGTAGAAATAAATATCTCCCGCTAACATACAAATGTAGGATAGATGGATGGTGAGTTGTTTTAAATAAAAAAATTTCATGTTATATTTTCCAAGATTTTGTGTTAAAGCTATTAATAAACCAGTATTATAAGCTTATTTTCAATATTTTTTTAAGTCACCCATATCTTTTGGTGTTTTACTGGCTACAAGTGATCATCCATATTGGTACTAAAACATTTATTAGCATCAGGGAATCTTAACTCTTGAAGTTCAAGAGTTAAAAACTATAAAGAAAATAATACATTCCAAGAGCCTACATTAAAATCAAGATTTAACCTGCCTTTGCAAAAAGTATACATTGTTATTTTAAACCCTTAAGAGATTCTTGATGAGAAAAGCCTTGGTTCAGTACTCTGTGAATAAAGATTAAGTGGAAAATTATGTGGGGCCAAAACCCAGTATCTCCCACAGTTCAGATTTCTGACCATAATACAATGTGAGTTAGCACATAACTTCTAAAAATTATAGGGCAAACTAGAAACTAGCTCATCTGAATTATTTTTGCTTCTAAAGAAAAGGAAACCACCAAGAACTGAAATGTGTCTTTTAATTAAAGAAGCTTCTGCTATCACTTCTTTCCTTACTCATTGACATGGCTTAACACTCAGACCTTTGGTTTCATGGATCTTCATCAATATTTATTCTTCCAATAGAAATAATAATTTTAAACCCCCACAATTCCCAAACTTCAGCCTAGATGTCAACGAATCACCCAAGAGACTGACAACCTAAATACACTATAAGCAAAACCTATGCCATACAGTGAATAAAAACAGAAATCACAGCTACTTCCATCGTTTACTATTACATTTCAAGAATGAATAATTGTTTAGCCTTTCAAAAAAGGTCTCCCCCAAGTTTTATAGACCTGCCCTGAAATTTTGGGAAAAAAAAATTAAGTACATACCCGCACTCCTGAGGTGAAATGTCCTGTTCCTGACGAATCCTAAAGATGATAATGCAGTGAAATAATCCAAACAGGGGAAGTCAATCCAAAAGAGAATAGTCCAGCAAGGAAAAATATATCCAATGTTATAAGAAATCCATGGTGTGGGGGGGACATAGAAAATGTTTATACAGTTATAAACTTTAAACATCAGTCTCCACAGTAGCAAGTCCAAGTTTTAAAAATTATTTCACCACAGTGTATGCAAAAAAATTTTTTTTGATTATGCAATGGTGAGGCACAGTAAAGAAACATTTTAATTTTTGTTTATTATGTTCCAATGCCAGTGCGTTTATTAAAAAAATACAAAACCAAAAAAAGTTAAAATCAAAATGAAATCTAGAAGTAAAGTTCCCAAAGTAAAGTGGTCTTCTCCGACCTGGATTCATCATCCACAGACATCACTGTGAGGGGGCATTTTAGCCTGCTTTTAAAGTTTTAAGTTCCCAATATGCTACTTTTTTCTCTAATAATGTGTTCCAGTTACACAGTATAAACATTTTTTGCTACATTAGTAGTGATGAGAGGAAAGTAATAAATATACTTAAGTTATATTACTACAGATTTCTAGCCAGATACTTTCAATTTGTGTGAGCTAAGAAGGATCAGGCCACCGCGGATTATTCTCCATTTTGGATTGACTTCTCTGCTAAAAGATGTTTCTTTGCTGACATTCTCATTATCTTAGAGGACTCATCAGGAAATTGACATATCACCTCAGGAGTGCGGGTATTAACTTACTTTTTCTATTGTGGGCTTTGCCCGCTCATACCCTTGCACCCATTACTTAGGAAAAATAAATAGAGAACATTCTTTCCTCTTTGGAAAAACTCTCTGAAAAAAATCAATCCTACATCTTCAAGCACTATAAATTAAACACAGTTCCATCTGCAAATATGCCCAATTCACCCACCAAAAGCTAAACAAAAATATATACAATTAACAATACAACTAAGGGACAGTCACAGTTACAGGTGACAGGCATAGGAGTGTATACCAACACCTAGGCACAACGGAGCCAGATATGCAAGGGAGGTAGTAGGGTCTATTATGTCTAGGTATTGAGAACAAAAAAAATGGCAGGACTCACCAGTATCTGTGAATTCCCCTGGCTATTCTAAGAGAATTTAACATTCTTTTAGGATAGTTTCCAGTGGGGGAATTAAATATTTTGCAAAAATAAATAATCCGCGGATTACTTTTAGTCTGCAGACTAAAATTTAGTAAACAGATTAAAATCCGGCCCATCAGAATAAATTCTCTCATGAACTAAAACACAACCAGGTGGACAAAAATAGAAAACCAGACTGAAAGAACTGAGAGCACAAAATAAGACTCAACTGGGCCAACTAACAATTAGTACGCAGACTAAATATGGCCAGCAAAGTATGCAGCAAGGCCACAGAGATCCCAAAACACCCTTTAAAAAATAAAACCAAAAGTAAATAAATAAAACAGAACAAAACAAAAGCAAAAAAAAAAAAAAAAAAAAAAAAAAAAAAAAAAAAAAAAAAAAAAAGAAAGAAAGAAAGAAAGAAAAGAAAAAAGGAAAAGTAAGAAAGAAAAAAGAAAAAGAGGAAGCAAAAAAGAAAGAGAAAGGAAAAACTGAAAGGAACCAAAACACTGACATGAACTTTTAAAGTGATTCAAATACTACCTCACCTATGCAGCAACTCATTTTCTTAAATTAAACAAACATCAACTCTCATCACAAATACTAGTCCATAAAAGAAACTAATAGAAAAAATACATTTTTTCAAAAAGAAAGTTTCTGTAGTATTGAACAAATGCAAAGAAGTCCTTAAATGAAGAATTATTCTAAATAAATTTGCATTTGGGTAACTCAAAAATGACAGAGGCAATTTCTGCCCTGTATGTCCCTAGAATAGACTTTGGCCTTCAAATTTGAACCTGGAGCTAGGTGTTGTGACTGAATCTCAAGCACTTTAAAAAGGCCATTTTTAAACAATCACATACACCATAACAAGACCTCTGGTTGAGATGCATCTCACAGCATCAGCTCTTAGCAACTCTATAGTATTATGTAGCCAATCAAAGCAATGTTAAAATGTCCATTTTAAATGGCTGTTGGCAGTGATAATTAATCTAACAGAACACAGAACAAGAGTCATGGCTGTTCCAAACAGCTATTCCTCACTAGTTTTCATTACAATAAGTGCACAACACACATCCTATATTCTGGTCATATACAAAATATAAGCATCCAGTTTTAAAAACTGGTAACATATGAATACTCCTAAAGAGCAACCCCAATATTGACTCTCAAGTAATATCCTAATCATCTGAAATTATTTGCAATTTGTAAACCTAAACACAGGATTAACAGTGAGACAATGCCAGGGACTGTTGAATAGGTAATTACGTTAATTAACTAAGAAAAGAAATTAAGTCTACTTAAGTGCTCATATGTAGTACATAATTCAATAATTATTTAACTAATTAGTCCACACTATTTTTTAAAATATTCTTTGGTGGTCTTTTACATGCTTTGATATATTGATCTAATTATGTACTGACATACAAAGTAATCCAATTCACTTTAAGTGCTATCAAAAATGAGTACCAGAGGCTACTGAAAACAACTTTCAGAGTCTTCCTGCCAAGTAAAATTGCTACCTATGAAGGCAGAATCTAACAGGGTAGGATACATAAACTGTATTCAGTTTGAATTCTCAAGCCTACTGCATAGATATTTTTCTAAACTTTTCATTAAGATACCAGTTTAGGTAAAGAAGGTTGAGCATAAGAAACGCAAATAATCCTTTCCTTAGCCATGACAGATCTAACAGCCAGTGAATTTCAGTTGTACTAATTAAAAGCCTTATTGAGTTTTCCCAAGTTCTACTACAGTTAAGAAAAGTTACACAGTAACTCTTCATTTAATGTCACTGATAGGTTCTTGAAAACTGTGACTTCAAGTGAAATGTATATTAAAAGCAAATGTTTTCCTTCATCAATGTTGAATGAACCAACATTATTTGAGGACCTATTGTACATCATTTCACTTAAACTTGCAGTTTCTAAGAACTTAGTAACCATCTTAAATGACTGGCTGTATATATGTAGATATCAGCATTTAACTATGTAATGTAATTTCCCTCCCTCACATCATGCACTGATGAAATAGTACTACATGCCTACACAGCAGTGTAAATTGCCAAATGTCCGCTTATCCAATTTAATCTTTCATTGTTCACAAAACAGTTATTACAGTAAGGCTGGCTCTCGTAAGAATACAGAAATATTTTCTTTTCATTCACCTCTCTCCACCTTGGGAGATATTCACCCAGGTTATAACAATTCCTAACCTTTTCTACACCTAAGCAAATCTTAAACCTCCCCTTCAACATCCCACCTCATCTATTATCTTTGAGGAGGCTTCAGTTTTTCCTTCACCATCCTCACTGGAAGTCTGCATTGTAACACCTACAGCCATGTGGAACACCTCTTAACACTTACAGCACAGAATCAACTATATGGTTACATACTGTCTCACATTATTTAATATTTGCTTCAACTGAGCTTTTCAACTTTCAGCTTTTCAAGGACAAAGACTATATTTTACTTGTTTTGCATCCTTTATGGTACCCAGCACAGCACTGGTTACATAGAAGACACAAGATTTACAAAACAAATAAAAAATAGAATTTTGCCTTCTTTTCAAATCCACCCCAACCTCATCCTTTGTCTCCCACAAGCAATCTGAAAATTATGTCTTAGTATTCTTCCTTTTTGTCATTATTCCTCTTATATGTGGATTAGCCATCCTAAAAGATGGAATTTAATGTGGTTTCCAGCAAAGAAACAAATATCTAGCCAGTAGAAATAAAAAAGAAACAGAAATATACAGCCAGTAGAAATAAAAAAGGAAGTCCATTAACATATGAAAATGGATATTAGAAAAGGAAAAGTGATTATTCTAACAATAAGGATGTGGGTAGAAATTTTAGTAGAAAATCTACTGTATGTATTCATGAGACAAGTGAGAATGGTCTAGGTAGAATGTTCAGGGCAGAGTGGGGTTGAATAGTAATATAAAAATTGATTTACCATAAGCAATAGAACAAAATAGACAAGTAGCAACCTTAGGAGCCAACAGAATTCCCCAACATGGTTTTATACTTTCTGGAATATATGCGAATGAAAGGAGTAAGGCAGAGAGACCAGAAAAGGTGTACAGAATGATTGTGCAAGAAAACTTTGGCAGCTATTTTTGTTTTGTGCTCTCTAGGCCTCTCTGAAGGCATTTTAAGTAATATACTGAACAATGGTTAAAATAGGTAGGTTTACCAAGTTCTGAAAAATCTATTGAATGGCTCAGGTAAAAAATGTAACATTAGGCTGGGCGTGGTCACTCATGCCTGTAATCCAAAGCACTTTGGGGGCCAAGGCGGGCGGATCACCTGAGGTTGGGAGTTCAAGACCAGCCTGACCAACATAGTGAAACCCTGTCGAAAGAAAGAAAAAAAGAAAAGAAAAGAAAAGAAAAGAGAGAGAGAGAGAAAGAGAGAGAGAGGAGAGGAGAGGAGAGGAGAGGAGAGGAGAGGAAAGGAAGGAGGGGAAGGAGGGGAAGGAGGGGAAGGAGGGGAAGGAGGGGAAGGAGGGAAGGGAGGGAAGGGAAGGAAGGGAAGAAAGGGAAGGAAGGGAAGGAAAGGGAAGGAAGGGAAGGAAAGGGAAGAAAGGGAGGAAAGGAAGAAAAGAAAGAAAGGAAGAAAGAAAGAAAAAGAAAGAAAGAAAGAAAAGAGAAAGAAAGAAAAAGAAAGAAAGAAAGAAAAAAATGTAACATTATGGACAAAGTCTTAAAAAGAAATAAGTATAGTGGGGCTTTTTTGTTCAGCTGTAAGTATAGAGAATAAGTAACTTTTTCAGTCGAAAATAATTCCTTTGAAAGCTGAAATGACCTGAGAATTCAATTTTCTGCTTACTCTGTTAGCTAGTTAGAAATACTAGTATTGATTCACCATGAAGCATGTTGACAGTGTTTCAGGGAGTCAAGTATGCAAGAGTTAATTTTTGTGAATAACGCTTTCTGGGAGACTTACCAAATGACTTATGGTCATACAAACACTTAAGTATTAAACTACCATATATGCCAACAACTTGGCAACAAATATTTTGAAGTAATTGATATTCATATTAATATTATTATAAAAAAGAAATTAGGAATTGCTCCTTTATATATATGGTATAATTTGGTAGGTACTACAGGAGTTACATGGTAGGACAGTCATGAAGAACTTAGACAATGAGAAAACATTTCATGGGAGAAGTGAAATTTGAGATCTTAAGAAAGGTTAAGACTTGGTAAGCAGAGAAGAAAAGAACATTCTAAGAGAGTGGGAGGGGGACTACAGACAGGGAAGAGGGACACTAACATGAGGCAGAAATGAATGTGGCTTCTCTGGGGAACCACCAGGAGACAATCTAACTAAATCAGAAAATCCAGCATGGCTGCATGGTCCCTTCAAAGTGAGCTGCAAACTGGACAAACATTCCAATATGTAGCCAATATATTAAGTAGCACTAATGTAACTATTAAGAGATCAAGGGCCTTGGGATTGTAATCTACTTCTTTCTACTAACCAGTTATATCACTTATGACTTTCACTGCTCTGAAAGAATAAAACAGACATCTGTGTTACCTAACTGACCTCACAGGATTATTTATTACTAGGATACAGGAGAAACGCTTGTCATAAAGAAATTTACAAAAGGGTAGCAGAACCAGGCACTCGAAAGTGGGTGGGTAGCAGAACCAGGCACATCTCATATACCTATTAAAAATATAACCTTATTAAAAATCCAGAATCAACCCTAACTAGACACTAAACTTTTAAATCCATTGCCTAACAACACGCATTTAAGAATACAGGAAGCTGTAAAACTTGGGAAAGAGACTGGGTTCAAGAACTAGATGCCTCAAGGAAGGTTGGGAATAGGATAAATACTAACTACTCTATTTTTCTGGAAAAGAAAGCAGAAAAGATCAAGAACAGAGTGACTAAATAATCTGCCACCCAAATTGGGACGCTCCTGGGAGTGAAAAGTAAGCAATTAATAATTACAGTGGACAAGCATAAATTGGCACACTGGTTCACCCTTGTTATTATATGTATATAATGCTAAATTTTCCTAAAGGCTATAAGGAATCAGAGAAGAATTTTAAATAGGAGTGACAGTATCACGCGTGTTTTTAAAAAAGCCAAGTTTGACAGAAATGAGGAGGATGGATTAAAATGATGTGAAACCGAAGGATGGAGGTAGGAGGTTGTTTTTAATAATTCTATTATATGATGGTGGCCTAAACTAAGGTCAGGGCAGTGGAGACAGAGAAGACAAATCAGAAAACTACACTGGAGTGCTATATCCGTAACATTTATTCAAAACTAAAGTAATCCTTTATATGTACATTATGGCTGTATTTTCAAAATAATCCTGAAAAAGACACAGCAGATAATCACTATCTTACAAAAGAAAAAGAGCTGAGGCATAAACATGAGAAGCAGTGTTTAAACTAGATTCTCACTCTTTTTATAATAGCCCATCATTTAACCACAACTCCGCATACTAAATGCAGAATTTAAATTTCCTCTCTTCTTCCAACCAATCTGTCTCTACTTAATTCTCAATCTACTTTTGCATTACTTCCTTTTTGTTTCCATGCGTTTTTCTTCTTTGCAGTGTACAGTGTACACTAAGGCATAGGTCTTCATCCCCTCAACTCCAATAATAATTCTTGTTTCAAAATATTAGCACCTATTTCCTTTCCTACTTAAACCACAAGTGTTTTATTAATGAAGTATGTTGCACTGGCTATTGCTATAATATAATAGCCAAGGGCAACTTACTGGATTTTTTAAATTCTCAAGACCTGCCATATACCATACTGGATCTTCTCAGTGTTATTTTTCTGCTATTTCTTCTATACACCTGTATCCCCTTACCACAATGTTTTCACAAAAGACATTTTCTCTTTTGATGTTTATTTCTGTCTACCTTTTTTTTTTTTTTTTTTTTTTAAAAGAACACCAGGTCCCAATTTTGGGGATATAGCTGCACAACACTGCAGCACAGGAAACCAGGGTTCACATGTCCACAGCTTCAGGGAATGGGACTAACAGAAGACAGCAATAAAGGTAAAGCACTTCTTGTTTCCAGATCCCTGTTTACCTGCCCTCCAAAGGCAAAATGCTCTTCTCTTTGGAGGACATTCTATACAGTTTTTAAATGACTCAGCTGGTTGCTTAGCCTAAGAGCACTTCTCAATTTGCTGTTCGCTAACACAGTGGTAGGGAAAGGAGACTGAGTTCCCTCTAGGAATTTTAAAGTTTTGTATTTTAATTCTTATAATAACCTATTTAAAAAATAAACACAAGCATACTCTCAATCATCTAGATGACAGAGAAGACCAATAAAATTTCTGCAACTGAATTTACTTTTTTTGTTTACAATCCCATAAACACCACCCTAGAGTACACAAATGAGAAACCAATGTAAGTGTACTTACTACATAATACATGTGTGCATGAAGTGAAAACCAAATTATGTCAAAAGACACTAGATGAATGAAAGGTTCATAGTCCTTTTAATAAACAAAAAAGATGGGAGAACTGAGTCATTATTCTACACATGGTATGGGAATGGAAACCTAAATAAAAGGCCTTTACACAGATGATTCAAGTTTGAAAAGAATTAGTATAAGATAAGGAAACATCAAGAATTCAACAGGGCAACAGAAGTTGTAAAGCATACAAATTTACTACAGTTCTTCTGTTGGCTGCATTTTAATTATAATCAACCATTGCTCACATTCTACTTTAGCTAATACCTGTATTAGAGATATATAATTCAGGGGGAAAATGCAGAATTTGACACACATTAAATACAGTGCCCCTTCCCCTTTACCTAAAGGGGATATGTCCCCAAGACCCTCATGTGGATGCTGAAACTGCAGGTAGTACTAAACCCTACATATATTGTTTTTCTCTATACATACACACTAATGACAAAAGCTTACTTTATAAATTAGGCACAGTAAGAGGTTAAC
Organism: Sapajus apella; assembly: GCF_009761245.1. NCBI lineage: Eukaryota > Metazoa > Chordata > Mammalia > Primates > Cebidae > Sapajus > Sapajus apella. Next base: position 1,422,003 of record NW_022436980.1, on the reverse strand, counting down.
GACAATAATAATAGAGAATTATAATAAAATTATGTGAATGCAGTATCTCTCTCAAAATATCTTATTGTACTATATCACCTATTTCAGACAGAGGTTGACAAAGCATAATTGAAACCTTAGATAAAGGAGGATTAGTGGCAGTCTTGATAAAATAATAATAATAAAGGAGGATTGTGAGTGTTAAATAGGATCTCATGATTCAATTTCAGCATAATATTTGTTAGAAACTCTATATAGAGGATAATATGTAATACTTAGATTACACCAAAAAAATTTTTTCCTTTTCCTCATAAAAATAACATCATTATTAAAGAAAATATGAAAGTTTGAAAAGGTAGAACAAAGAAAATAAAATTGTGCACTTTCTTCTTACCCAAACTACTGTTGGCATTTTGGAATATTTCCCTATATTTATTCAAAAAACAGAATTCTCTTTGTTGTTTTTCCCTTAACATGGCTGAAGTCATAGTATACTACAAATCACTTATTATAAACAATTTAACTTGCAATAACTATAGTGGACTGAAACTGTAATGCAGCCCCTAAATTCAAATAGGCCACCTGAGATTTTCTGGGTTTAGAGCCAGGTAAGAGTCTACTATCTTCTGACTCGGATTTAAAATAAGCCTTGAATACAAAGATCAAAGAACACTTTAGAATCTCAGACTATTTAGTGCTTACCATAAATGTTTAAAAAAGGGAAGGCAAGATTGTGATCTGTTGGCCAGTTTGTAGTAAAAGCTACAACCTATAATTCTGGCACTAAAATACTATTGAGGTCTTTGATTCTAAATAGGAAATAAATAATTAGTAACAAGAGAGTTTTCTGAACATAGTGAGATTATGAGAATTTGAAGAAAACAAACTTTGATTCTACAGAGTGTAAATTATTTCACCTATAGCCCTAAATTATTTCACCTCTAATTATATCTATAACCAACTAAATGAACAGTATAAAATGAATTGTTATATGTACATTTTAAAATACAGAAAGTCTCTCTTTGAAATACATATTAAAAAGTTGATCATTTGTAATCCATGACACACACACTCACACACATGTGCACACAGAATTTTAATCCTGGCTTTGTCACAAGCCATCCATGTAATCTTGGGTAAGTCACTTTGAATCTTTGGTCAGAGTTTTTGAACTTGTAAAATGAGGAAGCTAGAGATTCACTCTACTTATAAACCTTACGGAGAAATTCTATTTTTTTCTCTGCATACTTAATCTCACAAATCAAACTGAGGTGAAAACACTTTTTAATAAACTCTCTCTTAAGTCATTCCAATTAATTACCAAAGGAAAAAAAAGTTCCCTGGTACATTAGCAATTGTGCTCTTTAGAACTGGTTCCATCTAATGTTAAGGTTAGGTTTTTTCAAAGGCTAGTGACATCCAGTTAACATATCAATTGTTTTTAATGTACACTCCCAGCAAGATTACACCTGCTTTTTAATCCTGTTTCCAAAATGCCAGTAGGAAAGTAAACAAGAGAAGAAAAACACACAATGCCATCTATAATAAGGTCTATGTTTTAATAGTTTAAAAGAATAAAGAAAATGTTTGAAATGTATCATATGCTATATATTAAACTATACACCTCTATGTAAATAAACTTCTGAATTTTAGGTTGTCAAAATTTTATATTAGATCCTACTCGTAAATCAAATCCTGTACTTTAATGATATAAGTATATTGTCCTTACCTTGCAAATAAAAACCAGGCTGGAAACTGTCTACAGGAAATCATTGAGAGTGAAACTATAAAAAGTCAATGAAACACTCAAGTACATATATACAACTATCTTTACATGCAAAACTGCTTGTATTCAATGCAATGATCTGGTCTCAAAATAGTTTAAGAACAGTAAGAAACCTGTTTTAGGTAACTATTGGTTAGTATGCTTTAAAAAAAATCTGACTCACCTTAGTCCAAGGATGTGCCTTAATTTGAGGGAATTTAAATTCTGTGTAGTTTGGGTTCATTTCTCTGATTTGCTCCCTTGTTGGAGTTCCCAGGACCTAGATAAAGAAAGCAAGTTACTGTCATCGTATCCTACACATTTACAAATTTAGTCTCTATTTTTAAGGCATTGGTTTCACAGAAAAAAAGGACTTCCCAGGTTAAATAAAATATGTAACTAATTAAAAAGAGCAGTGTCAGGATTTGAACATGTTTCCCAAAGCTCATGTGTTGAAATCTTAATACCTAATTCAACAGTGCTGAGAGGTAGGATGTTTAAGTGGTAATTAGGCAATGGTTCTGCCCTTGTGAATGGATTCATGTCATTATAGTGAAGGCAGGCTTGTTATTTCAAGAGTGGGTTGATTAGAAATTTAAGTTTGGCCCCCCTCACTCTTGCTGTCTCTTGACTTTCTGCCTTCCAACATGAGATGATACAGCATGAAGGCCATCACCAGATGTCAGCACTTTGACATCAGACTTTCCAGTCTCTAGAAGAGTGAACCAAATAAATTTCTATTGTTTATATATTACCCAGTCTTTGGTATTCTGTTATAGCAGCACAAAACAGACACAGGCAAACAAACTTTGTGAAAGCCTCTTATCTGTAGCTGACTACAGATTTCATGCTATATTACCATAGACAGACTTCTATGATAATATGTTAAATTTGGGTCATAAAAAAGGATTACCGTACTCAAAAATATTCAAGTAAAAATCAGGTATCTTTGTTTTATCTAGAAAAGCTATCTATTGCAATAATCACATCTGAGAGTACTTTTTATTCATTTAGTTCAGTATAGCCAAAGGTTATCCAGCTGTCCCTGATATCCAGACTGTTCCAGGATACCAAAGGATACCAAAATCCATGGATGTTCAAATCCCTTGCATAAAATGGCATATTATTTGTATATAATCTATTTATATCCTCCCATACACTTTAAATCATCTGTAGGTTACTTATATAACACTTAATATCAATCCTATGTAAAGGGTTGTGTTAAGTTGTATACTATTCTTTATTAATGTATTTTTAAATTGTTTTTTTTTTCTGAATATTTTTGATCTGCAGTTGGTTGATTTTGTGGATGCAGAACCTGCAGATATGGACAGTCAATTGTATTATCAATATATCAGGCAAACCTTATTTTAAAACCATCAATTCATTCAGTCATTGAATATTTAGTGTCCCTTGTGTGCAAGGAACTATGTTATGACCTTTGGGGGATACAAAGAACATGAGATTTCCTGCTACCATAAACTCATGGATTTGTGTGTCAAAAAAGTATAATTACAGTACACAACAAAAATATATTGAGTATTTCATTGTCTCTAGAGCTAAACTAGGCAATGAACAAAGGAAAGTATATAAACCTGGCTGTACAAGATTGATGACAGGAAGAAACATTAAATATCAAAAATGAGGACTTTGAAGAGAAACACCATATATTACTCATCTTTATAACTACAGGACCTTGTATAAGTCAAATTTGTTTAAACAAAATATTAAACTAGTTACAGTTCAAGAATAATTGCACAGAAGCAGAGGAATGTAATGGTAAGTACTAGATTTGTGGTGGCAACCAGTGAATAATTGGGCAAAATTCCATAACCATCCAGGGCAAAGTGGGAATTTGTTGTTTTTGTTGTTGGTTCTAATTCTCTAGACTCTGCTAAAACTTTCAGAACTTCATTCAAATTTTAAAAAGTTTGTTCTTTAAAAGACACTCTTAAGAAAATGAAAAGGCTAGTCATGAACTGAGGGAAAACATTTGCAAAACATATTCTGCAAAGGACCTGTATTTAGAATATATAAAGAACTCTTATAATTAAAAAATAAGATAAACCAATACAAATCAGCAAAAGATATGTACAGACACTTTGTCAAGGATTACACAGAGATGGCAAATAAGCACAAGGAAAGATGCTCGGCATCATTAATCATTAGGGAAATGCTAATTAAAACAAGATACTACTATTATCACAATAAGAAGGCTAAATTAAAAAGACTGATTATGTATAACAAATTTTGGCAAGGATGTAGAGCAACTGAAGCTCTCACCACTGCTGGTGGAAATGTAAAATGGTATAGCACCTTGGAAAACTGTTTGGAAGTTTCTTAAAAGTTAAACATAAACATATAATACAACCTATCATTCTCATTCCTAGGTACTTACCTAAGAGAAATGAATGCATATGTTCATACAAAGACTTGTACACAAATATGCATAGCATATTTTTTTGCAACTGATAAACAGCAGAAACAAACCAAAATGGCATCAACAGACAAATAAATGGTGCACAGTCATACATTAAAATATTACTCAGTAATTTAAAAAGAACATGGATGAATCTAAAAATAATTATGCTGAGTGAGAAAAGCCATACCAAAAACAGTACCTAAAGTATAATCACATTCATATGGAATTCTAGCAAATTTTCTATCTATAGTGACAGAAGATCTATAGTTTTGAGAAGCAGGATCACAAAGGGACACCAGGAAACTACTGGGATTATGAATGTTCGTTATCTTGGTTCCATGGGTGTATATGTATGGCAAAACTTATCAAGTTGAATACTTTAAATAGATGCAGTTTTTATTTTTTAATTTTAATTTCTGTGGATACATAGAGGTGTATATATCTATGGAATACATGAGACACTCTGATGTAGGCATACAATGGTATAATAACCACATCAGGGTAAATGTGGTACCCATCACCTCAAGCATTTATCGTTTGTGTTATAAACAACCCAATTATACTTTTAAAGGTATTCTTCAACATTTAATTAAATTATTATTGAGTAGAGTCACCCTGCTGTGCTATTAAATAGCAGATCTTACTCATTCTTTCTATTGTGTTGTACCCATTAACCATTCCTACTTCCCCCTCAACTATCCTTCCCAGACTCTGCTAACCATCATTCTACTCCGTCTCCATGAGTTTAATTATTTTAATTTTTAGCTCTCACAAATAACTGAGAACTTGTAAAGTTTGTCTTGCTGTGCTTGGCTTAACACGATGATTTCCGATGCCATCTATGTTGTTGCAAATAACAGAATCTCATTCTTTATGAGTGTATGTATCACATTTTCTTTATCCATTCATGAAGTGTCCATGCTGATGAACACTTAAATTGCTTCCAAATCTTGGCTATTGTGAAGAATGCTGCAGTAAACATAGGAGTGCAGATATCCGTTCAATATGCTGATTTTCTTTCTTTTGGATATACACCTAGCAGTGGGATTGCTAGATGGTATGGCAGCTCTATTTTTAATTCTTTTTAGGAGCCTCCGAATTGTTCTCCATGGAAGCTGTACTAATTTACATTACCACCAACAACATACAAGGATTCTGTTTTCTCCACATCCTCACCAGCATTTGATATTGCCCATCAGTTGGATAAAGCCATTTATCTGGGGTGAGACGACATCTCATTGCAGTTTTGATTTGCATTTCTCTGATGATCAATGATACTGAGCACCTCTCATATACCTGTTTGCCATTTGTTTGAATTCTTTTGAGCAGTGTCTATTCAGAACTTTTGTCCATTTCAAAATCAGATTACTAGATATTTTTCTTATAAAGTTGTTGGAGCTCCTTCTATATTCTGGTTATTAACCTCTTGTCAGTTGGATAATTTGCAAATATTTTGTCCCATTTTGTGAATTGTCTCTTCAGTCTATTAACTGTTTTCTTTGCTGTGCAGAAGCTTTTTATCTTGATGTGGTCTCTATATGTAGTTTCTTGTATGTCAATTATACTTGCTATAAAAACTTTCAGAAATTATTTTAACTATTAGAATACATTAAGTTTGGGTAAGATAGATGGAAGGATATTCTGAGCTACAGAATGATTCATTGATATAAATCAAAAAGGAATCAAGTTAAAAATAAACTGATCTTTAACTGTTTATAAGGTAATTTCTGAGCAAACTCCTTATGTTATTAGAAAGAAAATAAAAAGGTGACTATAAAAATAATCTAAATTATAACACTTATTCTAACTTCCATTCCTAACACTGTTCTGGGGATATGTGCGTGTGTCTGTGTATGTGTATACATGTACCTGGTGAGAGGGTGAGGAGTGAAGAATGAGAGAGTAGTACTAATAAGCTTATCAATAATTGTCCCCACAACATGCAACTGTATTGGATTCTTTTGAGTACTTAAAACAAACAACAGCAGCAATGACATAAATGAGTGTTTATAAATACATACCTTCAGTGACCCTACAACCTACTGATTTCCATTTCAAGCTATATACCCTAACAGAGAAATTATTATACCTCTAAAGCAACATTGTTCATAATAATAAAATATTGTCGACAAAAGCAAAAATCCACCAGTAGAATTAACAAATAAATTTGTGGCATAGTCATAGAATAGTATACTAACTAGCAATGGAGAGGATTAAACCAGAGCTACACATACCTTTAGGAATGAATCTCACAAACACGGTGGTGAGCTTTTACTCCACAATGAATGCGCACAATATGACTGCCTTATATAAAGTTCAGTATCAGACAACACTAAACAATAGTTATGAGGTAATTAATTTACACAGTAAAACTGTAAAACTAAATAAAAATGTAAGAATACTCATCATTAAAATCAAGTACAGATTATCTATTTTAACACAGAGGATGTGAAAAAGGGGATGTGACTGGGATGGGGCAAAAGTAATTCTTCTAGCTCTAATTCTTAATATGAGCTGTAGTTACATGAATCTTTACTACTGTAGTTAAAACAACATATTTGTTTATATTTTTTCATTATATTTCAAAATAACCAAAATGATACTTCAGAAATCCCCACTCTTGAATCACTATTTGTTGTATAGCCGTTCTCTATGTATTTAGTACTTTGCTAACATAAGACACATAGAAAGCACTAACTCTCTATGAGTTGGCAAGAATACCAAAAGAAATGAGAATTATGTGACATTCATTAGCAAACACATCCATTTCCAGTGTGAACAGAAATCACATGGACTTCTCTTCTCAACCATTCAGCTAACTTTCCTATAGAGGCTATAGGAGATTATTCAAGAGTTACTGATATGGTTTGGCCATGTCCCCACCCAAATATCATTTTGAATTGTAGCTCCCATATTTCCCTCATGTTGTGGGAGGGACCCAATGGGAGATAACTGAATCATGGGGGCAGTTTGCCCCATGTTGTTTTCATGACAGTGAATAAATCTCATGAGATCTGACGGTTTTATAAAGGAGTTACCCTGCACAAGACAATCTCTCATATTTCGACTGCCGCCATCCATGTAAGACATGATTTTGCTCCTCCTTACCTTCCACCATGACTGTGAGGCCTCCCCAGCCAATGTGGAACTGTAAGTCAATTAAATCTTTTTCCTTACTAAATTACCCAGTCTCTGGTATGTCTTTATCAGCAGCATGAAAATGGACTAATAGAGTTACAGTGTATAATGTGAAAGTCAGGATGTTCCTTGAAGTGAAAGTTTTACAGTTCTTGTTTTTTTTTACTTATAACCTAAGAATAGTCCTAATGGAAGCAAATCTGTGAAATACACAATAAAACAGTTGAGAAGCATGTGCTTATACACAAGGTATGCTCAACATATAAACTTTTAATTATTTATTTAAGGTACACTGTATGTGTTCTCACTCTTACATCCTTCTCCCTAAATTCACTATCTCACAGCCACTTAGATCTAAACATTTTATCTAATATATGTTAAGAAAAATTTCAAACAAAAAAGATGTGAAAGTTTTACAGTGAACACCAATCCCCTGTATCCACTACCCATAGTCTCCAACTAACATTTTACTGTATTTGGTTCATCACATATCCAACCCTCTAACCATACATCAATCCACCATTTTTTTGATACATTTCAAAATAACTTGCAGTTATCAGTACACATCAGCACATGAGGTAAGTGTTGATATTCACAACTTTTTATCTAAGTATTTTTTTTTTTACATACCTTGAATATTCCTTTTATATATGCCAGAAAATGCAAGTGGAAAGAATTTTATCATGATGGGAAATAATCTGCTTTGATGAATAGTAACATTTTAAAAGTATATTTTTTCTTCTGCAACTCATTCCTTTATAAAAATTTATATACTTTTACCATCAGTTTTGCTGTTGGTTTGCATTTATTTTACCCAGGTTCCCCACTGCTTAAAAAAAGGTTTCTTAATTATACTTACAATCAGTGGTCAGAATTTTAACTAGCTGTATTCTTTACCTTCAAAATATAGTTATCAGTGCCTTTTAAGAGGCTTTAACTATCAAAGTATAAATTGAATTGTCGATGTATTCACTATAAATTATTTTAAAAAGTAATTAACTAAAAAAAGCCTGTCAGCACAAAATGGCAATGAAAATCCTATTCATCCATTTACCACTACATGACTTTGAATCACAAAGGCTATTAGAGGGGGAAACAGAGATCCTAACATTACGGGATGTCCCATGTTTAATTTCTTTTGTTAAACATTCTACTACTATCAATTTTTCTACTCTTTTTCTTATTGTTTTTTAAACCTTAAGACCAAGGTCTCGTTAGGGTGGCTAACAGTGGGATTTACACAACATATTAAAAAAATACTAAAAATTCAAAAAGCTTCAAATTTGAAACACTGAAGAATATTTTATGATAAGGTTCTTGCAATATTAAAAAAAAGCAATTATTTCTGTTGGTGACTTCTAATGATAAATCAATTAAAATGAAACATTAGGGGGCAATTTTAAAATGCCTATTATCCCTAGACTTGATCATGAGTGGTCACAAAAAAACATATTTTAAAAAAATGGAAACTAGATGGGAGATTTTCTGGTTAGGGGTCAGCAAACTTTTTCTGGAAAGGGCCAGATGGTAAATATTTAAGGCTTGTGGGACACGAAGTCTCTGTCACTACTCAAATTTGCAGCATAAAAACAATTACAAACAAAAGTTTATTTACAAAAATGGGTAGCAGACTGTGTTTGGCCCCTGGGCCCTCCTGTGCTATCCCTTGATCTAGCACAAATATTTTTAGACATGAGAAACACAGACCCAGAAGGAGTATCTTTTCAGAGGTCATGACTAGAAATAGAGCTGGAAAGGAATTTAAATCTTATCAGTGGCAAGCAAATTTTAGGAGGTGGCATTAAAGAATCTGGTTATTGAATGTGGCTGGAAGGTAAACAATTTCAGTAGTTGTGAAAAATCTTGATGATATTAGGCATGAAGGAGTAGATCTGGAAGAGAAAAATAATATTTGAGACCAGACATTCAGGGTGAACCAGGAGGAGCTCTCCACCAAGTGGTGGACATTAGATATATTACTTAGAAGAAAACTTGAGGCTAGAAGAACAGTTTTGGTAGTAACTGGGGTATAAGTGCTAGGTGGCTGTGACAGTATGTAACAGGCAAAGCAGACAAAGAACAGTGCTAAAGATGGGCATACAAATATACAGAAAAAGATAAATCTAACCAGAAGGCTAAGATAGAAGTACAAGGAGTTGGACAAGGTCCCACAGACAGTGACATCATGGGGGCCAAGGAAGATGAACACTTAAAGGACAAAGAGGTATCTTATGACACAATGAACCCAGGCAAAAAATAAAGCTCAAAAGGTGTTCACTGCAGGTGGCCATTAAGATTTCCTTTCTGATCTTGCTGAGGTCATGAGGAGAGCAAACTGATCATAATCACCTGATACGAGTTTAGTGGAATTAAGTTTTCCTTTCAAAAAGTATTGCTAATGAGAAAGAAAACAAAGAACAAATACTTGTTAAGCATACAGCAGGTAAGAGCAGTGTGCTACATATATCACTTTTCTTTTGTCATTTGAATTTTACAGATATAATATCACCCTATTTTACACTTGAAAAACCTAAGGCTGACAGAGGTCTCAAAGTCACAATTTGTCAGTGGTAGATAGAGATACAAATGCATGTGTCACTGACTCCCTAAAACGATCTATCCAATGTTAAGGATAGAAAACAAGGAAGAGTTTTTACAAAATAACTTTTTAAAAAGTCACTTTCTTTTTCTTTCTTTCTTTCTTTTTTTTTTTGAGACGGGGTTTCACTCTCGTTGCCCAGGCTGGCGTGCAGTGGCCGCGATCTCGGCTCACTGCAACCTCAGCCTTCCAGTTTCAAGTGATTCTCCTGCCTCAGCCTCCTGAATAGCTGGGATTACAGGTGCCTGCCACCACACCAGGCTAATTTTTTTTTTTCTATTTTTAGTAGAGATGGTGTTTCACCATGTTGGCCAGGCTGGTCTCGAACTCCTGACCTCGTGATCCGCCCATATCAGCCTCCCAAAGTGCTGGGATTACAGCTGTAAGCCACCATGCCTGGCCAAAAAAAGTTACTTTCTTAAACTACACTGATTATACTATAAAAAAGAAACCTGAATTCTTTTGAATTGTATAATATATATCAAGGTTTCGTAAGATCGCAAGGCTATAAATAAGTTCTGAAAGTTAAACAGACTTTTTGAAAACTTAAAAAAAATCCTTGATTTAATCTACCCATATCATGGTAATTCAGCTTAATAAAAAGAATATCAACGTTATTCTGAATGGGCAAAAATTGGAAGTATTCTCCTTGAGAACTGGAACAAGACAAGGATGCCCACTCTCACCACTCCTATTCGACATAGTACCAGAAATGCTAGCCAGAGCAATCAGGCAAAAGAAAGAAATAAATGGCATCCAAATAGAAAAAGAAGTAGTAAAACTATCTTTCTGTGCAGATGATATGATTCTATACTTATAAAGCCCTGTAAGACAAAGGTTCCTGGAACTGATAAATGACTTTAGTAAAGTTTCAGGATACTAAATCAACATATGAAAGTAAGGGCCAGGACAGTGACTCACACTTGTAATCCCAGCACTTTGGGAGGCTGAGGTGGGCGGATCATGAGGTCAAGAGTTCGAGACCAGCCTGTCCAACATGGTGAAACCCCATCTCTACTAAAAATACAAAAAATTAGCCAGGCAAGCTAGCGGACATCTATAATCCCAGGTACTTGGGAGGCTGAGGCAGGAGAATCACTTGAATCCGGGATGCAGGGGTTGCAGTGAGCAGAGATGTGCCACTGCACTCCAGCCTGAGTGATAAGAGCAAAACTCCATTGCGAAAAGCAAAATAAACAAAAAACAAAATAAGTAGCATTTCTATACACCAGTAATGTTCAAGCTGAGAGCCAAATCAAGAATACAATCCTATTTACAATAGTAACAAAAAGGTAAAATAAAATATCTAGGAATGCATCTAACCAAGGAGGTGAAAGATCGCTACAGGGAGAACTACAAAACACTGCCGAGAGAAATCATAGATGACACTAATGGAAAAGCATTCCATGCTCATGGATTGGAAGAATCAATGTCGTTAAAATGGCCATACTGCCCAAAACAATCTACAGATTCAATGCTATTCCCATCAAACTACCAATGTCATTTTCCACAAAACTAGAAAAAGCCATTGTGAAATTCATATGGAACCAAAAAAAAGAGCCCATATAACCAAAGAAATCCTAAGCAAAAAGGAGAAAGCCAGAGGCATCAAATTACCTAACTTCCAACTATACTATAAGGCTGCATTAACCAAAATAGCATCATATTGGTATGAAAACAGATTCATAGACCAACGGAACAGAATAGGGAACCCAGAAATAAAGCCACACACTTAAAGCCATCTGATCTTTGTCAGAGTTGACAAAAATAAGCAATGGGGAAAGTATTCCCTATTCAATAAATAGTGCTGGGATTGCTGGCTAATCACATGCTAAAGAATGAAACTGGACCCCTATCTTTTACCATATACAAAAAGTGACTCAAGACAGACTAAAGAATTAAATGTAAGACCTCAAACTATAAAAATCCTACAAGAAAACCCAGGAAACACTATTCTGGACATTGGCCTTGAGAAAGAATCTATGACTAAGTCCTCAAAAGCAATTGAAATAAAAACAAAAATTGGTGAGACCTAATTAAAGAGCTTCTGCATAGCAAAACAAACTATCAACAGAATAAACAGACAACTTACAGAATGGGAGAAAACAGTCACAAACTATGCATCTGACAAAGGTCTACTACCCAGAATCTATAAGAAACTTAAATCAACAAGCAAAACACAAAAACAAATAACCCATTAAAAAAAAATGGGCAGAAGACATGAACAGACACTTCTCTAAAGACATAGGAGTGGCCAACAGATGAAAAATGCTTCACATCGCTAATCGTCAGAGAAATGCAATTCAACAACACAATGACATAACAGCTCACATCAGTCACAATGGCTACTAAAAAGTAAAAAAAACAACAGAGAGAGAGAGATCCAAGATGGCTAAGAGCAGCTCAGGATTGCAGCTCCCAGTGAAGGCACAGAGAGTGAGTGGATGCTGCATTTCCAGACGGATTTTTATTGCCCACAGACCAGGAGATTCCCAGGCGGAGGAGTCCCATGGGTAACCAGCCCGACTCTTTTGGCTGGCACGGCTGTTTTGCAGGCGTCCTGGCGCAGTGGTTCTCAATGCAAAATACACAGGACTGGGTGCCCTTTTAGCTGGCAAATGGAGCTCCGGGAAGGCAGAGGTGCCCATTCAGCTGATTAAAAAGGGGACTGAGACAGTGAGCCAGGCCAGGAGATTCCCAAGCAGGAAAGCTCTACGAATCTCAGCACCACTGTTTCAGCCAATGCAGTGGGTCACTGCACAGGAAATCACATAGCAGCTCTGAAGGAACAACGGAGCCCACAGCTCAGCACAAGGGCTCCTATAAAGGACAGACTGTCTCCTTAAGGAGCTTCCTGACCCCTGTATACCCAAACAGTCACCTCACAAAGGAGAGCTCAGACTGACATTTGGCAGATATCCTTCTCAGACAAAGATAGCAGAAGAAGAAACTGGTAGTAACCCTTACTGTTCTGCAGCTGCTGCAGGTGATCCCGGCAAGCAAAGCCTGGAGTGGACCTCAGCAATTCTCCAGTAGAGGGGCCAGATTATTAGAAGGAAAACTAAGAAACAGAAATAACTTCATTATCAACAAACTGGACATCCACTCAGGGACCCAATCTGAAAGTCAGCAACTACAAAGACGACAGGTGGATAAATCCACAAAGATGGGAAGAAACCAGCACAAAAAGGCTGAAAAAACCCGAAACCAGAATGCTTCTCCTCCTACAAGGGATCACGAATCCTCATCAGCAAGGGAACAAGGCCTGATGGAGAATGAGTGTGATGAATTGATAGAATCGGGCTTCAGAAGGTGGCTAAGAAGAAACTTCTGTGAGCTAAAAGAACATGTTCTAACCCAATGCAAAGAAACTAAGAACTTTGAAAAAAGATCTGATGAAATGCTAATGAGAATAAACAGCTTAGAGAGGAATATCAATGAATTGATGGAACTGAAAAACACAACATGAGAACTTTGCGAAGCATGTACAAGTTTTAACAGTCGAATTGACCAAGCAGAGGAAATGATATCAGAGGTCAAAGATCAACTCAATGAAATAAAATGAGAAGGCAGGATTAGAGAAAAAAGGCTAAAAAGGAATGAACAAAGTCTCCAAGAAATATGGGACTATGTGAAAAGACCTAATCTACATGTGATAGGTGTTCCTGAATATGACAAAGAGAATGAATCCAAGCTGGAAAATATTCTTCAGGATATTATCCAGGAAAACTTCCCTAACCTAGCAATGCAGGCCAATATTCAAGTTCAGGAAATACAGAGAACACCACAAAGATATTCCTCAAGAAGAGCAACCCCAAGGCACATAATCTTCAGATTCACCAGGGTTGAAATGAAGGAGAAAATGCTAAGGGCAGCCAGAGAGAAAGGTCAGGTTACCCAAAAAGGGAGGCCCATCAGACTCACAGCAGAAATCCTACAAGCCAGAAGAGAGTGGGGGCCAATATTCAGCATCCTTAAAGAAAAGAACTTTCAACCCAGAATTTCATATCCAGCCAAACTAAACTTCATAAGTGAAGAAAAAATAAAATCTTTGCGAACAAGCAAGCACTCAGAGATTTCATCACCACCAGGCCTGCCTTACAAGAGCTCCTGAAAGAGGCTCTACACATAGAAAGGAATAACCAGTACCAGCCACTCAAAAAACATACCAAAAGGTAAAGAGCATCAACATAATGAAGAATCTGCATCAACTAATGGGCAAAACAGCCAGCTAGCTTTAAATGGCAGTATCAAAATCACACACATCAATATTAACCCTAAATGTAATTGGACTAAATGCCCCAATCAAGACACACACTGGCAAACTGGTTGTGGCCCCATTCTTAAAAGGCTTCCAGCTTAGTTGGGGAGATAGCAAATATGGTCAGGTAATTTTTAAATCAAAGCTAGAGAAATTTGTAACTGTAAAATGGAATGAGAAAATTGGACTTTGAAGGCTTTCGGACTAAATGTTATAGCCTTATAAAATTGCTCAATTCCTACTGAAGATTAGCCATGAATTCTGATGTGAAAGAACTCATGACTTTAGCTAAGGCATCCTATTGTCTAGCAGAAGTTTCTTCAACAAAGGAAATGTTTGATAATCTGTGCCATCCAATAAGATAGCCGCTAATTACATGTGGCCTTTGAGCCTCTGAAACGTGATAGTGCAACTGAGAAATTAAATGTTTAATTTAATTTATATTAAATTAAAACAATCACACACACACACACACACACAAAGATACTCAGCATCATAGCTCATTAGGGAAGTGCCAAATAAAATCAAATAAAGACATTACACCTTTTAAATTGCTAAAATAAAACAACTGATAATACAACATGCTGGTGAATATGTGACACAACTGAAGCAAACTTGTTTCTGGTGGAAATACAAAACAAGATAGTAACATTAGAAAACAGTTTTCAAAAAAAAAAAAGAAAGAAAATGAAATTTTTATTTTAGATTAGCCAGGCACAGAGGTGCATGCCTGTAGTCTCAGATACTTGGTGGGGTAGCCTGAGGTGGAAGGGTGGCTTGAGGTGAGGAGTTTCAGGCTGCACTGAGCTATGATCACATCAGTGCATTTCAGCTTGGGCAATAGAGCAAAACTCCCATCCTCTCTCCGTCTTTTTTCTTTTCTTTCTTTAAAAAAAAAAAAAAAAGAGAGAGAAAAGAGAACAGAGAACACTGGCTATTGGTGTGAATGTAAATTAGTTCGGCCACTGTAGAAAGCAGTTCGGAAATTTCTCAAAGAACTTACAACTACTGCTAGACCCAGCAACGCCATTACTGGGTACATATCCAAAAGAAAAACTGTTCCATCAGAAAAGATACATGCACTGCATGTTCATCACAGCATTCTTCACAATAGCAAAGACAAGGAATCAACCTAGATGCCCATCAACAGTGGACTAGATAAAGAAAATGTGGTACATATACACCATAGAATACCACGCAGCCATTAAAAAAATTATGTTCTCTGCAGCAACAAGGATACTGCTGGAGACCATTACCCTAAGCAAATTACTGTAAGAATAGAAAACCAAATACCACATGTTCTCACTTATAAGTGAACAGTGGGTACTCGTGGGCATAAAGATGGCAATAATACAAACTGAGGACAACTAGAGAGGGAAAGAAGGCTGCAAAACTATTGGGTACTATGCTCAGTACCTGGGTGACAAGATCATTCATACCTCAAACCTCAGCATCACACAATGTACCTAGGTAGCAAACTTGCACATGTACCCTGGAATCTAAAATAAAAGTTGGAAAAAAATATTTTAAACTGTTAATAACAGAGGTCTTCAGCAACAGAAGAATACTATGAAGAAACAGTCACCTAATTGGCTAAATAAGATAAAATTGAGTACAAAAAAATCTAAAACTTATTTTCAAATGCTTTGTAAAATATATTCAGTAGAACACCATCCAAAGGCTTGCATTGTATTATTGTTTTGTAAAAGGCTATTATAGATTTTTATGTCTAGCCATGATGAAATGACAAACACTGAAACTGCCCTCCAGGTGTAAACAACTAAAAAACTGGCTGACAAAGAAAATTCAACATTTCTAAAGAAGTAGGAAAATATAAGAAGAGAAAAAAACAAAAGTTGGTCAACAGACACAGATCCAAAAGTGACAGAGATGACAGAAGTAGCATATAAGGACTTAAAAAATACAGTATGTGAAATGAAAACTTCACAGGAGAGAATTAACATGTTAGGCACAGGGAAGAAACTGAATCACTGAATTAAAGACTCAAAAAACACGTACACATGTGATTTGAGTCTGATGTTGGGAAGTAGGGCAGATGCAGAAAAACCATTTGAAGAAACATTACCGAAACTTTCCCAAGTGTGATAAAAACCATGCATTATCCCACAAATACAAGAACCCTAACCAGGATAAATACAAAGAATACTACATAAACTCATAATGAACTGATAAAAGCCACTCATAAAGTGAAAATCTTCAGGAATGCCAGAAACACATTATAGACAGGGTATACACAGGGTATCAACAGCTGACTTCTTATCAGAAACAATGACAGCCAGAAGAAAATAGAGACCTCTCTAAAGATGAAAGAAAAATAAACCCGGGAAACCAAGGGAAACCAATTGTGTGTCAAGTGAAAATATCCTTCAAAATACACTTTTAGGCAAACAAAAGCTAACAGAGTTTGTCACCAGCAGATCGTCATTACAAAAAAGTAGTTTAAGATTTAAAAAAAAAAAAAAAAAAAAAAAAATGGCCGGGCGCGGTGGCTCACGCCTGTAATCCCAGCACTTTGGGAGGCTGAGGCGGGTGGATCACGAAGTCAAGAGATCGAGACCATCCTGGTCGACATGGTGAAACCCCGTCTCTACTAAAAATACAAAAAATCAGCTGGGCCTGGTGGCGCGTGCCTGTAATCCCAGCTACTCAGGAGGCTGAGGCAGGAGAATTGCCTGAACCCAGGAGGCGGAGGTTGCGGTGAGCCGAGCTCGCGCCATTGCACTCCAGCCTGGGTAACATGAGTGAAACTCCGACTCAAAAAAAAAAAAAAAAAAAAAAAAAAAAAA
>NW_022436980.1:1370650-1404932 GCF_009761245.1 Sapajus apella | reverse complement strand
AAAAAAAAAAAAAAAAAAAAAAAAAAAAGATTAAAAAAAAGACTTCCAAATGGGCATTCTGACCTACACAAAGAAATAAAGAGCACCAAAAATGGTAAATATGTGGTTAACTGTATGACATTTCCCCCTCATTAAAAAATTTCTCTTGAGGAAATTGCTTAAAGCAAAGTAACAACAAATATTGTAACATGTAGAATTAAAAAGTATGAAAACTATAGCACAAAGAACAGGAAGGGAAATGGAAATAATGTCATATGGTCCTAATTTGCTATGCAACCTGGTACATTACTACATAAAAACAGCAGTGGCGTGATCTCAGTTCCCGGCTTCAAGCAATTCTCATGCCTCAGCCTCCTTAGCAGCTGAGATTACAGGTGTGCACCACCACACTTGGCTAATTTTTCTTTTTTCTTTTTTTTTTTTTTTGTATTCTTAGTAGAGACAGGGTTTCACCATGTTGGTCAGGCTGGTCTCAAACTCCTAGCCTCGTGATCCGCCCACCTAAGTCTCTCAAAGTTCTGGGATTACAGGCATGACCCACCACGCCTGGCTCTGATTGTAATACACTGATGCATATTTTAAATCCTAGAACAACCTCTAAAAATGACACAAGGAGGTATAGCTTAAAAGCCAACAGGGAAAATGAAAACCACTGATTTAATCCATAGGTGGCAGTAAAAGGGGAAAAACAGAGCTAAGAAAAGATGGAATGAAAAGAAAACAAATACCAAGGTGCAAAACTTAAACTCAACCACAGTGATAATTACACTGAATGCAAATACTCTTAAGTACTTCAATTAGAAAGGCAGAAATTGTCAAACTCAACTAAAAAACACCTAACTATATGATGTCTGTAAGAAATGCACTTTAGATGAAAAAACATATAGATAAAAAGTAAAAGAATGCAAAAAGTTATACCATGCAAATACCAATCGTAAGAAAGAGTGCCTATATTAATATAAGAAAATGAAGACTTCAGGATAAGAAAATTAAACAAAAATAAAGAGGGGTCTTTCCCAATGATAAAGTCATTTTAAGACTAAATTTAAAATTATTGAGAATACCACGTGTTGATGAGAATGTGGAGCACTGAAATTCTCATGTGTTGTTGGTGAGAGTGTAAAACCGTAAAACTACGTTCGAAAATAGTTTGGTAACCATACACTTACTTACCATATGATCAGCAAAGTCAGTCCTACTTTTTTTATTCAAGAGAAATATAAACATATGTCTGCAAAAACACTTGTAAACAAACATTCATAGAAGTTTTAGTCATAATAACCAAAACCCAAAAACAAGTCAAATGTCCATTCACAGGTGAATGGATTAACAAATTGTGGTATACTCATAAAATAGAACACAACTTGGCATAAAAAGGAATAAACAGGTGATACAAGCAACAATACTGATGAATCTCAAAAAACATGTTATTGAGCAAAAATCGCAGATACAAAAGATATTATTTCATTTATGAAATTCTAGAATAGGCATCTATAGTGACCAAAAATAGATCAGTGATCATCTGAGACAGAAGATGGGAAACTGACCACAAAGGAGAATGAACAGGGTGACCAACCAGCATAGTTTGCCTGGGACCATTTGGCAAACACCTCAGTCCGGGCAAACTGAGATATTTGGTCATTACAGGCTATAAAAAGAAACATTTTTAGGGTGATAGACATGTTCTACATCTTGTCCAGGGTGGTGGTTATATGGGTATGTTTGTTGAAATTCACTAAACTGTCATTTAAAATGGCTACATTTTATTACAAATGAATTATATTTCTATTAACTTGATTTAAAAAGTAAAAAAGGGACCATTTTGTAATATGTGTTGCCTTCACTATACTAAAAGCAAACAGATTTTTAACCTTCTTAAATTGCTATTTATAGGGCTAGTATTAAAAGTATCAGAATCTGTCAAACCCCAAAATCAGAACTATTTTGTATACAATATGTATATTTTTTAGAAAGCAAAGATGAGACATAACCAGGAGGCATTTAAAAAACTTTTCAGCTTCTGAAGTTATTCACATTTCAGAATGTTGATTTCGAGCCTATCCTCAAGAAGCTCTAGGGCACGGAGACTCATAAATAAATCAACAACAATCAGGACAGAATAGTATAGCAAAGTAAGTATAGGTAATGTGTGAAGTGAAAGTGCTACACTGCACTGGAAAGAGGAAGAGATTCAGGAAAGGTTCTGGAAGGGGAGTCAAGAGCTGATTTTACTTAAGGAATGTAGCAGGCAAATGAGTAAAAAGTACATTCTATGCACACTAGGTGTGTAGGTGAAAAAGAGCATGCTAATAGAGAATAAGAACTGGATTATAGACGGAGGACATCATTAAAGGCTAAATAAAAGGTGAGCAAGTGACAGATATAAAGAACAAATATTCTGAATGCATGACTATCTGTAACTAACACCACAAACATAAGACATTTTAACAACTATCCTATTTCAACCTCTGAGTATATCTTTAGGTTTTATATTAAGTTTTTATTAGGTTCAGAGTGTATTTCTACCTGACTTATTCCAGCTGAATTCTACATTTGGAACTTTTGAAACAGAATAACTGAACAATAATTTTATAGATAAAAAGATGTTTGACAAGTTCTCATTTCATGCACAAAACAATTCTTAGAGTTCCCTTGAATTTTAAGAGATGGATTTTTTCCCCAAAACCTTTAGACTAAAGACATATATTCTGAGTAATTAATACTTACTCCTGGATTTCTTGGAAAGTGAGTCCTTCTTTGACTTAAAGAAAGTTAAATCACATGGAAATGTTTCATACAAGAGGAGGGAATTTAAAAAATTATCACACCAATGGGAAGATAACATATTCTTAGTCATCTATTACTAGAACTCATGACCATTCCATTTGTTGCAAAAAGCACCAAGATCAGCCTGCCCCACCCCTTTGGGGATGCCGTTCATCCCCTTACCGTTAAATCAATAACTTAATCTGTTCCTGGTCCCACTTAGTTACAAATTTATCCAAACACTGAGAAATATCAACACAGAAATTGAGTTGATAATTACTGTCTTCAAAGAAATAACATGGCCCAAGAAGCACCTCACAAAAAGCACCTGACAAATGCTCTGAAATGCCAATTATTTCTTCCATAGTCTTGTTTGTTTTAGAATTCAACACCAGAGGTCGCCAAACTTCGGTAACAGAGCTGTATGTGTAGCCTTTAAGAGCGAAGTAAAAGCCTACTAGAAATGTTACTTTACTGCTCTGCTTAAAATCCTGCAATTGCTTCCAACTGCTTACAAGCTAATGTGATCTGGTCACTGTCAACAGCTCCAGTCTTCTCTTTCCTGGTAAACTCATATTCTAACAACCCCACCATTCAGAACCTTTAGTGAAAACTATAAAGAAACACACGAGACCTAGTTTTACTAAATATCCACTCCTTTCCTCCCCCTATATGGTAAATACTTTTTCATGTTTCAAGATTCAGCTCAATGATTATCTCTCCTATGAAGCCTTTCCAGACAGCACTACTCTAAGTGAAATGCTTCTGCCTTGTACTCTGCTCAGACATCTGGAATAATACTGAGTTTGCCCTACCGCCCTCAGCTGTTCCTCTCCTGCCATCAATCAATCTCTGAAGCCCCTGAAGGCAAGAAACCTCTATGTTCTAGCCCACCACCCAGTAAAAATCATTCACTAAATTAACACATGTAGTTAACGTGGTATGTATCTTGAAAGAATTTATGGCTAGGCATATATATATATATATATATATACACATATATAATGAATTCAATAAAAGCTTTAAAAACAAAATTATATAATACAATAGCATAATCCTATAAATGGTTGAATACCTAAACATTTCATTTCTTTTCTGCATAAAAGAACTGCATATGGAATCTGGAGTGTTCAATTGTGTTAGGTTGGCTGCTATATCCTAAACAGGACAAATTTCTCCAATTAGAAAACATGTATTCTATTTCAAAATATCAGTCTAATGACAATGGAATCACTACTATACCATTTTAACTTCCAGAGGGCTGATAATAAAATGTCATCTCCTCTGGCATTGTCCTACAATTTACAGATTTTACTATTTATTTATTTATTGAGCCAGAGTCTTGTTCTGTCAGCCAGGCTGACATGTAGCGATGTGATCTTGGCTCATTGCAACCTCCACCTCCCAGGTTCCAGTGATTCTTGTGCCTCAGCCTCCTGAGTGCCTGGGATTATAAGCATGCGCCACCACACTCGGCTAATTTTTATATTTTTAATAAAGACGAGGCTTCATCATGTTGGACAGGCTGGTCTTAAACTCCTGGTATCAAGCGATCCACCCGCCTCAGCCTCCCAAAGTGCTGGGATTACTGGCATGAGCCACCATACCCAGCAGGGTTTTACTTTTTAAATCTACTAGCTGTAGGTAGCTAAAACAATAAACGCAATAATGCGGATTTTATTCCAATTTATACCTCTCCCCTATATGATTACAAACTGATACAAGCAACCATTTTCTTGCAGTGCAATATTTCTCTCTCAGGGTTTCCTTCCTATTTCCAAAAGGCAAACAGCAAAAAGCTATGGCAGCAGCAATACAAGTATTAAAACCCCATTAAGAATTTCCATGATTTTCATCACTTTTCAGAGCAACAAGCTGTCACATTATTTGAGCACAAGTAAACAATTTGGGTAAAGTATTTATTTAGACTAAAGAGAGTGAACATAGGAGGATCTCCTTGTGCACCTATACTCTATTTCATTCACTCTTTCTTGCCTATCATTTAACTCAAGTTGATCTGCTCCTCCTCCCTTTTGGGGGGTAATGGGAGTGGAAGGTACTACTATGAGAAATCCTCTAGAGTCCTTTGAAAAACTATAGTCAGTTTATTACCTTCCTTAAAATGCAGTGGAAGTGACAGATATTCTTCTACAGATACATAGGCTCACTTCTGCCTTAAAAAAAAAAAAGCTTTACTTCATATATCATAAATCCCATCCCTTATACAATTGAGTGATTCTATTTACAGAGGTATGCAATCATAATTGCTAACAAATTTTAGAACATGTTCATTACCTCATAATGAAAGCCTGTATCCATGAGCCATCATTCCCATTCCTCCTAGTGCCCCACAACCACTAATCTTTTTGTCTCCACATCTGTCTATTCTGGACATTTAATATAAATGGAATAGAATTACATAATATGTGGCCTTTTGTGTGTGACATTTTCTTATCTATTCATCAGTTGCTAGACATTTTAATTGTTCCTTTTTTTAGTTATAAATAACATTGCTATGAATTTTGCATACACGCTTTGTATGTTTCTAAGTTTTCAATTATCTAGGGTATACACCTACAAACTGAATTGCTGGGTCATATGATAACTCAATGTTTAATATTCTGAGGAAGTGTCAAACTTGTTGAAAGTCTGCATTCTTTTACAATCACACCAGCAATACATGAAGGTTCCAGTTTCCTTATATCCTCACCAACGTTAGTTGCTGTCTTTTTATTTTAGTCATTATGGTGAGTGTGATAACAGAATTCATTATTGTATTGACTTGCATTTCCTTAATGAATAATGATGTTGAGTATCTTTTTGCATGCTTACTGGCCACCTGTGTATCTTCTTTAGAGAAATGTCTATGCAGATCCTTTGTCCATTTTTCAAGCAGGCTTTCCTTTTATTATTGAGTTGTAAGAATTCCTTATATATTCTAGATAAAAATCTCTTACCAGAAATAATCTGTAAAAATTTTCTCCAATTCTGCCTTTTAACTTTCTTGATGCTGTCCTCTAAAGCACAAATTTTTAAGTTTAACAAAGTCCGATTTACCTATATTTTCTTTTGTAATGTATGCTTTTTGTGTTACATGTATGAAAATATTGACTAATTGAAGTTCACAAAGATTTATAACTGTTTCCTTCTAAGAGTTTTATAGTTTTGGCTCTAACATTTAGGTCTTTGATTCATTCTGAATTCATTTGTTTTTAATTAATTGATGAATTATAATTGTATATAGTTTTGAGGTAAACAGTGATGTGTATACAATATGGAATAACAGAATTAGATGAATTAACATACCCATTACATTAAATACTTATCATTTGTTTCTCCTGTTTAACTATAATTTTGTGCCCTTTGACCAACATTTCCTACCCTCTCCACCTTCTGGTAAACACTATTCTTCTCTCTGCTTCTGGAATTCGATTGTTTTAGAATCCACGTATCAGTAAGATCATGCAGTATTGGTCTTTCCGTGCCTGACTTATTTCACTTAGCATAATGTCCTCCAGGTTCACCCATGCTATTAAAAATGACAGAATTTCCTACTTTCTTAAGGCTAAGTAGTATTCGACTGTAGTGGAGAGTGTGTACACACACACACACACACACACACACACACACACACACACATATATATGAGACACACACACACACACACACACACACACAGAGTTTTTTCTTCCATTCATCCACTGATAGGTACTTCCATTGTTTTCATATCTTGGCCTTTGTAAATGGTACTTGGGTGTACAGATATCTCTTTGATATGCTGACTTCAAGTCTTTAGTATATATATACCTAAAAGTGGAACTGCTGGATCATACTGTAATTTTATTTTCAATTTTTTGAGGAAGCTCCATATAGTTTTCCATAATGGCTATACTAATTTACATTCCCAAAAACAGTGTACAAGGATTCCCTTTTCTCCACAAGCTATATAATTTTTGTATATGGTATGAGGTGGGGGTCCAACTTCATTCTTTTGCATATGGATATCCAGTTGTCCAAGCACAATTTATTGAAAAGACTATACTTTCCTCATTGAATTGTGCTGGAATCCTTGTCAAAAATCAGTTGACAATAAAGATAAAGGTTTATTTCTAGACTCTCAATTCTACTTAATTGATCTATATGACTACACTCACACCAGTAATACACTGTCTAGATTACTGTAGTTATGCCATAGTTTTGAAAACAGGAAGTGTGGATGGGCATGGTGGATCATGCCTATAATCCCAGCACTTTGGGAGGCCAAGGTGAGTGGATCACTTGCTGAGACCAGCAATTTGAGATCAGCCTGGTCAACAGTCTGTAACAAAGAATATAAAAATTCGCCAGGCATGGGGATGTGTGCCTGTAGTCCCAGCTACTCAAGAGGCTAAGGTGGGAGGACAGCTTGAGCCAAGAAGGTGGAGGCTACAGTGAGCCATGACCATACCACTGCACTCCAGCCTGGGTGACAGAGCGATACCCTGTCTTAAAAGACAGAACAAAATAAAACAAAACTGAGCTCTCCAACTTTATTCTTCTTTTTCAAGACTGTTTTAGTCCTCATTTATTTTTTACTAAATAAAAATTTACACTTGGAAACAAGTCATCTCCCTCTCCACCAAAAAGTTTTGAATATGTAAACTATTGAACATAAAGTGAAAAATTCATTCTTGGTTGATACATATTCACAGGAGTCAAAGACCTTTATTCTAGGTGAATTTCAGCTAAACTGGTATTCTCGAGGAAGGAATATAAGATAGAAAGGGAGTATCAATCTCTTGGATTTAAAAAAAAACAACAACACTTTTTCCAAACTTAAAAATACCCTACCTCTTTAATACATGTAAAAATCTGTATACACATCACCCAGTTTTACTTTCCCTTGAGAATCACTAACACTATAGTTCTTTGCAGCACCACAAAGCAAGATTTCCTTCATATTTTCTTTATATCTTATATATCAAATAAACAGTATTGCTTTATAAATATGAAATAGCCTTCGGTATACTTTTTACTTTTAAAAACTAGAAATGCCCCTTTCTACAAGGTTGCTAGTTCCTTATACTTTTCCTACTAGTTATTGCTGTTAGGCATTTTATTAGGAATCATTGCTGTTAAACATTTTAACCTTTTATTGTAAAAAAAGGAAGCAAGAATTCCTTAGTAAAACATAGGTCCTAAACTCAGGGTCGAGCATACACATGTTGTCAACCTGACAGATTTCTGTCCCTGTTCCACCTTTCACCTGACCCTTCATATACTTTATAGACTCCAAAGAAAATGTATTAAACTGAGGCCCTGAAATTAGATGAACACAAAAAAGAACTCAAAAGGCAACCCTGCACAAGAATCTGCAGTTGATAACTATAGGGTATTATATCCCAGGAAAAGTAATCATATGGATAGTTTTTTGACTCACGACCAAAAATACAATTATAAATCAGGTTTGAAGTGATAAGGTCATGAAACTTTGAGATCAGCCTTTTCTGTCTAAAAAAAAGTTTCTTGGCATAAATACAACATCACTGGCAAACTGGTAAATAACTTTACATTGCATATCCTGGGAAAAGTAATGATTTCAAGTGGATGCCATTATCCGCAAGTCAAAAGTTAAAACTGAGTTACATCGCCAGGAAGTTACTTTTCCATACCTGGGCACACATTCGTTTAGGTATACAGGGATTTAACCAAGTACGAGGAGTACTGTAGACCCAATAACGTTTCATATTATTAGTTAAAATTAATATTTCTTTTGGTCTATGGAAAACATTATACTAATGTAAAAATGCAGTTGAGTAGTTATTACATTAGAATAATTCTTTTAATGCCTCCTTTACTCTCACTTATTTTCAAAATGTTGGCATCATATTGTATGTGTAATACCTACTTTCTACAGGTGGTTATTATTAACTGTAGTCATATTTCCTTGTACTATAATAGTGTATAAGATATTTACCCCGATGTTCTTGGGTGAGCTATGGAAAGGCCAAGAATCAGCTAAAGTTGCATACAAATTGTTGGGTATTTGTTCATTTTTCTGGGGCGAAGTGTCCACTGCTATTTATGGATTTTCAAAGTAGTCTTTGATTCAAAAACTATTCAGAGCTGCTGCTCTCATCAGTAATAAATTTAAAAGAAAATTGTGATAATACAAGAACAACAAACACCTTACGTATTACATACTATGTGTATTACAAGTAAAAAACCTGTACTAAAATGTGTAATAGGATGTACATACATGTCCTGGCAGTGAAAAAATTAGATCAGTTTAATAAACTATCTCTGTAATCCATTAACAACACAAAAGCTTGATAGCACAAAAAATATCAAAAGGTAATATCATATGATATTAAACTCCAAATGCCAAGTTAGCAAAGATGCATCATGTATCCATCAAAAACTTACAAAAAAAAAAAAAAAAAGCTATTTTATATCTATTACACTCTGATTTGTTATCTTTGACCTTTGTCTAAAAGACTGTCTGGGCCAGGCGTGGTGGTTCACACCTGTAATCCCACCACTTTAGGAGGTCAAGGTGGGTGGATCAACTGAGGTCAGGTGTTTGAGACCAGCCTGGCCAACATAGTGAAACCCTGTCTCTACTAAAATTACAAAAATTAGGCAGGCATGGTGGCACATGCCTATAGGCCCAGCTACTTGGGTGGCTGAGGCAGGAGAATCACTTGAGGCAGAGATTGCAGTGAGCCAAGATAGCACCACTGAACTCCAGCCTGGGCTACAAAGGAAGACTCTGTGTCCTCCCACCACCCCAAAAAAGATTGACAATAAAAATGTTAAGCCAGGAAACAAGAGTGTATGTAATGAGCACTGAACAAACTATAGTACAGGTATAAGATAATTACAACCTAAAGTATTCGCTAAATGAAGATGGTGAAAGTAAGGTTGAACTACACAGAAGCTCCCTGATTTACCAAGGGGTCATATCATGGTAAACCCATATACAGTAAAGATGAAAATATCCTAAGCTGAAAATGCAAACAATATGTCTAATCTACTGAACATCATAGCTCAGCCTAGACTACCCTTAACTGTGCTCAGAACAATTACCTTAGCCTACAGTTGGACAAAATAATAAAACACAAAGACTATTTTATGATAACGTATCAAATATCTCATGTAACCTATTAAATACTGTCTTGAAAAACAGAATGGTTGTACAGGTACTCAAAATACAGTTTCCACTGAATCTGTGCTGCTTTCCCAGTATTGGAAAGTCAAAGAATAATTAAGCCATCCTAAGTCAGGGACTGTCTGTAACTGAAAGCAAAGCAAAGGAATCTTGGGGACAATGTGTAATTGAAAGCAAAGCAAAGGAGCTGACTATTATAATGGTTGAAACAAAATTAAACCTAAAGATACCTCAAACTGATGTCATATATTCATTACAGTAAGAATTAGGGGTTGTACCACTAATCTGCTGGCCGACATAAATTTTTACACTATACATATAGTAAGTAATAAATATGACTCAATAGGTTCTGCGTTTCAAGTTGACATTAAGGATCATATCATTTTCCCCAAAGGTACAAAATCCCATGAATAAAGGCTACAAACTGAGCTATGGATCAATCAGATAGTTTTCCCACCACCCTACTCCTCCTGCATATGGTAATAGTTTCCACTTAACTGTGAAGGATATGTTCCAAGATCCCCCAGTGGATGCTTGAAAACATAAATAGTACCAAACTATATACTATGTTTTTCCTATATACACACACCTATGATAAAGTCTAATTTATAAACTAGGCACAGTAAGAGATTAAAAACAATAATAGAACAAGTAAAACTATATACTGCAATTAAAGTTCTGTGAATGTAGTCTCTCTCTCTCAAAATTTCTTCTTGTACTACACTTATCCTTCTTCTTGTGATGACATGAGATGATAAAACGCCTATATGTTAAGATGAAGTAAGGTGAATTACACAGGCCTTGTGACATCATAGCCTTAGTCTACTAATGACCTTCTCACCAAGCACCAGAAGGAGGATCATCTGCTTGGAATGACCCTGGACCAGTGAGCCATTATAATGTCCATGGCTGGATGTCAGGGGCAAATGATGTCAATGACTGATAGGTAGGTAGTATATACAGCATGGATATGCTGGACAAAGGGAGGATTCACGCCCCAGGAGGAATGAAGCAGTATAGCATGAGATTTCATCATACTACTCAGAACAGCATGTAATTTAAAATTTATAAATTGTTTATTACTAAAATTTTCCACTTAATGTTTTTGAATTGTGGTTGCTTCTGGGTAACTAAAAGAGTAGAAAGTGATACTGTGGATACTGGGAATATCCTGTAGTAACAGTAGTAGCAGTAACATAGTAACAGTAGTAATAGTAGTAGTAATGCTTACTTCTTACGGTTAACATCTTAAGTGTGGTAACGAATGTAAAGTGCTTAACCCAGCGCCTGGCATACAAAGTAAGGTCTCACTGAGTGGCAGCTTTTATGATGAGCAGTCATTTCCTAATACCAGAAAATGTAGAATTCTGAGAAGCCAAGGATCCACTGATCTTTTTGTCTAAATTATTCCATAAACAAGCATCAGTCAAATTAGAAGCCTAGAAAAAATTATTTAGGCAAACATTTGTAACAAAAATGTAACTCTCAACTTCTATAGAACTGTTTTTGTTTACTAACAAATAAAAACTAAAAATTCAAAGCAACTGCTTTTTCATAAGTCCTGCAATTGTAAAAAGATATGGCTGCTTAAAAAAATCGGCATCACAGAACAGTAAACAGCAAAAAAATAAAAGTTCTCTGCTTTTCACCTTCCCTTAATTCTATTCTCCATTGTAGAATTTGTACGTCCTTCTAAAGCTTTTTCTACGGACAGGCATCATAATAAATGAAGCCTACCTACTTGGCTCCCACAGCATAATCATAAGACTATTTGAATCTGTGTTGTTACATAAAGTTTCAAATTTCAAATATTTTCAAATTTCTAATATAAAGCTTCTGTTAGAGTTTACTAGCTTTTTCCTGGTTAAGAGCTATCTACACAGATATCTAAATTGGTTAACTATTGTTAAGAGAAAACTAAACAACAGTAAAGTTGTATTACAAAAGAAATTATGGGACTTCAACTGCCTTATAAAATAATTTTACTATTGCAAATAATTTATGTATCAATATGTTTAATGTTATGCTTTTCTAAAGAGATATACCCAAATTCAAAAGGCCAGTTACTAAAACTATAAATGCCATACTGAAATTCTATTATGAAGAGGTAGAACATTGACTAATTCTGTCCTAAAACTCTTTTATTCAAAAGCAATGGTTAAATTATTACTACAGCATTAAGTAAATGTTTATGATATAAATGAAACTATCTTTGTAGGAATTTCAACATTTAAAAAATTCTACAAATGGTGGTTTCTTTTAAAATTGTTAGTTTTGTGATAGTTTAATCCAGAAATTAAACTCTGAAGTTCATCTTCCCTTTCTTGATATTTATGTTTTAAAGTTTGGAGAGTGGAGGGAAGAAATTATTATTAAAACTTACAGCATTTCCAGGTCCAAAACTTCCTAGATCACTTACATGGAATTTTTTGGGGATACCTGTCATTTATGTAATAAATTTAATAACCAAACTTTGGAAAGACAATGTATCATGTAAACTTTTTGAAAGACAATGCTATATCACTTAACTTTAATGTTATTATTTTCATAATCAATTATGTAATTCGAAATACAATCATGCAGTGGAATCTATGTAGCATTAAAAATATACTTGGTTGTTCAGTTTTTAAAAGTCAACAAAACTGTAAGATGGTATTTTTATTTAAACACAAATAAAATATAGTATATGAAAATATTTATAGAAGTATTTTTCATGATGTGCTAGAACAGTGATGATTGGTTTTGTTTTCTATTTGTGCTTTCTCATTCTTTGCACTAAGCATATAAAATCTAAGAATACGTAGTTATAAAAAAAAGTAACTGTCATTAAAAATTATTACCTTCACCAGAATTATACAAGCCTTCACAGGACTTTCTTCTACAAAGTTCCACTGCTATGGCCAACCGCAGAGGTGCAAAAGGACAATTTTATATTAGTGAACATTAGTTTGGCAAAATTCCTGGTACAAGTTTTCCAAAAATGTTTTATTTTTTACCATGTATCTGGTACTATATCAGATATTTCTTGAGGTTATTATGTTAACGAAGAATTTAAGGGAAAAAAAGCACATCATCTGAGGAGTCCCTAATAGGATTTGTCTTTTTACAAGTGCTGTGAAAATCCAAGCATTTTTGATATGCAGAGGTCAAATGACACAATGAAATGCTGACCTGACAATTTTATGCATGAAGTTCACTTCAGAAAATTAAATACTTGTATTTTTCCTGATTAGAAATGATTTTCCACAACTTTCAAATCTGTTCTTACACTTTTAACTTATTCTAAAGATAATGTATTTGAATTTTACTCTAAATATTTTACAAAAACCTATCAGAGAGCAGTGAGGAAGATTAAAAATGTTAGCTAGAATGAGATAAAGTTTGTTTAATTAAACTGTTATACTTATGCTGTAAATTATTGGCATGGACATCTGAGTCAATAAAATGTTAACAAACAAAATACACAACAACCACCATTAACTTTTCCTATTAATTCCAAGCTAATTTCAAATTCATGAATTAACAACTAACAAGTTAACTCAATATGAACCTTAATTAAAAATTATTTTGGTGCCATCAGATATTAAAACATAAGAATAAAAAAAGTGCCTGCTCAAAAAGTGTATAAAATAATGAGGAAAGTCTACCACATAAAAACTTCATAAAGTTTACTATATGATTATCCACTTTCATTTTTTTGCTTAAATTCAGAGAAGAGTTACCTATTTTTCCAGGGTTAGTTATCCCAAGATACTCGAGAGAATATTTATGAGGTTTTTCAAGGGAGAAAATGAAAAGAAGGCAGAAAAGAATAGTTTAACATGAGTTCCCTAGTTATTATAATCACTAAAGGTGCATGACTATTACCTTAAAAAACATGAGAACTGAACTGGGCATCTATGAGATCACCTTTATGAAAACTTCAAATGCATTCATAAAGCCATGTTTATCAGTACATGAAAATATTTGTTTAAATTACAAAATGTCTTAAAAACATTTAATTTTGAAAATAAACACACTCTTTTCCAACTTAGATCAGGAAAACTGGAACAACTACATCAGCATTTCTTAAGAATTTTTATTTCAGTGAGCCCTCATATATATTTAACATTTGAGGAACAAATGTTAGCAATAATAGGAGGGATGGAAGGAGGAAAACAGGCAGGAAAGAGAAGAAAAAAGATTTTATATTGATTGATTGAATGATTGAGACAGAGACTCGCTCTGTCGCCCAGGCTAGAGTGCAGTGGTGCAATCTTGGCTCACTGCAACATCTGCCTCCCAGGTTCAAACAATTCTCCTGCCTCAGCCACTGGAATAGCTAGGACTACAGGCACGTGCCACCACATCTGGCTAGTTTTCGTATTTTTAGTAGAGACAGGGTTTCACCATGTTGGTCAGGCTGGTCTCGAATCTCCTGACCTCAAGTGATCTGCCCACCATGGCCTCCCAAAGTGCTGGGATTTTAGGCATTAGCCACCATGCCCGGCTGTGATATTTATTTATTATTTTATTGATGGACTGATTGATGCAGGCTTGCTCTGTCACACAGGTGGAGTACAGGGGTGCAATCTTGGCTCACTGCAACATTTGTCTCCCAGGCTGAAGCAATCCTCCCACTTCAGCCTCCCAGGTAGCTGGGGCTACAGGCATGTGCCAATACGCCTGGCTAATTTTTGTATTTTTTTGTAGAGACTGGGTTTTGCCGTGTTCCCCAGGCTAGTCTCAAACTCCTGGACTCAAGCAATCTGTCCACCTCAGCCTCCCAAAGTCCTGGGATTATAGGCGTGAACTACTGCCCCTGGCCAGACCAGTAAGATTTGGGGCTACACTAAACACACACACAACACTCCTATGAAGTTTATTAACCTTCATGCAGTAAGACTTAGAACTATACTAAACATACACACACTTGCACAAAATACAAAGCCTATGAGTCTCCATGCAATGTGTAACTTCCAGTCAATAAATGGATAGTAAACTACTACTGTTAATTCCATCTATCCTGGGCAGCCATTCTTAAGGACGTAAAAGAGACCTAGAAACCAGATATCCCCAAATGCCCTGGATGCTTGGAAATACTTTTAATTCTCTTATCTTATATATCATTATCAAAACATCTTATAAGCAGTGATCTTGGAACTAGTAAGGTAATAAGTATATTTCTTAATGAAAGATGATAGCACAGTACAAAAATAATGAGCGTTTTGTTTCAGAGTTGGCCTGTTACTACATACTGATCGTGGGCCATTTTGCAAAAAATAAGCACTTAATAAAAACCAAGTCTGAAATTATCAGTAATAAACTGAGAGTTTCTACCAAAACCTATTAAGTAGGCAGCATAAACTAACATTAGCAGAAAAATGGATTACAAGGACTAACAAAAAGTGGCACAAACAAGCTCTAGACTTAAAGGTTTATAAGATATTATGGCAGGCACAAGATAGGGAATTATCACAAATGTTCACTTAGACTTCTTAGAAATTCTATTTGTATTATGAATGAATTAAAATTAATGACAAATGACCACAAAATTCTAAAATATAATCAGTAGAGAACTGACACAAGTCTAACGAGCTAAATACATATGACAAATAGAATAGCAAATATGCCCGGAGAATTGTAGCATGGTGATGGTGAGCTGAAGTACATCAAATAAAAGTTTAGGGACAGGAGAAATGCTGAATTATTATGTAAGAGCAGGGATCAGGAAACTATAGCTCACTGTCTGTGTAAGGTCCATAAGCTAAGAATTAACAGATTTGCAATCAACTTGATGATTATAAAGTACTAACTTTGAACCTCAATTCAAAGAAGGGTTATATCCCCCCAAAAGAACAAAATTCTTCTGGTTAGTATTTACAAACAAAAAACAAAAAAAGAACACCCTCAATTATTATACCTCTAACTTCATCAATAAAAAATTTTGTAAAAAGGTGTTTTCTCTTTTGTTATTGAAGTACCTATATGATATCCTCGATTTTGTTTTGGCTCACAAAGCCTAAAATATTTTATCTAGTCCTTTACAGAAAAAGTTGGCCAAGCTCTGTATTCAAGCATTAATTTACATGACAGCATAGGCGTTTAAAAAACAAAGAAAGCAAACTATTCAAATTTAGATCTGGGTGTAGCATAGAAATAAAAAAGAAAATAGGTCTGTTAACAAGGGTTAAACGTTAAATCTGAAACTCAAAGATGGTTACCAAAAAGAAGATGCAAAATTATATGGATAGTAAGGATGATCACTGATCACACACTGGTCTTTTCAACTATACTTGCACATACTGACATCTAGCAAAACCACCTTTGATTTTAAAAATCCCCATTTTTATAGAATGAAGTAAAAGGATGTGAAAACAATTTGATCACAGTCCTATATTCGACTGGTAGAAGTTACTGAGGAGTTAGGGCTCAGTATAAGGAAAACTAAATTCAAGCTGTCCAATATAGAATGAGCTGCGTCCCTAAGTAGTAATCTGACGCTGGAAGTGTTCAAGAAAATAATAGGAAACCATTTGTTAGAAATGTAACTAAAAGGTTCTTTCACTGGATGTTGGATAGGACAATATGACCTCTAAGGAGATTTTTCAATTTAACAATTCTATGAAAAATTTGGGATATCACGAACAAAGCCCCAAAGACAGTAGGTGGCGGTGCTTTGTCCAAACTGAAACCTTAGAATGAGCCAATCTAGTGATATAAATATAGACACTAGGTTTATTTTTTTTTTAAGAGGCTTCTTTTAAGATCTCAAATATTTAAAATTAAAAAAAAAAATACATTTAAAAATTCAATTGAAATCTCAGCTCTACTATTCTTAAAAGAAAACATAGACTCCAAGATAATATTTAAATGTTTGTTGTTAATAAAGGTGTAGGTATGCAAAGCTGGATGAAAGCAGAAGCTGTGTCTGTGCAAAACCAGACACAGCTTCTGCTTTTATTCAGCTTTAAATAAAATTTAAAATAAAATTATATTAAACCCATGTTGACCCAATAAATAAAATTATATTAAATCCCTAAGTCAAAATTTTGTTTCTATCAATGATCTAGTCAGACATGTAGGCAATCATTCATTTTATAAGTACTGAATAAATATAAATAGTGACCAAATACCAAGTATGTCCTATGTGCTCTACAGCGTATTAGGAGCACAGAATATACAGTGAGCAAAAGCAGATACAGCTTCTGCTTTTATTCAGCTTACATACATTTTAATAAGCTTATAGTCCAATTTCGCTTTTAAGTACTTTAAGTAAGAGATACATACCTCTCTTGTATTAGATATACATAATAGCTTTTCTAGGAGCATACAACAGAAGAGTAACTCAAATAAAAACCAAAAGGCTGGGGAGTGTTCTTATACCCACTTTATAGCTGAACTTGCTACGTGACCTTTGGTCACTTCCTCCATTTTTTGTTTCTCATCTGTATGTATGTGTGGTATGTATTATTAAAGTAGCATCAAAATTTCTTCTGGTTCAAAAATTGTGATTCAACCTTCTCACCTTGATTATTTCCACCAACTGATCCACACCACTATCCCCTGGAAAAATTGGTTGTCCTAGTAACAGCTCAGCCAACACGCAGCCAGCAGACCATACATCTAAAGAGGAAAGAAAACAAAACCTTATTAATACTTTACAGATTGAGGTGAAAAATGTTTGTATACATATTCTAATTTTACTTTGATCACAGAGTAAATATCACAAGGAAAAGATTATCAATCCAAAAGAGAGAAAACAGTCATAAAACTTCTCTAATGTTTTTTTAAGTAAATGTTCAACTTACCAAAGAGGAAAGAAGGCCAATAGGAATATTCTAATAAAGGCAAAGTCTATTATCAAATTTCAGGTATTCAAGTCTTCAAATAACAAGACAGAAGATTACAGTACTAAAGCTATGGCAGGACTATCTACTTACCATACTTAAAAATAAGTCAAAGTGACACAATCTTTGCATATTAGTAGGTACTTACAGAAGACCAGCAAGGAAAGGTTCACTCTTTCACAGACACTGGACTTTAAGTCAATGCAAATTCTGAGGAACATTTTTAAGATTTTAAATGGTTGATTTTTATATTCTTGGATGACTGACAGAAAAATGTACTTAATTATCTTTTTTTAATAAAAAGGAATAGCAATGATAGAGGAATATATTTTATTTCATAAATTATAAAAATAATTCACTTTTAAGTCAAAGTGAAAACCTCAATCCCAAGAGAACATTCTAAAAATTAACTCAATATACTTTTAAAATACTTTAAAATATACATCCTGGTTTACCCAGGATAGTTATGGTTTATATACTGTCCTGGGGCAATTATTAGTAATACCCTCTTTTTCTCTCAAAAGTATTACCAGATTAGAAGATAAATTGTATGGTCACTCTATTTTAAAGCCCACTATTAAGGCTTCCTCCAAGAAAAGGCTGCTTTTTAGCTTCTAGATTTCGGAGATTCCTAGGTTTCTAATGTACCAACACTCAAGTGCTTTAGGGAGACGAATATGAATCACTCCTGGGCTTTACCACCTACCAGTAGGGAAGGAAAAGAAGGAACAGTAAACGGTATGGAGACAACAAAAATTTAAAAGGTCTGATGTGGTGAAATGTACTCTTAAGAGGGACTGAAAATCACTGCTCCAGTGACTACTTTTTTTGACTTAGAAAAATGATATGGGTATTCACTTAACAAACTCAAGTTGATTTTATCCAGTCCTAAGTTAATAAACAAGACATCTATTCTGCAAATATAGACCAAGAGTCCAATATATTAGGTAACTGCTAAATGAAGCAAATATGAATATTCCTAGGGAATCTTTACTCCAAGACAATAGTAATACTGTTATAGTCAAGTGAAAAGATGTACCTCCTTATTTACATAAATGCTTATTTTAATCTAAGTTTAAAAATATCCCTTTACCTAGTTAGTAAGATGGAAGGTAATATGCACTGAACTTTTTTCCTCTCTAATATGGAATGATTCATCTTAGAATACAAGGTCGAAAAATTGTAAGGGGATAATTATGCCTTCATAAACAGGAAACACTTTCTTAGGCAAGATTTAGCTACAAATATGGAAGACAAAAAGTAAAACATCAAGGAATACTGTTGCCTAGTAGTTACCACAGAGGACTGATACTCAAAAGATTCAGGTAACAACTATACTAGCAGCCTTCAATTCATGTTATATCAGTCAAGTTAGTAAAAACAAGTTATTTATCAATCACTTTCTGGATGACACCAACATCTCTTCTGCTCTTACTTCACAGGACAAATGGATGAAATTCTCCAAATAGAATAAAACTTCAACTAAATAGAAGGTACCAAAAAGTAAAAGTAGTGCTTTGGCACACAGAATTTTAAAGTTGGGGTTAAAGCCAGAATAACATTTTGTTTCATACTTCACGTTAAAGTGATCTTTCAAGATCATCTAGTTTAATACACTTATTTCATAGATAAGAAAACTAAGGCATGATAGAAGTAAATACTTGCCCAAGGTAAAACTACTGGGCAGTAGAGGTAGGCCTAAAATCATTCTCAATTCCCAGTCAAGACAGCACTCTCCCGAATAACTGTTTCGCTGTTACAGAATAACAGATTCTTCAAGGGTCTGTCTGCAAGTTCAGTTCCTTGTTCTAAGGAAGACTTCTGCTCTCATTCTGCCATTTCTCAGTAAGACAATATAATTAGAGACATCAGCTTTCCCTCTGGCTGTATTTAAGTACGACAATAATCTAGTCAGAACCAGCTACTCTTTCATTTCAAACATTTCTGTTGAAAACATTTTTAAATGTAACTATATTAGTATACTTTTTGGGAGGGTCTGTTTAAAAATATTACAATCTTAAGAGGCAAGTATCCTAAGTCTATAATGGGAGGCCAAACCTAGGCTTGCTAGGGTTCAAAAGGCTCCCGTTTATATAACTGTTCCTTAATGTGTGCGATGATATAGTGACTTTTTAGATGAATCAAACTGCCTTTATTTTAGGTGTTTCTGGCACAACTCATACCAGTATCTTATATATAATCAGTATCATATATTTGAATAAAATGTAAAGTAGCTGGAAAATCCAATGATTCAGCCCTAAAGACAAGGGGCTGAAATTTGCTCTTAGGGAGAGTCAAGTTTAAAAATGCCACAAAAAGAATACCACCTTACATTTCTACAGTATTTTCACTAACATTTTATTTAAGCCTCACAGCCACTCAGCAAAGTAGAACCGTCAGTAATCTCCACTTTAGTCCAATAGTGACCTGACATTCACACCCAGGTCCATCACAAGCAAAATATTCTTTGTATTATTTCTCATCTTTCCATTCACATATGCCATGTACCACAGCCATAATGAGACTCTGAGAACTGTATACACATACATACACAAATAATTATGCTCTCTACCCTCTAGTAAAGCAGATTTCAAAGTGTGGTCTACAGAGGTCACTTTGTACTCTTTGTACCTGGGTTCTCTAGACATTATTAGATGTCCCAGAAGGCAAAATTCTTTTCATAAGAATATACCTCCACTGGGTTAACATTTGTAACTGAGAGTACAAAGGAAACGGTGGGTAAAACTGCTGGCCTCTTGGCACAAATCAAAATGTGCTTTGGCATTTTGCCATTTGGCAAAATAAAAATGACAATGTGTTTCTGATTAGGGTATTTGCTTATATCAGAGAATGTCTATCAAAAAGACAAAAAATTGTCACAAGGTCTTTTTTCTTTTGTTGTTATTGTTTTGTTTTGAGAGGGGGGTCTCATTTTGTCACCCAATGGAGTGCAGTGGTATAATGTCAGCTCACTGCAACCTCTGTCCCTGGGTTCAAGTCATCCTCCCACTTCAGTCTCCCAAGTAGCTGGGACGACAGATGCACATCACCATGCCTGGCTAATTTTTGGTAGAGACAGGTTTTCCTCATATTGCTCAGGATGGTCTCAAACTCCTAAGTTCAAGTGATCTGCCCACCTCAGTCTACCAAAGTGCTGGGATTACAGATGTGAGCCACTGTACCAGGCCAGGTCTGTTTTACTGTTTGTTTGTATTAGTTTTCTGTTACTATGGGGATTTTTTTTTTGGTTTATTATTTGCACGTTTTTGTTTCTGTTTTCAGACTAAGGAATTCTCTTCAGAAATAATATATAAGAGTAAAATAATTTTGGTTTCCACTTGCACACCTAGCTTAAAGTTGCTCCTTGTTTGTTAGCTTCCTATTCATGTCCAGCTGATCATGCTCTCTCTCTGTTCACTCCTGGCTAGTAGGCTAAAATGGAGTAAAAGAGAAGGTCAATGATGATTAAAGCTAATGATCTCTATTCAGTTCCTTCTATCACTAAACATCTTGGGTGAAGACTTCTACAGAATCAGTGGGTTTAGCAAAACTAGTAATGATTTAAGCTGATTTTATAGAAATAACAGAGACAGCATGAAAGACATGAAAGAAATGTCAGCAGTATGGTCATACTATCATTTTCATTATTAGCTTAATGAAATAACATTATTGATAAATTCTCCAACTAGTGTAAGCAAGCTAGAAGAATTTCAGGAGTATTTTAAATAAGAAAATTTTTTAAAAGTATACTTAGAATTAAATTCTTAACGTAAAAACTGTTAGCTTTATAATTCTAATAGTCCAAGGAAGAAAACAGAATAGTAGGTATATGTTAAATTCTAAAAAGTAAAATTTGAAAAATTCTATACAAGCATATGTCAGAGATGTTGCGGAATTGATTTCAAAACCACTAAAGTAAGACACAATAAAGCAAGTCTCACAAATTTTCTGGTATCCCAGTGCATATAAAAGATACGTGCACTCTATAAGTATTAACTAGCACAACAGAATTCTATCTAAAAAAAAAAAAATGTACGTACATTAATTTAAAAACAGTTTATTACTAAAAAAAAAAAGTGCTAATGATCATCTGAATCTTCAGTGAGTTGTAATCCTTTTGCTGGTAGAGGGTCTTGCCTTGATGTTGATGGCTGCCGACTGATTAGGGTGGCAGTTGCTGAAGGCTGGGACGTGGCTGGAGTAATTTCTTGAAGTAACAATGATGTGTGTCACATCAATTGACTCTTCCCTTCATGTAAGATTTCTCTGTAGTATGAGATGCTCTTTGATAGCATTTTACCCATAGTAGAACTACTTTCAAAATGGGAATCAGTCCTCTCAACTCCTGTTGCTGCTTTATCAACTACAATTATGTAATATTCTAAATCCTTTGTTGTCATTTCAACAATATTCACAGCATCTTAACTGGGAATAGATTCCACCTTAAGAAACCACTTTCTTTGCTCCTTCATAAGAGAAGCAACTTGTCTATGTTTTACCATGAAATTGCAGTTCAGTCACATTTTCAGACTCCATTTCTAATTCCACTTCTCTTGCTATTTCCACAACATCTGCAGAGACTTCTTTCACTGAAGTCTAGAACACCTCAAGTTCATCCGTGAGGCTTGGAATCAACTTCTTCCCAAAATCTTGTTCATATTATTTGGACCCACTCTCATGAATCACAAATGCTCTTAACACCTAGAATGGTGAATCCTTTCCAGAAGATTTATAATTGATTTTGCCCAGATCTATCAGAGCAATCATTATCCACGGCAGCTATAGCCTTACATTTATTTCTCAACCTTTGGGTGACCAGTTGCATTGTGAATAAGCAGTAATATTTTGAAAGCAATATTTCTCTCTGGAGCAGTAGGTCTCAGCAGTAGGCTTCAAATAGTCAGTAAACCATGCTATAAACAGATATGCTGTCATTTATTCATTGTTGCTCCATTTATGGAACACAGGCAAAGTACATTTAGCATCATTCTTAAGGGCCCTAGGATTTTTGGAATGGTAAATGAGCACCAGCTTCCACTTAAAGTCACCAGCTGCATTAGCTCCTAACAAGACAGTCAACCTGTCCTTAGAAGCTTTGAAGCCAGGCACTGACACTTCTCTCTACAGGAAGTCTTTCATCTTTAGGAAATCTAGAGATTAAAGTCCTAAATGACATCTTCTTCCAATAAAGTATAAAGCTGTTTGGTCTCCATTAGAACTCTGATGTTTAATGTAGGCACTTTCTTCAATGATCTCAGTTAGATCTTCTAGATAACTTGCTGCAGCTTCTACATCAGCACTTGCTGCTTGCCTTGCACTTTTATGGCATGGTGTAGCTTTTCCTGTAAAGCTTGTGAAATAATCTCTGCTACCTTTACACTTTTCTTGGGTAGCTTCCTCACCTCTCTCAGTCTTCACAGAATTGAAGGAAGTACAGGCCTCACTCAGGGTTAGGCTTTGGCTCAAGTGAATGTTGTGGTTGGTTTGATCTATCCAAACCACTAAAACTTTCTCCGTAACAGCAATAAGGCTGTTTCACTTACTTATCATTCATCTGTTCACTGGAGTAGCACTTAATTTCCTTTAAGAACTTTTCCTTTGTGGTCACAACTTGGCTAACTGGCACAAGAGGCATAGGTTTTGGCCTGCCTCAACGTTCCACATACCTTCCTCACTAAGCTTAATCATTTCTAGCTTTTGATTTAAACTGAGAGATGTACTACTCTGCCTTTCACTTGAACACTTAGAGGCAAATGCAGAGTTATTAACTGGCCTAATTTCAATATTGTTGTCGCTCAGGAAACAGGGAGGCCTGAGGAGAGAAAAAGGGATGGGGAATGGCCAGCTAGTAGAATAATCATAACATACACAGCACTGATTGATTAAGTTTGCTGTCTTATATTGTTGTGGTTTGTGGCAACTAGAAATAATTACAACAGTAACATAAAAACCACTGATCACAGATCACCATAGCAGATACAATAATAAAAAAGTTTGGAATGTTGCAATAGTTACCGAAATGTGACACAAACACATGATGACACAAAGACATGAAGTGAGCACATGTTCTTATAAAAATAGTGCAGGCAGACTTGCTTGACTCGGGGTTGATACAAACCTTCAATTGGTTTAAAAAAAAAAAAAAAAAAAAAAAAAAGCAGTACCTGAAAAGGCAATAAAATGAGGTATGCCTGTACATATTTGCATCTCAAGCTTTAAGAAAAAAACATTATAGGATATACCCATCTTTCAATGGAAATGGAAAGTACAGATGAGTAATACTAAATTATCAAAATCAAGATGCAATTAATAATTACAAGCATTATATTTAGATTCAGTACTTACCTATACTAGAGGTATAATCAGTGGCTCCAAATATCAACTCTGGTGCCCTATAGTACCGAGAACAGATATACGAAACATTGGGTTCTCCTCGGACCAGCTGCTTTGCACTAACAGAAAAAAATAAAAATAAAAATAAAAAGCAGAAATTCTTTAAATTTAAATCTTAAAAGAACTTAGACTGCTACCCTTTCACAGTATCAAATGATTTTCTAAGATTCACATCATCTGAATCACATAATATATGAAAAAGAAAACGTAAACTGTAACTATCTCTGACAAAAGAAATTTGTAATTTTAACACCTTGCTCTGCAACAAAAGAAAAGCAAGTTTTAAAGAAAGCATTGGTCCTCTAAGGAAGAAGGCACCAAAAGCAAAAAAGGATGTGTGGAATTTCTTCTGATCCTCTATTCTCCAAATTCCACCTCTAAAATACTAAGAAGCAAGGGCAGAAAAGAGGTACCTCCCCCACCAAAAAGCATGATAATAGATTCTAAGAATGAATACTCCTTACCCAATATATTTCGTTAAAAAGGGCGAAAAACTGGCCACTGTCTTGCATTTTGACTTCTGACTCAGGGTAAATATTTCAAGGCTTATAGACTAAATCTATTTTTCCACATCTTGGTCAGTTTATTAACTGCATAAACATTTATTACCCAAAAATTTATAAACAGACAAGCCCTTCAACTTCAGGCAGAAATGATTCACAGCCTATGAATTCTAACTCTGCTATAGTAAGTTTAATTGTGTGTTTTCTTATTCTAATTTTCCTACTAAATTACTTTGTAGCAAGTATTTTAAACATTAAAGTATAATAAATTACAACTACTTTCTTTCGAGATGTTGCTCAAGATAATCCAAAGACAGAATAAAATAAACTGTAGAAGCTAGCTATTCTGACATACAGTAATAATAAAGATAAATATAGGGAAAAATGTAACAAAATCAAAACAGTAAAACAGTAAGTGCCAAAAAAACAGTAAGAAAATATTGAGGTAGAGGTACTGGAAAAGCAGGGTAAAGACAGACAAACGTAGCCACAAGGATTTCAATGACTGGGCTTTCTTTTCTTCCATTTATATCTAGTCAATGATAACTCTAACCTTAACTTGTTTTTCCTTCATCACCAGTTTTGAAGTTTGTTTTTCAACCCTCTCCCCAAGTACTGACATACAATAACCATTTCATAAATTAATAAATACTAATCCCTGTTTTTAGGCTCCATGAAAATTATGACATTTAGTTTTCAGCATAATTGATAGGAGACCATTATATCTTCTAAAGGACATTTTAAAATTAATAAGATGGATTCCAATTATGTTCAGAAAACTCACTACAAGACAAAATGTTAGTACTCAAGCTTTGCAGCCTAAAGGTTTTTCACTACTTGATGGAGCTACTAAAATGGAGCTGCCTCTCTTACAGAGGAGGCTGGTTTTAACTCCTTGCCCAATACTGTGATCACATCTAGCTCTGGTCCCTAAATACACCAACTAGTCCTTTGGCTACTTTTAAGCCCCATTTCAACTAGTAAAAAATAACTAAGAAGAGAGTAATAGGCTGGGCGCGGTGGCCCATGCCTATAATCCCAGCACTTTGGGAGGCCGAGGCGAGCGCATCACTTGAGGTCAGGAGGTGGAGACCAGCCTGGCCAACACAGTGAAACCCTGTCTCTACTAAAAATACAAAAAAAAAAAAAAAAAAAAAATTAGCCGGGCATGATGGTGCAAGCTTGTAATCCCAGCTACTTGGGAGGCTGAGGCAGAAGAATCACTTGAACCAGGGGGTTG
Organism: Sapajus apella; assembly: GCF_009761245.1. Taxonomy (NCBI): domain Eukaryota; kingdom Metazoa; phylum Chordata; class Mammalia; order Primates; family Cebidae; genus Sapajus; species Sapajus apella. Next base: position 1,379,051 of record NW_022436980.1, on the reverse strand, counting down.
GAGGTTGCAGTGAGCCGAGATTACGCCACTGCACTCCAGTCTGGTGACAAAGCTAGACTCCCTCTGAGGGAAAAAAAAAAAAGAAGAGAGTAATAGTATTTTGTTCAAATTACCAATCTGATATGTAAACTCCAAAGTGTTTCCCAAACTCTATCTGGCCAAACCAATTTTGTTAAAAACAAAAAAAATCAGATGGTTTATAAAAATGAGCTATCAAGCAAGTAAAATCCCTCTTCCAAATTTATTAGAATAAAGCTGCTTTATGTCACAAAAGAATGGGCCATACCAAGTGTTTTGACGCTATCATGAGAACAGAAGCTCTTCTAACCTTGGTGTCTCACTGTCTTTTTACAGTTCCTACAGAGTCAGTCACTCTCAATGGGGAAGACACCCTGTTAACAATGAAACATATCTGATTTGGCCAGTTTTTCCTATAGACAAGTAGTAGTGCTTTGTTTCAAACATCAAATAAGAATTTCATTATCTTTCACCCTTTTTAAAAACAATTCAGAGGGCCAGGCGTGGTGGCTCACGCCTGTAATCCCAGGACTTTGGAAGGTTGAGGCAGGTGGATCACCAGAGATCAGGTGTTTGAGACCAGCCTGCCAACATGGTGAAACCCCATCTCTACTAAAATTACAAAAACTAGCAGGGCGTGGTGGCGCGCGCCTATAATCCCAGCTACTTGGGAGGATGAGGCAGGAAAATCACTTGAACTCAGGAGGCAGAGGTTGCAGTGAGCCGAGATCAGGCCACTGCACTCCAGACTGGGCAACAGAGTGAAACTCTGTCTCAATAAATAAATAAATAAATAAATAAATAATTTTTAAAATTTAAAAAAATAGTTCAGGGAACAGAGTCATGGCCTGCAAAGTGAGTTGGATACTGTAACAGGTCATCTGAAATTAGGAAACGGTAAAATGAGGATGGTCTGAAAGAGGACACATTGTGAGACTAAGAAAACTTAACTCATGACAGAACAGATTTGCTTATTTTTTTAAGGATCAGTCTCAAGAGAAGCCTGTAGAAAACATATCTTATGTTAATCCCCAAATTTAAACTGTAAGTTGATGTAAAAGTATTACAAAGGTATAGGAACATAGGTATCAACAAGTGTGGGGCAATATGTAATTAATAGAGCTATGATAAAAGAAATAATTTATAACAACGATGAAAAAATTAAATTGGAGAGAATCCAAATTATGTAGATTTTGTCTTAGGGACCATGAGGAGAGAGATGAGGTGATTACAGCAGTGAGGAAGTAGCAGGGTAAATGCCTGAGTTACATGGGAATATAGGCTTGACTACATGTTAAAAGGTTAGGTAAGAGAAGAACAAAGTACTGAAAACTGAAAATGCAAAGAATAAAGTTTTATTACCAACTCACAGCGTATTACCAAGAAATGAGTTTTTAAAAGCAGAAAGTTTGCTGGAATTTGCAGGAAAAAAAGGTAGACTAAAAGGTTAAATTATAGAGTAAAATGAAGAAAACAGTGCTAGTAGACCTTTTATCTTATCTCTGAATTGAGGTTAATTGTGAAGTTAAAAAGATACACAGTAATGTATAATATTTTTTAAAAATTTAGTAGTTACTGAAAAACAAGAATATATACATAGTATAAATACAAACAATACTAAAATACAATCAATGGAAAAGTGAGTTTCCCTTCTCAAGCAATCAAATGTTATGGATTATGCACCATTTCAGAAACAAGCCACACATGTATCTGTACATATAGTTACACTTTATATGTTTTTAAAACAGAAAAGGTGGCAAACAATACATACACTCCTGATCTTGCTTTTTTTCATTTAATATTTCCTAGAGATCATTCCCTTTCAGTTCACAGAGAGCTGCCTCATTCTTTTTCATGGTTGCATGTATCACTCTGTATGTATCATAATTTATTTAGCCATTTTCCTACTAACAGATGTTTATAAACAATACTATAATAAAAATCCCACTCTCTCTCCTCCCGCCGCCAAATATGCCTAAAGGAAAGAAGGCCAAGGGGAAGAAGGTGGCTCCAGCCCCTGCTGTCAGGAAGAAGCAGGAGGCTGAGAAAGTGGTAAATCCCCTGTGTGAGAAAAGGCCTAAGAATTTTGACACTGGACAGGACATCCAGTCCAAAAGAGACTTCACCCGCTTTGTGAAATGGCCCCGCTGTATCAGGTTGCAGCGGCAGAGGGCCATGCTCTATAAGCTGCTGAAAGTGCCTTCTGCAATTAACCAGTTCACTCAGGCCCTGGACTGCCAAACAGCTACTCAGCTACTTAAGCTGGCCCACAAGTAGAGACCAGAGACAAAGCAAGAGAAGAAGCAGAGGCTGTTGGCCTAGGCCGAGAAGAAAGCTGCTGGCAAAGGGGACGTCCCCACTAAGAGACCACCTGTCCTTCGAGCAGGAGTTAACACCATCACCACCTGGGTGGAAAACAAGAAAGCTCAGCTGGTGGTGACTGCCCATGACATGGATCCCATTGAGCTGGTTGTCTTCTTGCCTGCCCTGTGTTGTAAAATGGGAGTACCTTACTGCATTATCAAGGGGATAGCAAGACTGGATGTCTTGTCCACAGGAAGACCTGCACCACTGTCGCCTTCACACAGGTTAACTTGGAAGACAAACGCACTTTGGCTAAGCTGGTGGAAGCTATCAGGATCAATTACAATGACAGATATGATGAGATACACCGTCGCTGGGGAGGCAATGTCCTGGGTCCCAAGTCTGTGGCTCGTATCGCCAAGCTCGAAAAGGCAAAAGCTAAAGAACTTGCCACGAAACTGGGTTAAGTGTACACTGTTGAGTTTTCTGTACATAAAAATAATTAAAACCATACAAATTTTCCTTCCAAAATAAATAAAAATCCCTATATACACAGTATTTTGTAAATGTGTATTCCTAATGAAATAATTCCTAAAAGTTAAATTGTTCAATGAAGGAGTATATGCATTTATAATTAAGACACAAAATAACAAAACTGTCACAGCTGTACTAGTTTATACTTCTTGAGTAAGAATTACAGTATTTAGGCTGATATTGCAAAAGGAATATATTTAAAAGAGCACAGTAGGGGGAGAAGAGACAGTGGCTTACCTTCCAAAGTCACAGAGTTTTAATACGGCTGTATCAGGATCCAACAAGAGGTTCTGTGGTTTAATATCCCGATGGCAGATTCCAAAGGAATGGATATAGGCTAAACTTCGGAACAGCTGATACATATACAACTGGAAATAGAGAGTAGAAATTAATTAAATACTTCCTACCTTCAACAAATCAGAATCCTTAAGCAGTCAGTAAAGTAACAGATTCTCAGAAAAGAACAGGTACAATGCTATGGATTACTGGCACTCAAACTTCCTTTCACAAGTTTCACATCATTTCTATATTAATTAGCTATTTGTATATGAATTAAAGTGTCACTAACCATATATACTATTTGCACCATTCTGTATAACGTAAAAATGAAAATTTTACAACGTGCTTTATAACTTTTAATTTTACTAACATCTCACATTACAAGCCTGCTAAGATAGGTTTTTATTTAAAATACAAATGAAAAGCTCAAAGAGGCATCCTAAATCACGACTAATAAGTAACTTTGGGCCAGAAACCAGATCTCCTGATTTTTAGGCTCATACTTCTTTCTAGTATAGCACTGCTCAATGTAAACGTACTTCCAAAGTGTCACCTTCAGAATCATATTTTTCTGAGATGTTAGCCTTCAGGGTGATTGCTACAGTGCTAGGGAAACTTATGTGGACTGAGAAAACCTATAATCACTGCTCTATGAAGACATTAATAACCCTGTTAGTAGCATCACAATTCTTCCTGTTAATATCATTCAGGAAAAGTATACTTTAAAATGACATTGAAAAAAAGATGCCTATTGACATCATCTTTAAAAAGGAAGACTTTCTCAATTTTATTACCACAAGACACACTGAGAAACTGGGTCACGTTAAGAAAGAATCAGACTGTTAACTGGAGAAGAGACAGAGAAACTACATGGAGAAAGAGTATAATTTAAACCGTCTGGTTATCTCAAAGTCAGTGTTCTGCTTCACTTTTAAACTTTTCTGGCTGTTTACCTTCTCTGACCTCTACCCCAAAGGTACACCATACAACGAATTTTTGAAATGATTCAAACCATCTTAAGATAACAAATGTTTTAGTGAAAAAACAATTTAAAAAAAGATAGTTAGAAGTCTAATGAAGCATTGGCATATGGCACAATGTTTAAAAGCTATTGCTGGCTGGGCACAGTGGCTCACGCCTGCAATCCCAGCACTTTGGGAGGCCAAGGTGGGTGGATCACGAGGCCAGGAGATCAGGACCATCGTGCCAACATGGTGAAACCCCAACTCTACTAAAAATACAAAAAAAATTAGCTGGGTGTGGCGGTGCATGCCTGTAGTCCCAGCTACTCGAGAGGCTGAGGCAAGAGAATTGCTTGAACCCAGGAGACGGAGATAGTGAGCCAAGATCACACCACTGCACTACAGCCTGGGTCACAGTGTGGGACTCCGTCTCAAAAACAAAGCTACTGCTAAGGCTTAGGTTAATTAAAGTTAACATGAAACCTACTTTCCTTCAAGGAAGCATCATGAAAACTGCAGACAGCTGAATCTTAGTACATCCTTGATATAAATGTGAAATATAGCTGGAAAAGTTTAAGTCTTCTTTAAAACGATGCATGATGCAAACTGTACAGATAAGATCTTTAATAAGGTCAGCACTTTGCCAACAAAGTTAAAATTAAGGCATTTAGGTATGTATATAATTTTTTTTTAAAACTTCATACTTCTATTATTGCACCATCATTCACAAAATCCATTTCTAAGAACTAAAGATTACTCTGGGTATTTAATTCATTACCACTAAAAAGATAACCTCCCATAAGAAACTGAGTTCATAGTATAAATTTACTAAGAGAAGAGATTTTACTGTGCCAGGGTAGTAATGTCTAGGTCAGCAAGAATCAGTGAAAACAAGTTTTTTTTTTTTTTTTTTTTTTTAAAGCTTAAGAGTTTAAATGAGGTTAATTTTAAGGTGTCTTTTTACTGTATTCTTTCAACTGAAAGATCTACTCTATCTTCACTGTTTTGAAAAGTTAATATAGAAAAGTCAAGATAAAGAATGAAATATGCAATATTATATATTTCTTGTTTCACTTTGTAAAAGTGTATTTATAAGAAAGCTGAAAGGCTCTCTAGACTAGAAAGATAGCAAAAACAATAAGAGAAAAACAACTTATGTGCTGGACACTGTTCTGTTTAATGTGTATTATTTCACTTACTCCTTACAGTAACATTATGTAACAGGTACTAATATTATTACCATTTTAAATATAAAATAACTGAGGCAAAGAGAGATTAAGGAACTTGCTCAATATCACACACACATAAAATATTCTGCAGTGGTTTGAGTAAAGTACTTCTCTTTTCATTACTATTTATTTATTTTGCCATATTTTATTAAACAAACGTGTAAAAATATAATCATTCAATAGCTTGGTGGAGGCCGGGCGCGGTGGCTCATACCTGTAATCCTAGCACTTTGGGAGGCCAAGACTGGTGGATTGCCTGAGCTCAAGAGATGAGACCACCCTGGGGGCAACATAGTGAAACCCTGTCTCTACCAAAATACAAAAAAATGAGTGAAGCTTGGTGGTGCATGCCTGTAATGCCAGCTACTTAGAAAGATGAGGCTGGAGAGCTGCTTGAACCCAGGAGACAGAGATTGCAGTGAGCTGAGATTGGGCCACTGAACTCCAGCCTGAGCCACAGAGTGAGACTCGGGCTCAAAAAGAAAAAAAACAGAGAGAGACCAAAAAAAACCTGGCGGCTAAATAAAAGACTAGAATGATTAATTCTTAGGAACTCAAACATAATTAACACATTTTGAAATATAACAGATTTAACATGTACTAAGTGCCAAACCAAGAAAAGCATTTCTGCTTCTTTATTTAATTCTTGCAACCAATCTGTGGGATACACATTATCCCCATTTTTACAGAAGAAGATATTGAGGCTCAATGAACACAATTTAAAAAAATTTTTTCATTTTATTCAAAGTTGGTATAGAACTGTTAACATTTCCATAAAATAATTACTATACTTCAGTTACAGGACAAAACAGCACAGAAAAAAAAATGTACTTTGCACTTGAACACAATTTGAACACAGAAAGTTATATGTGACTTAAATCCAGTGCCCTCTTCTCTGTCCCATATCTAAATAAAATAATAAAACAATAGAAAACATGTTAAAACAAGTAATAACAATTTTGTTTATAATTCAAAAAATGCACCCAACTCTTGTGTAATCAGATCCTGTCCTTAAACATGTCTTTTCAATTAAAAAAAAAGTTCACAACAATGATTTGTCAGTCATCTGTTTTAGAGTTGCATTTTAAAACCCATTTGGTTCTGTTATATACTCATCAGAAAAGCAAAGGTGCTCAAAAAGTTAGTTTTTTTTATATTGTACTTTAAGTTCTGGCGTACATTTGCAGAACATGCAGGTTTACACAGGTATACAAGTGCCATGGTGATTGGCTACATCTATCACCCCGTCATCTACATTAGGTATTTCTCCTAATCCTATTCCTCCCCTAGCCCCCCAACCCCTGACAGTCCTCAATATGTGATGTTCCCCTCCCTGTGTCCATGTGTTCTCCATTGTTCAACTCCCATTTATGAGTGAGAACATGCAGTGCTTAGTTTTCTGTTCTTGTGTTAGTATGCAGAGAATGATGGTTTCCAGCTTCATCCGTGTCCCTGCAAAGGACATGAACTCACACTGTTTTATGGCTGCATAGTATTCCATAATGTATATGTCCCATATTTTCTTTATCCAGTGTACCATTGATGGGTATTTGGGTGGGTTCCAAGTCTTTGCTATTGCAAACAGTGCTGCAATAAACATATGTGTGAATATGTATTTATAATAGAAAGATTTATAAATCTTTGGGTATATGCCCAGTAATGGGATCAAAGGGTCAAATGGTATTTCTGGTTCTAGATCCTTCAGGAATCACCATATTGACTTCCACTATGGTTGAACTAATTTACACTCCCACCAGCAGTGTAAAAGTGTTCCTATTTCTCCACATCCTCTCCAGCATCTGTCTCCTGACTTTTTAGTGATCACCATTCTAACTGGTGTGAGATGGTGTCTCAATGTGGTTTTAATTTGCATTTCTCTAATGATCAGTGATGATGAGCTTCTTTTCATGTTTTTTGGCTGCATGCATAAATGTCTCCTTTTGAGAACTGTCTTCATATCCTTCACCCAATTTTTGATGGGGTTGCCTGATGTTTTCCAGTAAATTTAAGTTCTTTGTAGATTCTAGATATTAGTCCTTTGTCAGACGGGTAGAATGCAAAAATTTTCTACCATTTTGTAGGTTGCCTGTTCACTCTGATGATAGTTTCTTTTGCTGTGCATAAGCTCTTTAGTTTAATTAGAACCCATTTGTCAATTTTGGCTTTTGTTGCCATTGCTTTGGTGTTTTAATGAAGTCTTTGCCCATGCCTATGTCCTGAATGGTATTGCCTAGGTTTTCTTCTAGGGTTTTTGTGGTTTTAGGTCTTATGTTTAGATCTTTAATCCATCTTGAGTTAATTTTTGTATAAGGTGTAAGGAAGGGGTCCAGTTTCAGCATATGGCTAGCCAGTTTTCACAACACCATTTATTAAACAGGGAATCCTTTCTCTAATGCTTGTTTTTGTGAGGTTTGTCAAAGATCAGATAGTTGTAGGTGTGTGGCATTATATCTGAGGCCTGTGTTCTGTTCCACTGGTCTATGTATCTGTTTTGGTACCAGTACCACGCTGTTTTGGTTACTGTAGACTTGTAGTATAGTTTGCAGTCAGGTAGCGTGATGCCTCCAGCTTTTTTTTTTTTTCCTTAGAATTGTCGTGGTGGGCTCCTTTTTTTTGGTTCCATATGAAATTTAAGGTGGTTTTTTCCAATTCTGTGAAGAAAATCAAAGGTAGCTTGATGGGGATAGCATCGAAACTATAGATTACTTTGGGCAGTATGGCCATTTTCACAATATTGATTCTTCCTATCCATGAGCATGGAATGTTCTTCCATTTATTTGTGTCCTCTCTCATTTCCTTGAACAGTGGTTTGTAGTTCTCCTTGAAGAAGTCCTTCACATCCTTTGTAAGTTGTGTTCCTAGGTATTTAATTCTCTTTTTAGCAGTTGTGAATGGGTGTTCACTCATGATTTGGCTGTTTGTCTGTTACTGGTGTATAGGAATTCTTGTGATTTTTGCACACTTATTTTGTATCCTGAGACTCTGCTGAAGTTGCCTATCAGCTTAAGGAGATTTTCGGCTGAGATGATGGGGTTTTCTTTTTTTTTTTTTTTTTTTTTTTTTTTTTTTTTTTTT
>NW_022436980.1:1245086-1370550 GCF_009761245.1 Sapajus apella | reverse complement strand
GGCACGCGCCACCATGCCCAGCTGATTTTTTGTATTTTTAGTAGAGATGGGGTTTCACCATGTTGACCGGGATGGTCTCGATCTCTTGACCTCGTGATCCACCCGCCTCGGCCTCCCAAAGTGCTGGGATTACAGGCGTGAGCCACTGCGTCTAAACATCATGTCATCTGCAAACAGAGACAACTTGATTTCCTCTTTAACCTATTTGAATACCCTTTCTTTCTTTCTGTTGCCAGACTGCCCTGGCCAGAACTTCCAATACTATGTTGAATAGGAGAGGTGAAAGAGGGAATCCTTGTCTTGTGCCGGTTTTCAAAGGGAATACTTGCAGTTTTTGCCCATTCAGTATGATATTGGCTGTGGGTTTGTCACAAATATCTCTTATTTTGAGATACATTCCATCAATATATAGTTTATTGAGAGTTTTAGCATGAAGCGTTGTTGAATTTTGTTGAAGGCCTTCTCTGCATCTATTGAGATAATCATGTAGTTTTTGTCTTTAGTTCTCTTTACGTGATGAATTATGTTTATTGATTTGTGTATGTTGAACCAGCCTTGCATCCCAGGGATGAAGCTGACTTGATCGTGATGGATAAGCTTCTTGATGTGCTGTTGGATTTGGTTTGCTAGTATTTTTGATTTTTGCATTATAGTTCATCAGCTATATTGGCCCAAAATTTTCTTTTATGGTTGTGTCTCTGCCAGGTTTTGGTATCAGGATGACGTTTGCCTCATAAAATGAGTTAGGGAGGATTCCCTCTTTTTGGATTGTTTGGAATAGTTTCAGAAGAAATGGTACCAGCTCTTCTTTGTACTTCTGGTAGAATTTGGCTGTGAAACCATCTAGTCCTAGACTTTTTTGGTTGGTAGGCTATTGATTGCTGCCTCAATTTCGGACCCTGTTATTGGTCTATTCAAGGATTCGATGACTTCTTGGTTTATTCTTGGGAGAGTGTAAATGTTCAGGAATTTATCCATTTCTTCTAGATTTTCTGGTTTATTTGTGTAGAGTTGTTTACAGTATCCTCTGATGGTAGTTTCTATTTCTATGGGATCAGTGGTGATATCACCTTTATCATTTTTTATTGCAGCTGTTTGATTCTTCTCTCTTTTCTTAATTAGTCCAGCTAGCAGTCTTACCTATTTTGTTGATCTTTTCAAAAAACCAGTTCCTGGATTCACCGATTTTTATGAAGAGTTTTTTGTGTGTCTCCTTCAGTTCTACTTGGATCTTAGTTATTTCTTGTCTTCTGCTGGTTTTTGAATTTTTTTGTTCTTGCTTCTCTAGTTCTTTTAATTGTGACATTACAATGTCAGTTTTAAATCTTTCTTGCTTTCTCTGTTGGGCATGCAGTGCTATAAATTTCCCTCTACACACTGCTTTAGATGTGTCCCAGAGGCTCTTGTATGTTGTGTCTTCATTCTCATTGGTTTCAAAGAACATCTTTATTTCTGCCTTCATTTTGTTATTTATCCAGTAGTCATTTAGAAGCAGGTTGTTCAGTTTCCAATGTAGTTGTGAGGTTTGAGTGAGTTTCTTAATCCTGAGGTCTAATTTGATTGTCCTGTGGTCTGACAGACTGTTATGATTTTCATTCTTTTGCACTTACTGAGGAGTGTTTTACTTCCAATTATGTGGTCAATTTTAGAACATGTGTGATGTGGTACTGAGAAGAATATATATTCTGTTGATTTGGGGTGGAGAGTTCTGTAGATGTCTACTAGGTCTGCTTGGTCCAGAGCTGAGTTCAAGTCCTGGATATCCTTGTTAATTTTCTGTTTTGTTGATCTGTCTAATATTGACAGTGGGGTGTTAAAGTCTCCCTCTATTATTGTGTGGGAGTCTAAGTCTCTTCGTAGGTCTCTAAGAACTTGCTTTACGAATCTGGGTGCTCCTGTATTGGGTGCATATATATTTAGGATAGTTAGCTCTTCTTGTTGCACTGATCCCTTTACCATTATGTAATGTCCTTGTTTCTCTTGATCTTTGATGGTTTAAAGTCTGTTTTATCAGACTATGATTGCAACTCCTACTTTTTTCTGCTTTCCATTTGCTTGGTAAATCTTCCTCCATTCCCTTTATTTTGAGCCTATGTGCGTCTCTGCATGTGACATGGGTCTCCCAAATACAGCACACTGATGGGTCTTGACTCTTCATCCAATTTGCCAGTCTGTGTCTTTTAATTGAGGCATTTAGCCCATTTACATTTAAGGTTAATACTGTTATGTGTAAATCTCATCCTGCCATTATGATGCTAACTGGTTATTTTGCCCATTAGTTGATGCAATTTCTTCCTAGCATTGATGGTTTTTACAATTTGGTACATTTTTGCAGTGGCTGGTACTGGTTGTTCCTTTTCATGTTTGATGCTTTGTTTAGGGGCTCTTGTATAGCAGGCCTGGTGGTGACAAAATCTCTAGGCATTTGTCTATAAAGGATTTTATTTCTCCTTAGCTTATGAAGCTTAGTTGGGCTGGCTATGAAATTCTGGGTTGGAAATTCTTTTCTCTAAGAATGCTGAATATTGGCCCCCACTCTCTTCTGGCTTGTAGGGTTTCTGCCAAGAGATCCACTGTGAATCTGATGGTCTTCCTTTGTGGGTAACTGGCCTTTCTTGTGGTTTCCCTTAGCATTTTTTCCTTCATTTCAACCTTGGTGAATCTGACAATTATGTGTCTTGGGGTTGCTCTTCTCAAGCATTATCTCTGTTGTGTTCTCTGTATTTCCTGAATTTGAATGCTGGCCTTCCATGCTAGGTTGGGGAAGTTCTCCTGGACAATACCCTGAAGAGTGTGTTTAACTTGGTTTCATTTTCCCCTTCACTTTCAGGTACACCAATCAAATGTAGATTTGGTCTTGTCACATAATCCCATATTTATAGAGGCTTTTTTCATCTCTTATCACTCTTTTTTCTCTAATCTTGTCTTCTTGCTTTATTTCAAGAAAACAATATTAGTGAAAAAAGATCAAGTTGATCTTCAGTCTCTGATTATCTTTCCTTCTGTTTGATGGATTTGGCTACTGAAACTTGTGTATGCTTCATAAAGTTCTTGTGCTGTGTTTTCCACACAAGTTTCAATTTATCAAACTCATTCTCCGTTCAGTTTTGTTCCCTTGCTGGTGAGGAGCTATGACCCCTTAAAAGAGAAGAGGCATTCTGGTTTTTGGAGTTTTCAGCCTTTTTGCACTAGTTTCTTCCTATCTTCGTGGGTTTATCTTCCTTTGGTCTTTGAGGTCAGTGACCTTTGGATGGGGTCACTGAGTGGATATCCTTTTTGCTGATGTTGAAATTATTTCTTTCTAAAGTTTGTTAGTTTTCCTTCTAACAGTCAGGGCCCTTTGCTACAGGTCTGCTGGAGTTTGCTGGAGGTCCACTCCAGACACTGCTTGCCTGGGAATCACCAGCAGAGACTGCAGAACAGCAAAGACTGCTGCCTGTTCCTTCTTCTGGTAGCTTCGTCTCAGAGGTATACCTGCCAGATGCCAGCCAGAGCTCTCCTGAAGTGTCTGTCGGCCCCTACTGGGAGGTGTCTCCTAGTCAGGAAACATGGAGGTCAGGGAGCCACTTGAGGAGGCAGTCTATCCCTTATCAGAGCTAGAAAGCTTTGTTGGAAAATCCGTTCCTCTCTTCAGAGCTGCCACGCAGGGACGTTTAAGTCTGCTGAACTGGTACCCACTACCTTTTCCCAAGTGTTCTGTCCCAGGAAGGTGGGGGCTTTATTTATATGTCCCTGATGGGCTACTATCTTTTTTCAAAGATGCTCTGCTCAGCAAGGACATCTAGTGAGACAGTGCCTGCAGCTGCTGAGGTGTGTTGGGCTCCCCCAGTTCAGATTTGCACGCAGCTTTGCTTACACCGTGGGGTTGAAACTGTCTACTTGAGCCTCAGCAATGCCAGAGGCCCCTCCCCACCACCGAGCTCAAATGACCCTGGTCGAGGTCAGACTGCTGTGTTGGTTGTGAGAATTTCAAGCCAGTAGATCTTTGCTTGCTGGTCTCCATGAGGGTGGGACTCGCTGAGCCAGACCACTTGGCTCCCTGGCTTCAGCCCCCTTTCCAGGGGAGTGAACAGTTCTGTCTTGGTGGCATTCCAGGTGCCAGCAAGACACCATGGGTATGGAGAAAAAAAAAAAAAAAAAAACTACTGTGGGTAGCATGGTTTCTGCCCAACAGCTGCCCAGTTTGTGCTGGAAACTCAGGGCCCTGGTGATTCTGTAGGTACTAGAGAGAATCTCCTGGTCTGTGGGTTGTGAAGACCATGGGAAAAGTGCAGTATCTGGGCTGGAGTGCAGGAAACAGTCCCTAATGGCTTCCCTTGGCTAGGAGAGGGAGTTCCCCAACCTCTTGCACTTCCTGGGTGAGGCAATGCCCCACCCTGCTTTGGCTTGCTCTCCTTGTGTTGCACCCACCGTCCAACCAGTCCCAATGAGATGAACCAGGTACCTCAGATGGAAATGTAGAAATGACCTGCCTTCTGAGTCAATCTTGCTGGGAACTGTGCACCGGAGCTGTTCCTATTCGGCCATCTTGTCCAGGGCTCAAAAAGTTTTTAACCTGTGTATTACTCACAGAACATACTCAACTCTCCCAGAAAAAGTAAAAAGCCATTATAAAGAAATGCAGTTGCCATCCTGGTAACATGTATATCAAACAAGTCCTTATCAGATGATGAAGTTCATAAATACAAAAGTTATTTGCATTTACTACTTTTATATCCTTCTCACAATCTAACATTTGTTATACAATAGGATTACAATAAAACTATGTAGAATGACTACATTAAGGAGATCAACTCGTAACTCATCAATTCCAGACACTGTTTTTATCTTTTCAGACCTTTAACAGATCTATGTCCCCAAAGAACAATGCCCAGAGCCAATAGATCTGGCCTCTGAAAGAGCTGTGGTTACATTAAAAAAAAAAATCATCCCTTTTCCCACAATGGGGAGAAGAGAGTGCTAGATCTCTCTCTCTGAATGCCAACTTAAGTATGTACAATGATATTATTTTCTATTTTAAAATACAGAATGCCAGATATCTAGCTCAAATATTTGCTGGCAAAAATACATTAAGTGCACATGGTTGTTTACTAAATAACTCTTTTTAATAGCAAAACCCAAAAAAACCTCAACAACAAAAAACAAAGGGAAAACAATATGTGGATTAATAGGTCAATGGATGAATAAACTAGAATACAGCCACAAGATGAAGTAACATGGTAGCCATAAAGAAGGTGATACACATACACACATGAAAACATGGACTGAACTCTATTTTTAACTGAAAAAAAGAGAAAAATGTGTACTTTATGTAACCATTTATATAAAAGAGGGTAAAAATGAATAATTTCAAGTTTGCTTATTTTTTAAAATGGTAGGATAAATTAAGAACATTTAAAAAAAAATACTGGTGAAGGAAAGGAACAGAACAGAGGGAACAGAGATAAAAGCTAACCTTCTTTGAACATACCTTGTTTTCTTGATCTTGCTTTGAACTATGTATATTTTACATTAATTTTAAAGTAAAATTTATTTTAAAATTTAGAAAACCACAATCTATAATAAAAGTTAACTGAAACAAACAAATGCTTAATGGAGCATAATCACACAGAGAGAAATTATTCAATTTTTTTGATATGGAGCCTCACTGCCACCCAGGCTGGAGTGCAGTGACACGATCTCGTCTTACTACAACCTTCGCTTCCCAGGTTCAAGTGAATTTCCTGCCTCAGCCTCCCGAGTAGCTAGGATTACAGGTGTGCTCTAGCAGGTCTAGCTAATTTTTGTATTTTTAGTAGAGGTGGGGTTTTGCCATGTTGGCCAGGCTGATCTCAAACTACTGACCTCAGGTGATCTGCATGTGTCAGCCTTCCAAAATGATGGATTACAGGCATGAGCCACCATGCCAGGCCTCAATGTTTCTTTAGAATAAAGAAATTTGACTGTTCATCCCTAATGGGATCTACTGGGTAAAATCAAGTTGTGATTGGATCTTAAATTATTTTTACCTGGTGGTAGCAGTGTTGGAATTGTTATTCTAAGATGGTTATGTAGGGTGCTGGGTAGAATAAGTTATTAATTATACTGCTATCATTGAGAAATAAAATTTTCAATGTAAGAGAAAGGAAATACAAATATAAGATTATTACAGTTAAGTAAAAATTCATCAATTTTATTTGAAAGCATCAATATGAACTCATGGTGTATTTATTTTTGGAAAAAAAGAAGATGGATTACATTGGAGAAAATTACCCATATATTTCCTAGCTCTGTTCACTAAAAAGACTCAGAAACAGTAACCAACCCTGTGACAATTAGCACCTCTAGCATCCAGACTGTGGTCTCTAAACACCACCTCCCACTCAAAGAACAAAATCTTCTTGAAGTAAACGCTGATTCTAAGTCTGGGAAATAAATGTGTAAGATGAACCTGGAATACTCTGTCATGTTAGAAAGCAAGAAAACTGTCAAATATTATTAAGGCACATGCAAGATACTTTAAAACAAACATCAAAACCCTCATTGTTACCTATGGAGGATGCTATGGAACTAATTATTATAAATTTTGGTAACTAAAGGAAAGGGATCAAATACATTTCCTGCCTTTCTTACAGAAACTATATCTAAGGGCACAAATAGGTCACATGGGAAAAATGCCTATGAAAGTATTCCAGCTTATAAATTAAGAAGGAATAATAACAGCAGAGTATCAACATTTTGTAACCTTTAATGAATTAACGGATTTAGGCAGTGACCATCAATGGCTACTAACATCAGGAAAAGAAAGATATTATGTTCTTCCTTCAGAAAGCACTCAACACTACAAATGAAGTAGTTTTGACTCCTACCAAAAATATATTTAATTATCAGTGACCTAATCATCAACTTGCAGGAAATACAGAAGAGGCACATACTAACTACACTACAGAAATTCGGCAAAATTCCAGACCAAGAAAGTATAGGTCAAATGATCTGGTTTCCTTAGCAACAAAGTTCAAGAGAGAGAAAAAGAGATTAAAAGAAACATTAGAAGCACATTAGCCAATCTTAATACATAAACCTTAACTGAATACCAATTCAAACAAAATAAACTTAAAAAAAAATTATGTTGGCCGGATGAGGTGGCTCATGCCTGTAATCCTAGCACTTTGGGAGGCCGAGGTGGGTGATTAACCTGAGGTTAGGAGTTAGAGACCAGTCTGGCAACATGGTCAAACCCCATCTCTAAAAAAAAGTTTTTTTTTTAATAAAAATAAATATTAAAAAATTATGTCACAGGCAAACATAAACTGGGTATTTGACAATAGTAATGAATTATTATTTATTTGCATAGGTATGAAAATGGTGTTTTAATTACTTTTTACAAAGAAGATTGTGGTCAGGAGCAGTGGTTCACGCCTGTAATCCCAGCACTTTGGGAAGCCGAGTGGCCGGATCACCTGAGGTCAGGAGTTCAAGACCAGCCTGGTCAACATAGTGAAACCAGGTCTCCACAAGAAACACAAAAATTAGCCAGGCATGGTGGCATCCGCCTATAATCCCAGCTACTTGGTAGACTGAGGCAGGAGAATCGCTTGAACCCAGAGGGCGGAGGCTGCAATGAGCTGAGATTGTGCCACTGCATGTGCCAGCCTGGGCAGCAGAATGAAACTTCTTCTCAAAAATAAATAAACAAATAAATAAGAACATCCATATCTCTACACACACACACACTCTCTCTCTCTGTAATGCTTACATGTGAAAATAAAAATATCTAGAATTTGCTTCAAAAAAGTAAAGGGAGTGCAGAGTAAAAAGTGGCATAGATAAAATAATTTTGGCTATGAATTGATAACTGTTGATGTTGTCTAATGGGTACATGGAGATTCACTGTTCTATTTTCTCTCCTTTTATATATGCTTGAAATCTCCAATAATAAAAACAAAAGTTCAGAATGAGTAAAGATCCTGAAATAAGCAAAATTTCTGTAGACAGGTATATGAACAGAAAATCATTTGACATAGCTTAAGAAGTAGTGGAAAATATGTACTGCATAACCAGGGATTAATACAGATCATAAAGAGATAAGCAAATTTGGAGAGTAGTTTCAACAGAGGTATCATTATACTCCTGTTGTTTCTGAGGAGATTCTGCCAATAAAAAAGAATATGACATTTCTAGCCTCTTAACTACTTCATAATACATATATTTTGTCTTGTTCTATAGTTACTTATGTCATTTTTTCTACTTATTAGAGGAATAAAATATTTTATTAGCTTCAGGTTATTCTGCAATAATTTACCATTTACTGGCTGAAGCAAAGAGGTAGAACAAAAAACTGGTTACTTTTAATCTATTATGAGGAGCTTCTATTACTTCTACGTTATAGCCTCCAAATGTTTTCTCATATGCTAAGCTCATCTTATAGGCCAAAATGCTATATTGTGGGCAGGAAAGAAAGAAGTACAATTTTACCAACATGAAAGCTAAGCAGAGAATGGATCAGTGAGTTATTTGGAAGGATATAACTAATTTTCAGCCTCAAAACTAGGTCTTCAGGAACCAAATCTAGGTTTCTTCTGCTTCATAAATGTGCTACCTCTCTGTACTAGCAATAAGAGACACAGAATAGGCAGAACCAGATCATTATAATGTAAACTAAGCAGCTCAAAAATTATTCTAGACTTAGTTCAAAGGAATGTACTGCGGTGCTAGTTATCTAAAATAGGACCTACTATTCTAAAACCTGAATAAAGTACTACAGTAAATTTGTAGTAGAAAACGGTTTCTTTTAGTCTCCTACTATTATCAGTTCAACTACAACCTCAACCAAGTTTTGATAAGCCCAAATAAAATTATACTGAAATCAGAATTTAATTCCATGTACTAACTTCATCAGGAATCCTGGACTCCTTGCCAAAGTGATCTAGCTAACAAAAGCCCTTAAAGAACTTCTATTATTATTATTACTATTTTTGAACTTATGCAAAATCTACCCAAAGAACTTCTATTATTAATGTTATTAACACCT
Organism: Sapajus apella; assembly: GCF_009761245.1. Taxonomy (NCBI): domain Eukaryota; kingdom Metazoa; phylum Chordata; class Mammalia; order Primates; family Cebidae; genus Sapajus; species Sapajus apella. The sequence continues at coordinate 1,361,540 of NW_022436980.1, read as the reverse complement.
ACCAAAAATATATTTATCAATTATCTAATCACCAAGATGACAGAGAACATACTAACTACACTACAGAAATCCAGCAAAGTCCAAACCAAGAAAGTATAGGTCAAATGATCTGACTTCCTTAGCAATAAAGTTCACAAGAGAGAAAAAGAAAACCCATGGATTAAAGGCACATCAGCCAATAAAAGGTAATTCTTTTATTATTGTGAAGCTTAAATTTATAACAATTAAGACTTCCAAAACTCTAACCATAAGACATTTAGAGTCAATGCCATTTTATTTTCTAAAGTCATTTCCATAAAGGGTTAAATTTAGAAACTGTATTTAGATATCTGAACTTTCAAACTACTAGTTTTCACAACATCATAGTTAATAAAATAATCTGTTACTAATAATTAACTAAAACTTTAATAAAACTTATGCTAAATACCTAGCTATTCCAGCATGAGTTCTAGCAAATAAACAAGATGGCACTGATATTAGATACCAAAAAGTAAATAATGCCCAGTGCATATTTAAAACCACCAAAAGTTTAAGCTGCAACTACAGATACCAAGAAATATATAAATGGCATTTATGAACAAATGAACTTGAACATATTTATATTTTACAATTTTATATGATATGTTCCTATTTTATATGATATGTTCCTATGTGTCTGTGGCACAATAAAGATATCAGAAATTAAATAAAAATGTACTATGGCTAGCAGAAATAACATCTACAAATGTCTGTGAAAAATATTCATTGCAATTCACCAGAATATCTTTAATATCTGAGTTATGAAACTTTAAAAGGTTCACACTTCACGTTTTAAAACTGTACAAGGATTTAACAAAGTTCCAACAATACCTACACTACAGTTTTTCTCCCTGAGTATTAAATACAATAATATGGTTAAAACATGCAAGAGGCTCTCCCTGGTTCATAAAAAATGTTTTCTAAAATAAAAAATTGTTTTGTGTTTACATACCTTGACATAAATCACAGGGAGCGTCTGTTTGGCTCGACTATAGTGTCTGGCAACTCTGTATACTGTTTCCGGAACATAGTCCAGCACCAGATTAAGATAGACCTCATCTTTCTGAAAGAGTATATTAAAAAAAAAAACAAAAAACAAAACGGATTAGAAACTGGTCTTTAAATATTCAAATTAGAGTAAATTCTCTATACATTTACTTATGCGGATTTTTAAAGCATAATGTGTCAATTTTAATTATATAAAATTTCTTCAGAATATAACCATAATCATAAAAACAAATCAACCACACCTTTTTACTAATAATCCAATGACTAGTCATTTCAATATTGTTAAGATTCCCAATTAACCTTTAAATGATTATTTTGGTTACCATGATTTTAGAGGCTATCACCTATCATAAAATTTAGTATTTTCTAGGCGGATAATGTCCTCATATCCTATTAAGAAAAGTATCATCATAGCAGGGAGGGTATTAAATCTGAAACTAAGAAACATGAATTTCTAGCCCTAGCTCTGTTAGTTGGTGTGTGCAAGTCACTTGCATCTCTAGGCTTCAGTTTCTCCAACTACAATATGAAAAATCAGACTAGACAGTCCAAAATGTCTCTAACCACCACACGCAAAAAAAGATCTTATAGTTACCTGGTAGTATATAATTGATAAAAAAAACCACTTGTCTTCTATAATTAACTAAAATTTTAAAAAATAATCTATAAGGCAACATGTTACCATACTCACAAGCTTATTACAGGTCATATGTTTAAATATCCATGCTCAGCAGCATAAAGACATGAACCCAAGATCAGTGGAGAAAAAGAAAGGCATTCTAACTGAACACCAAGTAGGAAAGAGGAGTAGGGTACTCCCTTACCCTGTTCATGTGACCAGTATCAGGTAAACTGAAGCAGAAAACAAGGTTGAGAATCACCATGTTCAAGCAAAGAATTGGTTACTCAGTGGGAAACACTGCGGATAAACAAACTTTCACAATCTCCCAATTTGAAATAATCTTACCTACCAAACCGAAGTCAACAATTTCAATTTTCAGCATTTACTGAGCATTTTCCATATATCAATGGCCACAGCAGAGGATGTAAAAGTATAAAAGAGATGACATCTAAGAGTATAAAAGGAGCATTTCAGGCAAGGAAAGAAAACTATATTCAAAATGTAAGGTCATGTAAGAGTATAGCAGAGATCAGGAAATAGTGAAACATCACGCCATTGACTCTACTACCTTCTCACTACACTCCACACACTTATGTTCTCCTCTCTTCCCTCCTTACCCAGCTTAAATTCCATGATCCATCATTATCCTCTCTCTCTAACACAAGAGTCAACAAACAACAGAAATGGTCTGCTGCCTGTTTTTAAAAATAAACTTTTAATGGAACAGAGCTATGCCCATTCAGTTGTATATTGTCTACGGCTGCTTTTGGACTACAGTGACAGAACTGAGTAGTTGTGCCATAGACTATATAGCCCAGAAAGCCAAAAATATTTAAGAAATAGTTTATGGTTTTTCTACAACCCTAGTTGAATTAAGCTTTCTGCCCAGTCATGCCTATGACCAAAGAGCTGAACGTGGCTGCAAAGAAACCTCTAATTGTGCTGACTGGTCTCATGTTAACATCATCAACAAAATTCAATTTGTTGGGCAGGTGTGATGGCTTACATCTGTAATCCCAGCATTTTAGGAGGCTGAGGTGGGCAGATTGCTTGAGCTCACGAGTTTGAGACCAGCCTGGGCAAATGGCAAAACTCCATCTCTACAAAAAATACAAAAATTAGCTGGGTGTGGTGGTGTGCACCTATAGTGCCAGTTACTTGGGAGAAGGTGGGCGAATGGCTGGAGCCTGGGAGGCAAAGGTTGCAACAAGCCAAGATCATGCCATGCACTCCAGTCTGGCTGACAGAGCCATATCTTGTCTCAAAAAAAAAAAAAAAAAAAAAAAAAATCAATTTGTCCAGCAATATACACTCTCCTGGTCCATTCACTTTTTTAGACCACTTAATCTCCCTTTTTCTCCTCTTCAACCTCTAACAGCCCTTCTCTATCCTCAGCCTCAACACATGACCTTGCTTGCATCACCGCATGCACTCACCCACCAGCATCTATCTTCATATACTCTTACTTTACTTCTATAACTAGAGACAAGCTAACCCAGCTCCTTCCTAAGGCAAACACTGATACATGTTAAAACAAAAACTGTCCTGTACTATTTCTCCTACTCAAGGCCACTGCTCCAGAAATTTTTGTCTCTTTCTACATTAATTATTCCATGTAGAAACATTACAATCAGCACATAAACTTGCAATTATTTCTCCCTCTTAAAAAAAAATATATATATATATCGCTAACCACACTAATTACTACCATATTTTTGCCTCCTCTTATTAAGCTGACTTTTTCCAATTCCTCTCTCCTCCTATTCTAAAACTTTCTTCAACAGAATTTCACTACCACTATGCCAAAATTATTCCAGATCAACAATATCCTTGTTGCTAAATCCAAAGCCAATTTTCAGGCATCATCTTAACCTGCTCATCTATTTGACTTAGCACTACCATTTGGAACAGTCGATCATGTTCCTTTCACTGATGCACCTTCTTCACGTCACAGGACATTGTATTTTTATAGTTTTAATCCTACTCTACAAACAACTCTTTTTTTCCTCCATTTCTGCTTCCTCCTATTCTCCTTGATCTCTTAAAAATTGGAAGATCCACCTGGGCACAGTGGCTCACACCTGTAATCCCAGCACTTTGGGAGGCTAAGGTGGGCATATCACAAGGTCAGGAGTTTGAGATCAGCCTGGCCAATACGGTGAAACCCTGTCTCTACTAAAAGTACAAAAATTAGCTGGGCATGGTGGTGGGTGCCTCTGGCCCCAGGTACTCAGGAGGCTGAGGCAGGAGAATCCCTTAAACCCAGGAGGCGGAGGTTGTAGAGAGCCGAGATTGTGCCACTGCACTCCAGCCTAGGTGACAGAGCAAGACTCGGTCTAAAAAAAAAATCGGAATATACCTGGACTTAGTCCTCAGACCTCTTTTGCTCTTTAAAATCACTCCTCCTTGATAATCTTATCCAGTCTAATGGTTCAATACTACTATACACTGTTTATATATAAATAAATACACATATACTAGACCTCTGCCCTTAACTCTACACTAGAATATCCAACTGTGTATTTGGTATTTCTCAGGCTAAAAACCTTACAATCATCCTTAATCAACTCCCAGCCTCTTCTCTCTTACACTTACACACACACACCTATACCCACACATATACCCTCATATCCTTATGCCAGAAAATACGAATGGTTCCACCTTTACAAATTTATCCAGATCCAACCACTCATCATTTTCACTGCTAGAACCCTTGTCTAAGCCACTGTCATCTCTCACCTGGATTGCTGTAATATTCTCCTAAATAGGTTTATCTACTTCTATCCTTATTTCTTTCCAATTTACTACCAACTAAAATCAAGTTAAGCTAGACTGTATCTCTTCTACTCCACCTCATTGGTCTATAATGTACTACACACCCATCTCATTATTTCTGTCCTCTATTCTTCTACTCCACTGCTCTCCTCACTGCTTACTCTTCTCTAGCCAAGCTAGCCCCTGGCTGTTTCTTGAACACCTATGGTACATTTTCACATTCAGGAATTCTGAACTTCAAGGCTTCTAGTCCTTCAACCTAGAATGCTCTCCCCTAAGGTATGCTCAAAGCTCATTTGTCTCAACTTCTTCAAAATCTTTGGTTAAAGTGGTACCTTCTTAGCTGGCTTTCCTTAATCATTCCATTTAAAATTATAACCCACTCCTCCACCTCCACATCCCCCATCTGCCTTCCCCACTTTATAAATGAAACTTACCACTTTCTAACCCCATAGTTTATTTTATAGTATCTGCTTACCCTGACTAGACGAGGCTCCATGAGGGTAAAGGTTTTTGTCTGTTTTGTTCACTGCTCTATTTCCATGTAGAATAGTGCCTAGCACACAGTAGGTACTCAGTAAATATTCACTGACCAAATTAAGTTGAGGGGCAATGAGCATTTCTTTAAAATTTAGTATTATATATTTTACAATACATATGTATATAAATCATGTTGTACACTGTAAATATATATTTTTTATTTTTCAATTATATCAATAAAGCTTCAAGAAAAAAATTAGATTACAAACCAACAGGTCTGTTTTAACTCAAACAGTATTATGGAAAATGGGTATGGAGAGGAGGAGACTTGGCAAGATGAGAATGAAAGCAGGGTAAACAGCTGGAAACCTTCTACAAGAGTCCAAAGCCTGGATCAGAGAATAAGGCAATAGGGATATTTTTAAAAGCAGGAGAAAGGTAGGGTGGATATACTGGCTAGATGAACATCAGAGTAACAGAGAATCCAAGAAACAAAGAGATTGGGATTAATTTAACTGTTTTTAAGCTTGGGCAACTAAGGACATGATGAGACAGAGAAATCAAAAAGAGTAGAAAGGTTTGAAGGAAAAATTATTTGAGCTTTTACTTAATGAATATCAGAACACTCTGGGTAGCTATATTACACAGGTGGTTACAAACACAGGTCAAGGCAAAACTCAGGAAGCAAGAATGGAGTACAGCTTGAGATTCAGGCAATAGCTGGAGCCATGAGAATAGACTTGTTCACCTAAGAAGAACATGCAAAGTAGGAGAGTAGGGAAAGGACTGAGTATGAAATCCTGAAAAACACTAAATTTAAGAAGCAGATAAAAGCGGACTCAGCAAACATGAAGAAAAAAACTAAGAGGCATAAGAAAGCAAGGAAAGATTTGCATGAAGGATCCAAAGCTGAAGTTTCTATAAGGGTGAGATGTGATGCATTTCAATAGCAGATGAGATGAGGAATAAAAAAGGGGTTATTCGATCTATATCTAATATCTTGGTATATCTTGGTTCAGTGATGCTCTTGGAAAAAGAGTTTTCAGATCATACTGTCAGTAGCAACCAAGCTTTATTGAGTTCACGAGTGTGCAGGTAGCAGGGGAGGAATAGGAGGCAGTTAATTCAGTTTATTCTCACAAAGTCTCTAGTGATGAAAGGAAAGAACTGGGAGTTGGTAATTCAAGGGGAGACAAAGTCAAAGAAGAATTGTTGCTGGGCTTTTGTTGGCACTTTTTACTGGCTAAAAAGACCCAAATTTATTTGTAAGCTAAGTAGACAAGGGTAGAATAAAGTTATAAAAAAAAAAAAGGAGGGAAAAGGGATAACTGAGGAAGCAAGATTCTAGAAAATCAGAAGAAAGAAACATGGACAAACTATACAGCATGGTAATTAAGAAGTAAGATTAGCATGAGTCACACAAAACTATATAGAAGTCCCAATTCTGTTACTAGGAGTTACGTGACTATGAGCAAGCTATTTAACCTCTCTAAGCATCAGTTTCCTCTTCCGCAATATAGAGCTAATGACAGTATCTATTTTAAAGAACTGTCATAAGATTGTAAGAAATAATCCACATGAAATTGTTTAAACACATTACCTAACACACAATAAAGACTCAAAGTTTAGCTATTTTCAACCTCAAAAAAAGAATATCATTTTTTCTTTAAATCTAAAATAAGTGATTAGGTATTAGGGAAAAGGAAAGAAATGTAAGTTAAATGAGTTATATGTGATGATCTTATTTCTTATAAAGTAAAAGAGAGAAAATGGCATGCAAAACTAGGGGTAGCAAGAGTAATGCTGAAGGCTAAAAGAAAAAAATGCAGAGATCAATATTCAGAGATAATCAGTTCCCACAGTAAATGAAGTCTAATAAAGAACAAATAAATACAATGCTCAATTGGTGTGAAAAGGATTGTTGTATTAAATAAAATTCAAAGAATGGTGAGTCTCAGGTTACAAGAAAGGTCATTAACACAGATGTCAAAAGCATTTTTTAAACTATTAATAACAAAGTTTCTTGATTTTAATGATCCATTTTACAAGGTTAATTATTACACATTTATGAACAACCTGGAGATGTGTATACCATTGAATTCCATTTTACTTCATTTGCTAAACAAACATACTAACAGTTAAGAATGTAAAGACTGAACCAGGCTGGTGGCTCATGCCTATAATCCCAGCACTTTGGGAGGCCAAGGCAGAAGGATCGCTTGAGTTCGAGACCAGCCTGGACAACCCAGAGAGGCACCATTTCTACAAGAAAATAAATAAATAAAATTAGCCAGTCCTGGCAGTGCACAACCATGGCCAAAGCACTTGGGAGGCCAAGGTGGGAGGATCTCTTGAGCCCAAAAACGTCAAGGCTAGTGAGCCATGCAATCCAGCCTGAACAACAGAATGAGATTCTGTCACTCTTTCTCTCTCTCTCTCTCTCTCACACACACACACACACACACACACACACACACTTAATCTTTATATATTTAAACTATATATAAGATTAAATGATGAATTCCAAGTTCAACAGAGGTTTGTAGTTATACCACTATAAGCTCTGTCCTTTCCTTGTCCCAATCAATACTTTCATAAATGATTTCCTTTACTAGAGGTTGCAAAAGCAAGTGCCATTAACAGCTAAGCAACAAATGTAAAAGTGTGAAGACAAATTGTGTCATACAGTAAGGGGCAACAGTTGGTAAATCACACAGTACAAGACTTAACTAACTACAAGCATTCTAGATTAAAACAACAACAACAACAACAACAACAATGTGCTTGCCAAATAAAACACATCATGGGATAGATTTAGCAGTCAATTTATAATCTCTGATTTCAACACAGCTACCTAAGATTGACACAAACCTGGGAAGAATGGCTTAAAATGAAACACTGAATAAAAATTTAAAGAAATTGGGCTGGAATGATAGAACTCACAATATGAAATTTAACAAAGGCACTATGACTAAAATCAAAGTACCAATGCATTATGTAAAATGACAGAGAAACTCCAGATCAAACTTGACGGTAATACATCTGGAAATTAAGTAAGTGTAACTGAACAGAACTCAAAAAGAATCAACACTGAGATGCAACCAATGAAAAACATCATGCAGCATTAGGTAACAAAAGTATTATGTTCAAATCAACGAAGATAATTCCACTCTACTTTGTATAGCTCACGCTGCATTGGAAGTAATGATATCCCTTTATTGGCAGCATATTTTATTCATAATATTAAAAAAGCAGAATACATCAAAGGAAGGTTAATGACACTGTGTCTGCTATAGGCTGAACACTCTAATTTACTATACTGTGAGAAATATGAAGGCACCAATAAATCCTCTTCTTAAATTTATAAATGTTCTAATGTAAAATAAATAGCCACAGGGAATAACCCTTAGGGAACAGTGCCCACCTCTAGCAAACACCATGTGTACAGAAAATAGCAGTATTTTTACAGTTCCAAAGTATAGTTTTGTGTGAAGATTCCGGCAAAACATAATTAAGGAGGCTGAAGACACTAGTATTTTGAGAAGACTAGGATTCAGCATTTCTAGCATTCATAATTTTCAGAAACATCTATGGTTTGCTATTTTCTTAATGTAATCTCTGTCCTCTGGATTATCAGATACATCGCTGGAATACTCACAAATTGTAAACTTTCAAAACTAAATAGGCCAGGCATGGTGGCTCACGTCCCAGCACTTTAGAAGGCCAAGGTGGGCAGATTACTGGAGCCCAGAAGTTAGAGACCAACCTTGGCAACATGGTAAAACTCCGTCTCTACCAAAAACACAAAAATTAGCTGGGTGTAGTGGCATGCACTTGTAGTCCCAGTTACTCTCAGGAGGCTCAGGCATGAGAATCGCTTGAATCTAGGAGGCGGAGGTTGCAGTAGCCGAGACTACACCACTGCACTCCAGCCTGGGTGACGAGTGAATACTGCCTCAAAAAACAAACAAACAAAAAAATTAAATAGAACACACAGTATCGCTTGGGAGGCAAATGCTGAAAACACTGAATCCACTAACATAAGAAACTACCAACCTCCAAAAACTGATACTAGGTTTGCAAAAAACTGGCTACAGAGTCAATGCCACAAGTCCTTTGAAAGAAATCTATTATATAAAGTGGATCTTACTTAGAAACTTCCAAAAAGACTCCATAATGTATAATTTAGGCAGTATTTCTCTTGATGGCTCAGTTTTCCAAGTTATTATTTTTATTAATAAACTATTCTCTAATCACTGATAACCACTCCTCTATGAACTCCACCTTAAAACCGCACATTGACTAAGAAATTTAAGTGATAAACCTTTGATCACATGTAACAACAACTCAACAACAACTGAAATAACTCCATCCTATCTTTGGAAAACATATTAGTATGATGCTCTTATCTCCAGATAACTTCTGAGGTCAAGGAAATAAAATGGCTTGAGGCTACAGTTTTAAATAGAATCATGATGTAATTATAAAAACCTAATGGAATGCAATGCAACATATTAGAGATCCCAGAAATAAGATATCAAATGCAGCATCACGGTAACCCAGATTCTCATTAGAATTGGGTTGGGCATTCCAACTGGCAAAAAATCTTCACAATAGCTATCTTTTCTCTGATGGGTATGCCAGGCTGGCTAGAGAAGAGAATATAGTACTAACAGTAAAAAGTGTGTGGATTAGGAATACCCTTTTGCGTGAGAGGTTGTGGGAAGGAAATGGGAAAAGGTAGGCACTTAGCATACAACAATGATTAAGGCAAGTTTCATCCCTATCTCACACCTTATAACAAAATAAGCACCAAAATTACCAAAGGGTTTTTTTTTTTTTAGAAAAATCATAAATGTGCCAGAAGAAAACATGGATATTTCTGCAAATCTTGGAAGACAAAAGAACTAAGCCATTGAGAAAAATAATGCCAATTTGATTACACAGAACTGTAAAACATCTATACTGCCTTAAGAAAAAAACTCACACAAACCCAATTTTAAAAATATGACAATTTAGCAAATAAATATTTATTTTCACTACACATGACAAAAGCCTGATTTGTTTTATCTAAGCTACAAATAGTACTTGGAAGTCAATAAGAAAAAAACCAGTATTCAAATAGAAAACCTGGAAATATGAGCTTCGCGTGGTGGCTCACACTTGTAATCCCAGCACTTTGGGAGGCTGAGGTGGGTGGATCACCTGAGGTCAGGCGTTCGAGACCAGCTTGGCCAACATGATAAAACCCTGTCTCTACTAAAAACGCAAAAATTAGCTGGGCGTGGTGGCAGACACCTATAATCTTAGCTGCTCTAGAGGCTGAGGCAAGAGAACTGCTTGAAACCCGGAGGCAGAAGCTGCTCGAGATTGAGCCATTGCACCCCCTTCCCAATAAAAAAAAAAAAAAAACAAGAAAGAAAACATAAAACTACGCATGAACAGATGGTCATGTGAACGGCCAACAAAACTGTAGAAAAAAGCTCAACTTCACTCATAATTAAAGAAATGTAATAAAGATAACAATTAGCCACAAATTTTCATCTATTAAACTGGAAAACTCAATCTGAGAAAACTAAGTATTAAAATAGGATCACCATCCAATATGGACTACGACGATTCTTGTTAAAGTCAGTCATGCAATCTTTTGGGCAGGCAGGGGGTTAATATTCAGAAGTAAAGACATAGAGCCCCCCAATTAGATTCAGCAATGCTGCTTCTAGGGATTACATTTATGAAAACAATTCTGTGTACACACTCGTTCATGCATTAAGATTTGTGAAGAGCAAGAAATTAAAAATGCCACATCTGCATGCCAGTATCTTATAGCGCCAGGAAACAAAAACATGCTTTAAAATAAAATAAAAAGCCCACATGATAGTATGTTAAAGCAGCACAGGAACTAGCTGATAGAACTCCTAATGGCCAAAGATGGGACAATCTGACCAATAAAATAAATATCTGTTAAGTCCACACTGATATAATAAATGACTAAATAGATTAATACTTGGGGGAAAAGAGACAAGTCTGTTACGTAAAATAAATCCAAATAATTTGAGTAGTTACTCCACCATTAAAGAAAAAAAGTACAGGAGCGTAATTCCCACCTTAGATGTAGTCTCTACATAGTGACTTCCTTCCAAAAAATAAAGTATGGAAAGGGGCCAAAAAAAAAAGTAACTTTACAGTCAAGAAAACTAAACACTACATCAGTCAGGTGTTGAAAGTCAGTTAACAGCAGTCATACAGCATGTTGACAGTATGTGTTCTTGATATGGTATGATGTGATAAATATGACACTTTACCTCTCTGTGGTCTTCTTGCCAAAAACCTGTAACCCCAGTTTTAGGTATCCTACAAAATATCTGACCAGAACTCCACAAAACTGTCAAGATCATCAAAACCAAGGAAAAGTCTAAGAAACTGCCACAGTGAAGAGGCAAGTAAAATGAGACCACTAATGTCTCATTACATTGCAATGCGGGATCCCCAATGTGGTATTCTTTCTTACACTTTGTAAATGTAATGTGGTATCTTAAATGAGATCATAAACAAAAGACATTAGACAAAAACTAAGGAAATCTGATTAAACTATAATAATTAACTAACTGTAACAAATGTAACATATTAATATGTCAACAACAGGGGAATCTTTGCAGGGTCTATGCATACGGATATAAAAAACTCTATTACTATATCATTGGTAAAGAGGGAACATGCTCCAAAACAATATACATGCTATTATACTTACATATAATATATGTGCTCATACATGCATGTAAGAAATTTGCATCTCACATGTATGTATCTTAAGAGTGGATTAGGAAATTTAGGGATTCGGGTAAAAAAAAAAAAGATATTATTTTAATTTATTCTTTATTATTTCAATTTTTAAAATAATATACATGTAATAACATTTTAGTTTCACTGAAATATTAAAATAACATAAAAAGATAATTGATATTCAAAAGAAACTCCTAGATTATTTTCAGGCAGATGACAATTACCACCTTATTTGCTATCAGTAACATTTATGCTTTATGAGAAGGTTCTTATAATTCAAACTCAAGAGCTTTATTATTACTTATATATTCGGTCCCTAGAGCATACTCCATTGACGTTAACATCTCATCAGTAAAGTTTCATAAACCACTTTATGAATAATCAATAAACCACTTTAATAAGACATCAACATAAAACTTTAGGGAAGACAGACCAAGTGAGCTTAGATAGGTAATCACTTTATTTCCCTGAATAAAATTTCCTTCTACCAGTAATTTTCACACAGTAAGGTAAAGAGAGAGGAAAAGAGGGAAGAATTGTATACTGTCAACTTCATCAAGGTACCATTTCTGTGAATTGGGGTTTCACCTAATTAAGAACAACAATGACAATAAAGTTATTTTTATATTGGGAGGCTGATATTGACCTAATCATTTATGAACCCACTTCTACTTTCCTAGCCTGAGCTCCCACTACCATCCCCACTACCCCAACTTTATATACCACCAATTTCAAACTACTTGTATCTCCTCTACCATTAGAGGGGATACACGGTGCTATTACACCACTAAGTTTTTAAAATACTCTGTATTTCTAGGTACACACGGTGTATAGAACACAAGTATATATATAAAACACAAGTGTGTATGTGTGTGTAACAAAAGTATATACATATTATCCTCATTTTATAGATAAGGAGAAAGATTAAGCAATTTGCTTGAGGACACATAGTTAGTACACAGCAGAGTCACTATGCACACCCAAACTGATTCTTTATACTATACTGCTTCAAAATTAAGAAGGAACTGTTCTTGGCCTTTTATTTCTTTCTCTCATCCCTTATTATAACCACGTGCATACACACCTGCTCTTAAGAAGGTTAAAGCTGAATTAGAAATGAGTACATACACATACACGCAAGTTTTAGAAACCTCTAATAAAAGTTCTTTACTGAAAGTAAAATATATACCAAAATTAAGAGTAGTGCTATTAGGGAAGGTTATTGGAAGCCAGAGATAGACTGCCTGGGCTCAAATCTCATCAAAACATTTCTAATAAATATTAACACAGCTTGCTACAATTATATCTCCTTGGCTCTTGGGTGAATGGCTTGATAATTCTGCTTTATCTTTTGGGGGTCAGAGATTTCACTGAAAACCTAGTAAAACACATAAGCTAGTTCCCTCCAAAAAAATGCACAATCTTTATTTTAGGAGAGTCACATACTTCCTGCAGACTAGAAATTTTAAATACTGGTTTAAATTGCTCTGTGGGCAGGTCACTTAACTTCTCTCCAGCTCCTCTTCATAGAACTGCTGTGAGGATTAAATTGAGTAAATGTAAGCAATGTGTTTAGATTAATGCCTGGCATAGTTTCATATACCTTTTAGCTATTATTATCGTTACTATTACTGCAACTATTACTACTATTAATATTATAATCTTTCTTTGTTCTATAATCATTACTAAGATATTTTTTAAAGTATTCCTTCTAGCACACTGCTTCTGGAGGAATATACATTCTGCGCTAAACAGTATAGCGTACTATACAGACTCTGGAGTCAGATTACTTGGAGCTGACTCCCAACACTGCCATTTAGTAGTTGTATGGTAACTTACTTAACTGCTGTTTCAGCTTCTTCTAAAAAATGGGGACAATAACAGTACCAATTCTTCAACAGGTTGCTATGATGTTTAAGTGAGTTATAAAATATGTAAATGACTCAGGACAATGGCTGACATATAGAAAGCGCAATATATATTTGCTATTAATAAACAAATAATATGTAAAATCGTAATTAATGTTTATTAAGTGTTAATTATATGCCAGGCGCTATGATAAGCACTTGATAACATTATTACACTTGTTCCTTACAAAACCCCTACTGTGCAGATGGTGAGAGAAGGCTTATAAAAGTAAGTATCTTGCCCAGAGTCATACTGCTATCAAGTGGAAGAAATGGAATGCAAACGCAAATATTACTAGCTCGTGCTCTTTGCTTTTCAGAATGCATCCTCGGCATATATGTCATCCATATCCTTTCCTCTCCAGAGCTACTGGTAGACGGCATAATTAAGCGCAGTATTCAGTATTCTGCTCGCTGATCCCAGAAGCAGTGGTTCTCCCCTTCTGGCCACAGTGCCACCCCACCTCCTCATTACTATCAACAGAACAAAGATGGTATGAGAAATAAAATCAACTGTTATCTTTGTTATTTGAACAGTCTCTCACAAAGTAGAAGACAGAAGTTTTTCTCTTTATTATTCAAGTAATCTGTGAACCACAAGGAAAAATACTTTTACGCGAAAAGTTACTTACAGAAATTTTTCTTACAGAAAACTATTAATCGATTGAAATAAATCTTAAGGATCTTATAAAGGCATAACATGATTTTTATCCTATGACTTTCAGAGTTCTAGCGTTCTGCAAAGGTAAGCTATAACTCAGAGAAGGCAAAAATCAGCTGATCTCGCACCTTGGCTTCAACTAGAGCAACTTTGCTTTTTATATGTTCTATTAGAGGTCTTCATAAAATTTCATTGGGGGTGTAGAAAGTTTCTACTGCCAAAGTATTTTTTAAAAAAGAAAGACTATTCTATAGGATACTTGAAATTCACAAAATTATAACCCCAGAGTTTCAAAACACTTGGTCCCTCTTGCAGATCAAAAGAGACGGACAAAGGTAAGAGAGGAGGTACCACTTATTCTAAACTAAATCAGAGTTAGCTACTACTGCGTAACGTACAGTTTATGAACTGACTACATGATGCTCTAGTTACTATAGCAAACACTAATAATTCCAACCAGAAAACTAAGCCTAATTAGTTCACATCGCTAATCTCTGTCCTGACTTAATTCCTTTCTTCTAGTTACACTGGCTACTTCTTTCCCCTGTTACAGGCTAAAAGGTGATTATCCACAATCCCTAAAGAAAGTCTTTAAAATGTGAAGGCAGAATACAATCAAAAGAAAGTTACCAAAATAGACATACCATTCAGTCAAACTGTGGTCAGTGAAATGTAAAACATGCCTGTTATTACAGAAATCCTACTTTAATTCTCCCAGAGCTACAAGAGTACTTAGAACAGAAATTATGACAAGGCCACAGGGTAGCTTTGCTACAATTCTAAAATTGTGGGAATAGATAAAATATTATATAGTACAACAATGAAATAGTAGATAACCAAAATACCCATATATATTATGAGGCAAGAGAAAAAAGTCTTTATGAGATCATAATTATGCATATACCTATATAAATCACGTACATATGGAATAAGATACACAGAAGTGAAGTCAAAGGTCAGAACAGTGGTAGTGAATAATTTAGTTGTTTTCCTTAACATTTTCCAAAAAGGGGAGTAATAGAGGCCAGGAGAGAACAGACATTAAGTGAGACAATAAAGAAGATTTAAGACAGATGAGAATCCATATAAAGATTTAGAAGCCATCAGAAAGAGAGTGGGATGGGTAAATCCCAATAAAAGAGGTGTATAGAAACCCCGAGAAAGAGGTTGATGGAGATTCATAAAGAGAAAATAACAGAGAGAGACAGAGACAAAGAGAAAAAGGGTGTGTAGCAGAAGAAAGAGACAAGAAGGAAAGAGACAAAGAGAAAGAGTTACATAGAGGGAAAAGAAATCCAAAAGACGGGGTGACACAGACCAGAGAAAGGGACAAAAACCCAGAGACAGAAAGATAGAGACCTGGAGCCTACAGTGAAAGGTTGAGGAATCCAGAAAGGGGAACAAAGACTAAAGAGAAAGGGAAAAAAAAGGCTAGAGAAAGAGACTGATAGAAAATAGGGAAAGAAAGTCAAAGATGATTATAGAGAATGAGAGAATTTTTTAAAATTCCCAGATACATGTGAAGTCATCTATTCTAAAACCTAATGAAGTCTTTCGCCTCTCTAATCCTGAAACTATCTTTCTCATCTTCACAATGTCCTCAACTAATCTCCCTAATTGCCTCCTCAAACTTCCTGTAGGTTCATGTTCTTATCACTGATCTCCCTCCCAAAACATTCCCCATACTATCTGAAACCTCAAAAAGAAAATTTCTAATAACCCCAATCTCTTGCCCTAGAGAAAACCTGGATCTCACCTAAAGGCACTGGTTTCCTTGCAGTTCTCGCAAATGAAGACTACTGTCACCCTCCAATAAAAATTCTAGAGACAGAAGGCAACAAATATTGCCTAACTGCTGGTTTTTCACTGTCCTGGCCTGAAACAGCACTCCATATCTCCTCCCTCCCCAGCTCCACGTGGCTATGCACCCTCTCCATCCTACTTTGTCAAGAGCCTACTTAGGCTCTCCACCGAGAGCCACCACCAACATCTATGAAGTCACACATATATCTGTCTACTAGGCATCTCTATTTGCATGTGTCATAGGTTATCGCAAATGATTAATTTATTATTTCCTCCTCCAAAACTCTTCTCATATACAATACACATAAGCAATACATAATGCATCTGCTAAAAAAAATGCCTACCAAATATAGGACTGCCACATTCTAAGATCTATCATCTTCAAGGATTTGCAAGAATTTCATAGACATTTAGATTCCTTTCTATACAGCAGTGGATACTCTCAATAACCTATTCCTAGAAAGAACTTGAAAATAACTAGCCTGTGTACTCAACCCTAGAAGAGAATCCGTCATATGGGAAGAAATAGTTTACTACTTGGTCTCCCGAATGATCTGTTAGTCCTGTCAGAACAATTCAGAAGTGGAGCTCATGAGTGGGGCAAGAAAAAATTATCTTTTTGGTGGCGGGGAGATTACAGGAAGTCTTCAACCTATATATTTCCGCACATCTTAGAAAAATTTCCTTTTTTTTTTTGACAAAGAAGGACCATTATTTTCAGCATTATACCGCAACTTTTCTTCCTTCTTCCTTTTTGTTTTTAATGAAGCTACCCTAAAATTAGGAGACGTCTTTTTTCTTAACTTTGGAAATTTCACAATGCTCAAGAGAAAGTTCTGACATAAAGAAAATACTAGGTCTATTTCTTTTTATAATAGAGATTAACTCTCCTGGTTAATCTCTCTTTTTATAATAGAGATTAACTCTCCTGGTTAATCTCTGTTAATGACTTCTAATTGCTCTTTATCTGTAAGAACATTTAAAATCAATAGGAAGCTGAGAACAGCATGCCCTCAGGGGCATACAGATAACAGCCAGTCAGCTGTCACCCCCAATGCAGCATTAAGTCAGGATAAGAGCTGACTATGACAGGAGCTGTCCACCAAACCAAAACCAGACAAAGTAAGCCATCCGGTGCCTTTCATTCAAACGGTTTGATATTCTTTCTTTTCTGCTCTTCAACTTCTTAAGAGTTAAATGAGTTAACATTTATAAAGCATTAAAACCATGCCTAGCAAATAGGGAATGCTATATAAATTAAAGTAAGTAATCAAGAGAAAATGTTTAAGAACTCTGTAAGGAGGACCTTTTTCAATTGAATCTATAGTAATCCAGCAGTTCATAGAACAAATAATTCTTACACAGGAGTATCATGATATATCTAGTAACAACAACAACAAAAGATGCAAAATTCCATTATAAGGAGGACATAACAGAGGTTCTACAATTTTACTTAGGAAGAGAGAAAAAAGTAAACACATGCCAAAACAGATCAGAATAAAGATAATAATAAGCCATGTGGTAGGTTTAAAAAAAAAAAAAAAAAAAGAGCATGAACCAAGTAATAGGATTTAGAAATAAAAGAGCTCTCAAATACTTATGAGGGTTTACAATCCCTAATAAACCAGGGGTATCATGGAAACTAAAAAAAAAAAAAAAAAAAACAGCAATTGAAAAGCAAGTGTTTTTAAGTTCAAAAAAAAAAAAAAAGCAAGTGTCAATAAAGGGCCTATTTGCTAACTATAGTCGTTAAAATGTATTAGTTATAATACACATGTATATACACAAAAATTGTACATCTGTAGGCATTTACATCAAAATTCTGGCTTAACACATTGGTATCCTCCTATGCAACAGGCACTGTAATGAAAAAAAGATTTTCTAAGAAAATAATTTAAATAAAATTTAACAGAAAATGTTGTCAGGCAACATTTCCTGAAAAAAAAACGAAAAAGCGTAGTAGAAAATGACTAAAAACTTATACTAGAAAACAGTTACATAAAGTAACAAGAACACTGAGCTAGAAATCAACTATTATGCATCTAAGAACATTAGATATTATATGCATTAAACCTGAAGTCCAAAATACCAAGTGAAGTTATCCAAAGTCATATTTATTTAGCCAAAAGAATCAAGAGATTTTTTTTTTTTTTTTTGGAGACGGAGTCTTGCTCTGTCGCGCAGGCTGGAGGACAGTGGTGCAATCTTGGCTCACTGCAACCTCTGCCTCCTGTGTTTAAGCAATTCTCCTGCCTCAACCTCTCGAGTAGGTAGGATTACAGGCGTGTGCCACCATGTCCCGCTAATTTTTCATATTTTTAGTAGAGACAAGGTTTCACTGTGTTAGCCAGGATGGTCTCGATCTCCTGACCTCACGATCCACCTGCCTAAGCCTCCCAAAGTGCTGGGATTACAGGCCTGAGCCACTGCGCGTGGCCTATGATTTGTTACCTGCCCTGCCTATGCACTCCAAACCAGTGAAAAGAAATAAAAAATAGCAACAGGCAGAAAAATAAAGACACCAAGGTAAAGCAGAAGAAATTTATTTTCTTTGCTTCCAACTTCATTGATTACTGTTTTCTTCCGAACAGAAAGAAATTGGGGGGAGTTACTAACAGCACAAAGTTTTCTTTATCCTTTGTTTTCACAGAATTCAATGTGATCAGTGATCACTTAAAGTAAGCACTGCAATATTACATCTTTTCCAACTTTTTCTCTGCCCAAGGATGGTTCAGCTTGCTTCCAAATGTTTAACCAAACAAAGTGAGGTTGGTAAACGGTAAAGAGATAGCAAGAGGACTTTGGTAGGTTTAACCTATTGTCTTACCTCTTATCAACTTCACTTAACAAAATTACTTAATTTTCCTCCCTGCAATAAATAGATAAACTATCAGAGGGCTGCATAAGCACTTAAGGAACAAAGATATCTTTGAAAAAAAATGTATATAGATTTTCTTGAGAAGACAGAAGCTTTAAAAAAGAAGAAAATTCTTAAAAGTACATTCCCTTTATCTTATTAATGCTTTCGTAATATAACTAATGATATTCAATGACCGTATCTTGGGCTGAATATTGCTGGGGCCTAGTTTTGGAATTTTTCCGTTTCATTAGCAAAACTGTCTTATGGGGAGATAGGAGGATTAATTTCTAGAAAAATAATGAATTTATCATAATATTCAGTACACACTTATTGTGTGCGTGCTGAATATTATCACAATATTCAGCACACACACAATATTCAATACACAATATTCAGTACACAGTATCAAACCTACCTTCTCACCACTGGAGTAGAAGAAATAACGCAATCGGACTATGTTACAGTGATCTAGCTTTCTCATGATCTGGAGTTCCCGGTTCTGAAAAAGAAACAAATAAAAATATATTTTTAAAGATAACAGCTATTCATCATATTGAACAAGATGCTTCTGAAATAACATTAAGCGCTAAAATTAGCAGGCTTTAGATACGCTACTAAAAAGTGTGATCTGTAGATTGGTTCTGATCTGCAAAATATTTGTTACTAGTCCATGAAATATCTGATATTGCTCTCCAAAGACAAATACAGATATGGAGTGTTTAGAATTTTTATAACAATGACAGAATAAATTGATATCTATGAGTATGATAAAAATTAGGACCCATATTTTATCTTTTTAAAAATTTCAACTTTCTAGCAATTAATTCGTATTATATTTCACAAAAATAACAGTCTTCAATGAATTCAAAATTGTAAAAACAGGTACTTTACCACAAATAGCTCAAAACAATCTGTTTTCTAAGTGAAAAAAAAAAAAAAACAAAAAAAAAAACTGAGCATTAATTCCATGAAAAGAGCTGCTAAATTTTAGAAAAAGTTAAAATAATGCAGAGCGAAACTCAGTCTCAAAAAGGAATTATACAGTCCTGATAGATTTGTAGACCATTCAAAACTATTTTCCCTTTGGAAAGTTTCAAGTTATGTTCACTCTTCAAAAAAAAGAAATCACTAAATAATATGATGATTTCTTAGTACCACAAATTTTGCAGCAGTAAATCTGACTAGACTGTACATTAACAAAGAAGTTATTATACTCCAACAATATAACTGGTTGTCAGAAATCCAGTTAATGAAGGATAGATTACGTAACATACAGAAACAATACCAAAAAGCCAGCTTTGTAGCCAAAAAAATAAAGCTTTAGTGAAAGTAGTGATTTAGAAGACCTATAAAACATAAAGTATATGCCTAAGAATCTAGAAAGGAAATGGTTTTATGATTAGAAAAGAGGCCAAGAAGGATCGGCACCAAAGAGCCAGATAAATATAGCTATCCTACAGTAGGAAGAGTAGGATGGCCTCTAGTTCCTAAAAGATGAGAACAGAAGTGAATGTTCCTTTAAACTGACCTTTCAGAGCTGGGCTTATGTGTACAATGATATTTAAAATCCTTTTATAAGATATCAATCTTTCATTCCATTACTTGTTAGTAAAAGTAATGGAAACAGAAACTAAGAAAGTAAGTCAGAAAATACAGCACAATTACTTGAATAACTGACAAAAGACTCTTAAGCATTGACTAGTACAGAGAGAGGAACACAGAAAACTATCAACTTCAAAATTGTGCCCATTTCCATTCCAAATTAAAGTTATTTCTGGAAGTATTTCTATAGCTTTTTGTTTGTCTGTTTGTTTTTTGAGATAAGAGTTTTGCTCTTGTTGCCCAGGCTGGAATGCAATGGCGCAATCTCAGCTCACTGCAACCTCCACCTCCTGGTTCAAGCTATTCTCCTGCCTCAGTCTCCCAAGTAGCTGGGATTACAGGCACCCACCGCCATGCCCAGGTAATTTTTGTGGGGTTTTTTGTATTTTTAGTAGAGACAGGGTTTCACCATGTTGGCCAGGCTGGTCTCGAACTCCTGACCACAGGTAATCCACCTGCCTTGGCCTCCCAAAGTGCTGGGATTACAGGCATGAGACACAGTGCCCAGCATCTATATTTTGTTAATTTACATGTAGGTAGTTGGCTTTGAGGAAGAACTTCTAGTAAATCAATCATTCCTCCCATAACATACAGCTATCAGGATTGATTTTTTTTAACATAGCCAACTATGTTAAAATAAGTTATTTTTCCAGACTCATTAACCAAGGAAACAGAGAAGTATTAAGTTCCCAGATAACAGCAGTTGTATAAGATTAGGCATAATATTTTTAATCAAAAAGAATGCATAAGTGAAGCAAGAACAAGGACCTACATATTCATCTACAATTTACTCTTCCTACTGCATTGCTTTAAAAATGTCTTATTTTAGATAAGAAAGTTAAAGAAAATCTCATGAAGCAGGTAAGATATGAACACAAACCTGAATATGAGGGTAAGAACCATCTGAAGATCTGAGGAAAGAGCACTGTGGTTATAGGGAACTAAAAATGTAAACACCTAGCGGTGGGCTTGGAATATTCAAGAAATAGGCAGAAAGATAATATGGGTGCATCTTTCTGACTAAGGGGAAAGAAAGGTAGGAGTTATGTTCATAGAGGTAGGAAGGCGCAAGATCATATAAACCTTCATCAAACGTGGTAAGAAACTGAATTTCACTCTAAATGTAAAGGGAAGCGAATGGAGGTTTTGACCAGGAAAGTGATACAATCAGATTTACCTTTCAGAAAAGCACTATCACTCAAACCCAGGAGGTGGAGATTGCAGTTGAGCTCAGATCTCGCCACTGCACCCCAGCCTGGGCGACAGGGAGAGACACTGCCTCAAAAAAAAAAAAAAAAAAAAAAAAAAGACATTCTAAAAATTTAAGAGAATAAATCTGAAGGAAAAGGTAGATCAAGAATTCTGGGTTTCATATATTAAGTTTGAAATCCTTAGACATTCATGTGAGGTCAGGGTAGAAGCTAAGGCTGGAAAAATGCATTTGGAAGTCATCTAGATTAAGAAGATTTAAAGCAAGAGTACCTAATAATATCACCTAAGGAAGAAGTTCATACCAGAAAAAAAAAATCACGAAATGAAAAATAGACGACAGTGGAGTAGTTAATAAAGCAGGAAGAAGATGAAGAAAGAATGTTATTTTAGAAGCCAAGAAAAATTTTTTTAGAAAAACTGTGTGATCATTTATATCAAAAGCTACTGAAAGATGCATTAAGTGAAGTATAAGGACCTAAAAATAGTCATCTATGTTTACTCTTCTGTTCCTACTGTGTTACTTTAGAAATATCTGTATTTTAGATAAGGAAGCCAGAGAAAACCTTATGAAGGAGGTTAAGATATGAACATCAACCTGAATGATATAAAGGTAAAAACCTTTATATGTGAAGATCTAGGAAAGGGCACTGTGGTTACAGGGAACTACAAATGTAAAAACTCAGTTGTCAGCTTGGCATAATGGCAAGATTAAAAAAGGAAAATGACAATTGCTATGACAAATGCCAAGATGTTGGTGACTCTTACAAGAATGGTTTCAGTAGAACAATGGTGAAAAAAACTGAGTAGACTGAATTAAAGGGGGTATAGGGAACACAAGGTCCTAAGGGGTTAGCAAGTTTGAGGGGTGATTTCGCGGTACAGGGGAATGACGAGTAGCAGCAAATCCACTCCCCCAAAATATTATAAAACTGAACTACACTGAAGAAAACAATCACTTAAGGGCTCTGGAAACTGATCAAAGGCTATAACAAATTCAGAAGCATTTATTCTTTAAAAGCTGCTTAGATTTGATAGAACAGTAGAGGAGAGTGGCTTTCTTTGCCAAGGGATGCTACCAACCCTCTAACACCACCCAACTCAGTCAGTGAGGCAGTTTTCCCAGGGCAGCATTGGCAGTGAAAACCAGCGGGCTACGGTCATTTAGGATAGAGAGTAAAAACCCAAGCCCAGTGGCACTGGCAATAAAAATAGCGAATTTAAAGGATACAAAGGGAAAGGTCCACAGCTCTGCTAAAATCAGAATGTGGTCCCAGTTGGGGAAAATAACAGACTAGAGGGATATCCAGAAATATAATAAGGGGACACTGGAAATGAGAGAGGCACAGAGGGCCTAAATTAGCCCCCACACATACCTGTCTGACAGGCTGTGCCCATATGAGGGAAAGGGAGACTCAAGAGAGTCCAGAGAAAGTAAAAGCCAAGGCTAATTTGAAAACTGTCAGAATTTTGAATATGCTTCCCAACTCACAAATAGAATCATCAAAAAATGCTGAAAGTGGCTGGGCACCATGACGTTGGTAATCCCAGCACTTTGGGAGGCCAAGGCAGATGAATCACCTGAGGTCAGGAGTTCGAGACCAGTCTGACCAACATGGTGAAACCTCGTCTCTACTAAAAATACAAAAGTAGGCGGGCCTGGTGCACATGCCTATAATCCCAGCTACTCAGGAGGCTGAGGCAGGAGAATCGCTTGAATGCAGCACGCAGAGGTTGCAGTGAGTCAAGATCATGCCACTGCACTCCAGCCTGGGCAATAAGAGCGAAACTCCGTCTCAAAAAAAAACAAAACAAACAGACAAACAAAAAACCAGTGAAAGTTTTAAAAATTCAAGATGTTTAATCACAATCTCTAAGCAATAAAGCGCTGATCCTAGGAAATCAGGCTTAAAAAATGAAAATTAGAATTAAAATTTTAATGCAAAATTCTAGGGCTTCTATCTGTTGAAGGGAAAGGTTCTACAGATTACATACAGGTTAGTTATTTAAAAACAAAACAAAAACAACAACAACAAAAAAACCACCAAACACAAAACAATCACTTTCAGGAGGTTTAAAAAAAAATAAATCAGGCCAGGCACAGTGACTCATACCTGTAATCCCAGCACCTTGGGAGGCTAAGGCTGATCACTTGAGCCTAGGAGTTCGGCTAGCCTGGGCAACATAGCCGAAAACTCGTCTCTATAGAAAAATACAACAATTAGCTGGGTGTCGTGCCGTGCACCTGTAGTCCCAGCTACTCAGGAAGCTGAAGTGAGACGATAGTTTTAGCCCTAGAGGTGGAGGCTGCAGTAAGCTGAGATCAAGCACTGCACTCCAGCCTGGGCAACAGAAGTCAGGCCCTATCTTAAAAAAAAAAAAAAAAAAAAAAAAAAAAAAAAAAAAATCAGAACCTAGCAATGCTGCAATATATTATATAATATGTCCAATTAAAAAAAATTGTGAGATATGCAAACTACGGGAAAAGTTGACCTATACTCAGATTCTTTAAAAAAAAAAAAAAAAAGCGGTCAACAGAAATTCTGGGTGGAGACAGCCATTGGATTTAGCAGATAAAGAATACAAAGCAGCTATTATAATTTATAATTAAGCTCAAAAAATTTTTAAAAATCATATTTTAAAAAGTAAAGAAAAATATGACAATTTCACAACAAATAGAGAATCTCAATAAAGAAATATTAACTTATAAAACATGAGAATTAACTAGAGTTAAGGCACATCATAACAAAAATGAGATTTGCTATGTGCTCAAGAGATGGCATTTAAAAAATCTGTGAACTCAAAATAGAGAACTAGAAATTGTCCAACAGAAAGAACAAAGAGGGAAAAATGTTGCAGAAAAATAAACAGAGCCTCAGAGACCTCTGGGATAAGATCACACATATCAACATATGTTTCAAGGCAGAACTAACCGGAAAAAGGGAAGAAAATAATGTTAGAAGAAATAATGACTAAAAATTTCCCAAATTTGATGAAAACCTCCAATCTATCAAACCATGAAGCTCAATGAACCCCAAATATAATAAACACAGGGATCAACATCTAAACGTATCACATTTAAACAGTTTGAAGCCACCATGAAAAAAACATAAGGGGAGGAATAGAAATGACTCATCACATACATGGGAAAAACAATACAATTAATGGCTGACTGATCAAGAAAAACTGGAAGCTACAAGGCAGTAACAAAAAATAAAAAAACTGTCAACTAAGAATTGTATTTACTGCAAAAGTATTCTTCAAACAAGAAAGGAAGAATAAAGACATCCTCAAACTAAAAAAAAAAAAAAAGAACATCTTAAAGTTGACTTGTCTTATAAAAAACACTTGAACAAGTACCTTGAGCTAAAAGACAATGACACCAGTAGCAATACTCAGCCCAAGATATGGTCAGAGTGTCATTAATTATATCAGGAAAGCATTAATAAGATAAAGGGAATGCATTTTAAGAATTTTCTTCTTTTTTAAAGCATCTGTGTTCACTTCTCAAGAAAATCTATATACTTTTTTTTTTTTAAGACATCTATGTTCTTTAAGTGCTTATGCAGCCCTCTGATAGTTTATTTATTGCAGGGAGAAAAATTAAGTCATGTTGTCAAGTGAAGTTGATAAGAAGTAGAGAGATAGCAAGAGGACTTTGGTAAGAACAGAATGAGCTTAAACATCTGGGAGCAAGTTGAACTATCCTTGGCCAGTGAAAAAGTTGGAAAAGATGTAATATTGCAGTGCTTACTTTAAGTGATCACTATTTCTGATCACATTGAATTCTGTGAAAGCAAAGGATAACAAAGACTTTGTGCTGGTACCTACAGTTTGGAAAATAACACCAAGTTGGAAAGTAGAAGAAATTATAGAAGCTGGGAAATTACTTTGTTAAAGACAAAGTAACCTGCTCTGAGAACTCTATGAGTAATACAGAAAGATGTTCTTAAAACACTTTTAGTATGTTGGTTAAGCAAGGTTTGTGAGTGTGTATCTGTGACTGTATGGTAACTATAATATATTTGATTTCTGTATACGACTTTGGAAAAGTAACATTTTATATAACAAACTGTAGTTGTAAAAACAAAACCACCCTTTCATTACAAAACCCATCAACAAATTAGATATAGAAGGAAATTACCTCAACAAAATAAAAGTTATACTATCACTGACGTTCAACTGAAAAATTTTCAACTTTACAACGGTGCTTTCAGCTGTGTACATTAATGATGAGCACCCACATAGTATTCAATAAATTACCTGAGATATTCAACACTTTATAAAAGAGGCTAAGTGTTACATGATTTTATCTACCTGTAGGCCAACATAAGTGTTTGGGGCATGTTTAAGATATGCTAGGCTAAGCTATAATGTTCTACAGATAAAGTGCATTAAATGTATTTTTGACTTAATGACATTTTTAACTTGCAATGAGTTCACCTGTCTCCCAGATTCAAGTGATTCTCCTGCCTCAGCCTCCTGAGTAGCTGGGATTACATGTGGGCAGCACCACACCCAGCTAATTTTTTTTTGTATTTGTAGTAGAGACATGGATTCACCACGTTAGCCAGTCTGGTCTCTTGAACTCCTGACCTCAAACGATCCTTCAACCTGGGCATTCCAAAGTGTTATTATTAGCAATAACAATTATCGCTCCCAAAGTGCTAGGATTACAGGCATGAGACACTGCACCCAGCTTGACCTCACATTAATCTGTCAAGAAATCCTGTTGGGCGAACCTTCAAAATTTACCCAGGATCCCAGCAATTGTACTCTTAAGGATATGTTTCATAGAAATAGAAATTTATGTCCACACTAAAACCTGCACATGAATGTTCAAAGCAGCTTTATTTAGACTAGCTCCCAGATGTCCATTACTGTGTGAATAAACAAACTACAGTATGTTAATACCATGGAATACTACTCAGCAATAAAAAAGAAACAATTATTGATACATGCAACAACATGATTGAATCCCCAGAAACCTATGCTAAAGTAAAATAAAAAAAGAAAGGAAAAAAGTCAATCCAAAAGGTTACATACTGGATATGATTCCATTTATATGATATTCTTGAAAGAAAAAAAGTTTGGAAATGGTAAACAGATTAGTGGTTATTGCCAGGGATTATACTGGTTGTCAGGGGTACAGGAATGGCAGGGAGAGAAGTCAATGTGGTTATAAAAGGGCAGTAAGGAGACACTTGTGATGTTCTGTATCTTGACTGTCATGGTCTATACACAAACCTACACATGTAATAAAAAAAAAAAAAATAGAATTAAATACATACACATACAGTTCGCCAAAGTAGTACAAGAGAAACTGAGGAAATCTGAATAAAATCAATGGATTCTATCAATGCCAATAACCCAATTGTGATAATGTACTATAATTTTGCAAGATATGGTCATTGAGGGAAAGTGGGTAAAGAGTGTTACCCATGTGGGATTTCTTTATTTTGTCTTATAATTGCATAGATATCTGAATATCTAGCCCCCTTCACATACTTCAGGTATTTCCTCAAATGCTAGATTCTCACACTATTTAAAATTGCAACCTCAACATTCACTCTCAGCATTCCTCATCCCCACTTCTTTACCTCAATCTTCTCCAGAGTAACAATCTAATATATTCTATTTTGCATAATTATTCATCTATTGTCCATTTCTCCCCACTACAATATAAGCTTTAAAATGACAGTTTTGTTGTCTGTTTTGTTTATTATTATATTCTTAGAATCAAGAACAATGCCCAGTCCATCTCAACTCAATAGTCAATTAACACTGATTTACACTGCTGATATAAAATAACACCCCTACTGACAAGAAGAGATACGTCAATACATATCAATACATTTCATTATAAGAAGTGTCATTACCATAATATTCAGTATAACCCAGGAGGTGGAAGTTGCAGTGAGCTGAAATTGAGCCACGGCACTCAGCCTAGGCAACAGAGCAAGACTTTGTCTCCCAAAAAAAAAGAAAAAAAGGTTGGAAGAAACACTTGACAGAATTCACCACCCTTTCATTACCAAAACCATCAACAAATTAGATGTAGAACGAACTTACCTCAACAAAATAAAAGTTATACAATCACTGACTTGATGGTTCAACCGAAAAATTTTCAACTTTACAATGGTGATTTCTGCTGTGTACATTAATGACGAGCATCCACATAGTATTCAATAAATTACCTGAGATATTCAACACTTTATAAAAGAGTCTATGCGTTACATGATTTTGTCTACCTGTAGGCCAATATAAGTGTTCGGAGCATGTTTAAGATATGCTAGGCTAAGCTATAATGTTCTACAGATAAAGTGCATTAAATGTTATTTTTGACTTAATGACATTTTTAACTTGCAATGAGTTCACCCGGACATAACTTAATTTTAAGTCATGGAGCATCTATATATGGAAAGCCCATAAATAACATCATATACAATGCAGAGAAAGAAAACTTTTCCTCTAAGATTACAAACAGGGCAAGGATGCCCACTCCTCCCATCTATTCAACATGGTACTGTATGTAAGTCCTAGCCAGAGAAACTAGGCAAGAAAAATAAATAAAAGGCATCTAAATTGAGAGAAAAAAAAAAAGAAAATTATTTAGTTGCATGTGAAATAGGTAGAAAATCCTAGACTACACATACACACAGATACACACACACACACACCCCTGTTAGAATAAATAAATTCAGTCAAGTTGCAGGACACAAAATCATTTAGAAAATCGGTTGTAATTCTACACACCAGCAGTCCCCAACCTTTTTGGCACAAGGGACCAGTTTCATGGAAGACTATTTTTCCACAGACTGGTGGGGGACTGGTGGGAAGGTTTCAGGATGACTGTTTCACCTCATAAGGAGTGTGCAACCTAGATCCCTTGAATGCGCAGTTCATAATAGGGTTCATGTTCCTATGAGAATCTAATGCTGCTGCTGATCTGACAGGAGGCAGAGCTCACACAGTAACACTCACTGGCCTGGGGTTCACCTATTGCTGTGCAGCCTGGTTCCTAACAGGCCATGGACCACACCGGTCTGCACCCTGAGGGTTGGGGACCCCTGCTATACACCAACAACAAACTATCCAAAAAATGTTTAAGAAAGCAATCACATTTACAATAGCAGCAAACAGAATACTTAGGAATTAACTTAACCAAGGAGGTGAAAAACTTGTACACTAAAAACTATAAAACACTAATGAAAGAAATTAAAGTAGATACAAACAGATGGAAAACATCCTGTGTTCACAGATGAATACTGTTAAAATGTCCATATTATTTAAAGCCATCTATAGATTCAGTGCAACCCCTATCAAAATCCCAGAGACATTTTTTACATAATTTATTTTAATCTTAAAACTTACAAGGAATCACAAAAGACTTCAAACATTCAAAGCAATTTTGAGCAAGTACAACAACGTTGGAGGCATCACATCTCCTTATTTCAAAATATTTTATAAAACTACAGTAATCAAAACAGTATAATAGAAGCATAAAAACAGATCTATAAATCCTAGCTACTTGGAAGGCTGAGGTGGGAGATAGCCTGAACCTGGGAGGCAGAGATTGCAGTGAGCTGAAATTATGCCACTGCACTCCAGCCTAGGCAACAGAGTGAGACTGTTTTCTCCCTCACGCACACACACACTCATACGCACGCACACACATACACACGCACACACGAAAAGAAAAAAACATATGAATTAATGGAATAGAGCAGAAAATACAGAAATACAGTCAGTGGATCTTCAACAAAGGTGTCAATAATTCACAATGCGGAAAGGACAGTTTTTTCAATAAACAGTATTAGAAAAACTGGATACCCATCTCCAAAAGAATAAAACTGGACCCTTATCTTACACCATACAAAAATATTAACTTAAAATGGATTAAAGATTTAAACCTAAGGTCTGAAAGCACACAACCCTTTGAAGAAATCATCAGAGAAAACCTTCTTGACACTGGTCTTGTTAGTAATTTCTCGGATAACAGGCAACAAAAGCCAAAAATAGACAAGTGGGACTATAGTAAACTAAAAAGCTTCTACACAGTAAAGGAAACAATCAACAGAGTAAGAAGGCAACCTACGGAATGGAAGAAAATGTTTGCAAACCAAATGTCTGACAAGGGGCTAATTAAAAAGAAAAAATAGTAGGCCGGACGTGGTGGCTCACACCTGTAATCCCAGCACTTTGGGAGGCCGAGGCGGGTGGATCACGAGGTCAAGAGATCAAGGCCATCCTGGCCAACATGGTGAAACCCCGTCTCTACTAAAAATACAAAAAATTAGCCGGGCATGGTGGCACATGCCTGCAATCCCAGCAACTTGGGTGGCTGAGGCAGGAGAATCGCTTGAACCCAGGAGGTGGAGGTTGCAGTGAGCCAAGACTGCGCCATTGCACTCCAGCCTAAGCAACCAGAGCAAAACTCCATCTCAAAAAAAAGAAAAAAAGTAACAAACTCCTACAACTCAACAGCAAAAAAGGAGATGAATAAAAAATAAGCAGAGGACTGGAATAGACAAAGAAGACATACATAAGACATACATAAGACCAACAGGCATATGCAAAAAAGGATCAACATTGCTAATCATCAGGGAAATGCAAGTCAAAACCACAACGAGGTATCCTGCACCTGCTAGGATAATTATTAAAAAAATTACAGATTACAAGTGTTGGCAAGGTTGTGGAAAAACTGGAACCCTTATACACCACTGGTGAGGATGTAAAATAGTGCAGCTGTTACGCAAAGTGGTATGGAGGCTCCTTTAAAAATTTAAGACAGTCTTACCATATGATCCAACAATCCCACTTCTGGGTAAACAACCAAAAGAATTGAAATTAGGGTCTCAAAAAGATATCTGCATTCTCATATTCACTGCAGCATTATTCACAATAACCAAGATGTAAAAGCAACCCCATATGAATCAATAAGAAAAATGTGGTATATACATACAATAGAATAAATATTACAAGCTTTTTAAAAAGAAGGAAATCTTACCACTTGTGATAACACAGATGAACCTGGAAAATACCATACTAAGCAAAATAAGTTAGTCATAGAAGGAGAGATACTGCATTATTTTTCATAACAAGGAATCAAAGTTATATAAGTAGACAACAGTAAGAGATGGGGGTAGATGCCGAGAGTTGTTTTTCAAAGGTATAAAGTTACATTTATACAAGATAAGTAAGTTACAGATATATGCTGTCCAACACAGTGCCTATAATTAACAAGGTGTACTTGTGAAAATTTGCTAAGAGGGTAGATGTCATGTCAAGTGTTCTTGCCTCCCCACTCGAAAAAATGAAAAACGGTAAGAAAGGGGCATAATGAAACTTTTGGAGGCGACAGATATATGTTTATTATCTTGGCTCTGGTGATGGTAAGATGAATACACACATATGTCCAAATGCATTAAATTGCACATATTAATTATACATGGTTTTAAAATATACCAATTATACCTCAATAAAGCTAGCGAAGGCAGGTCTAAAAGCTCATTTAAACATGGCAAACAAATCAAAAGCAAAATGAAATTAAATTATAGGTTTTTGTAATATTATGTTTTCATTCTTTAGTTTTTTTTTTTTTTTTTTGAAGCAGAGTCTCGCTCTGTTGCCCAGGCTGGAGAGCAGGGGCGTGATCTCAGCTTACTGCAACCTCCACCACCTGGGTTCAAGGGATTCTCCTGCCTCAGCCTCCCAAGTAGCTGGGATTACAGGTGCCTGATACCACGCTCAACTAACTTTGTTTTTTTTTTTTTTCTTTTTTTTTAAAGTAGAAACAAGGTTTCACCATGTTGGCCAGGCTGGTCTTGAACTCCTGACCTCAAGTGATCTGCCCACCTCAGCCTCCCAAAGTGCTGAGATTACAGGTGTGAGCCAACATGCCTGACATTTTTTTTTTTTATTTTATTTTTATAGAGACAAGGTCTTTATAAAAGACACATGTTAGCCAGGCTAGTCTTAAACTCCTGGGCTCAAGCAATCCTCCCGCCTTAGCCTCCCAAAGTGCTTGGATTACAGGCATCAGCTACCATGCCCAATCTATGCTTTATTTTTCTGATGACACTGAAAAAGAATAATTATCAAATTGTAACAATCTTATAGAGAGATGAAATAATTTAACATTTTGAATTATTTTTAAACCAATTCTGGTCCAAATTCATTGAAAACACTTTCCATTTACCTTTGTGAAGATTCAGGTCAAAATGCAATGTTTTAATATTCTCTTCAGACGAATTTTCATTTATTAAATGTTCAAAAGACTGAAAATCTATACCTCATACACAATGTCTGCCAAAATTTAAAAAAAGAAAAAAAATGTAAAGCCATTACTACGAGTTGGGTAGTACACAGTCAGTGACTAGAAAAACACTCTCCTCAATAAAGCCCTAGAAATTGTTTGGTTGTTATCTATCACAGTTACTATGTTTATAAATCATGTGGGTTCTCTCAGATTTCATATAAGCACAATTTTCAGGGGAATCTAAAGGAAGATACTCCATCACATAAATCATGAACTCCCACAACTGGCACCAAACTAGATGATCTGCTTAATACTTCACATGGACTATAAACTCCTGGATTGCACAGACTGCATCATATGCCTCTTTGTAACCTACACAACATCTAATGTAGTCTTTTGCACAGAGTATCTACAAACTGAGTTGACTAGCCTTAGTTCACACTCGATCTTGTAATCCAAAAAGTCAGTGGAGGTTTTTTAACAGAAAGGTGAGCTGAAATAGCTTCTTCAGATAAATCTCAATAGATTATCCCAAGCTAAGAAAGGTAAAGTCTAGTTTGAAGTGAAATAAACCCTGCCTGATACTTGAATATTTCTTCACAGATTAAAAAAGCTATTTATGTGAGTACTCTCACTTGAGTCTAAAAAAACTTATAATGAATATTAAATATTTCATCCTGCATCTTACCAAGAAGAAACAAATTTAGAGAGGTGAAATGACTTCTCCAATTTCATAAGGATCTCTCTATTCAGTAAGTTAGGAGGATTAGGAAAATAAGAAACTAGTACTGTAGAAAAGAGGCACAGACAAGTACCTTCAAATATTATAGCCACCAAGCACATTAAGAAACCAAAGAAACCGGCTGTCAGATAACAGCAAAGTCCTTTTGAAATAATTTACAGAAAAACAGAAATTAAACCCCAGAGTTCAGGAATAGCTATTATTTTACCACCATTCTCTATCTAGATAGATATTTTATCTTAGGGTGATTCTTACAAAATGTAACCCATCCTAATATAAAAATAAACTCAGGGCAGAGTTTAACATTACATACTGAAGAGATGTCAAAATAATGAAGTGCTAGCAAAGAACATACTGCAAAAGAACTTAAGAGGAAAAAAGAAATCCAAATATAGAAGCATCAAAAAGAATACTCAGGAATAAATTTAACAAATGAATGAAAGACTTATATACTCAAAACTCTAAAACCTCATAGAAAGATGTAAATAAAGGAAAAGATAATACATAATCATGGATTGGAAGACAATACTGTTAAGATGACAATATTCCCAAAATTGATCTACATATCCACTAAATCCTGTTGAAACTGCAGCTATCTTTTTTTTTGTTTGTTTGTTTTTGAGATGGAGTCTTGCTCAGCCACCCAGGCTGTGCAATGGTGCATTTTCAATTCACTGCAACCTCTGCCTCTCAAGTTCAAGAGATTCTCCAGCCTCAGCCTCCCAGGTAGCTGGGATTACAGGCACCCAGTACCACGTCTGGCTAATTTGTTTTGTATTTTTAGTAGAAATGGGGTTTCACCATGTTGGCCAGACTGGTCTCAAACTCCTGACCTCAGGTGATCCTCCTGCCTCAGCCCATCTCTACTAGAAATACAAAAGTTAGCCAGGCATGGTGGCACACACCTGTAATATCAGCTACTTGGGAGGCTGAGGCAGGAGAATCACTTGAACCCAGGAGGTGGAAGTTGCAGTGAGCCAAGGTCATGCCATTGAATTCCAGCCTGGATGACAAGCACAAAACCCCATCTTGAAAAACAAACAAACGAAAAAGAAATGAGCTATCATGCCACAGAGTTATGCAGGCACCTTAAATGCCTATTTCTAAATTAAAAAAGCAAAAACAAAAAGGCTAATATACTGTATGATTCCAAGAAAAGGCAACACTATGGAAATAGTAAAAAGATGAATGGTTATCAAGTGTTTGGGGGAAGGGAAAAATAAATAGGTACAGTTCAGGAAATTTTTAGTGCAGTATTTTGTATGATACTATAATGGTAGATACATACCCTCATACAACTGTCAAAACCCATAGACTGTACAACACAAAGAGTGAACCATAAGGCAAAATCTGAACTTTAGTTATTAATAAATATTGGCTTACTAATTGTAACAAATGTACTACACTAAGGCAAGACATCAGTAATACTGGAAACTTGGGAGATGGGGCTGGAATTAGTGTATATATGGGAATTCTCTGTACTTTCACTGACTTTTCTGTAAGACTAGAACAGTTCAAAAAATAAAAGTCTAATAATGCTTTTAAGTAGAAAAAAATTTTTTTAATTTAATGGTCAAAGGATTTCAACAGGCATTTCTCCCCAAAAAGACATAAAAACCACCAATAAGCATATGAAAAGATGAAGAACAGCAGAAAATGCAAATTAAGATGACAATGAGATACCATTTCACACCCACAAGGATGGGTATAATAAAAAACTAGATAATAACAAGTGTGATCAAAGTTGCAGAAAAATTGCAATGCTCATACATTGCTGTGGGATTCCAAAATGGTACAGCTGCTTTAGAAAATAGGTTGATACTTCTTCAAAATGTTAATCACTAAGTCACTTCATGGCCCTGTGATTCCATTCCTAGAAATATACTCAAGAGAAATGAAAACCTATTTCCCCATATAAACTTGTACACAAATATTCATAGTAGCATCATTCATAACAGCCAAAAAGTATAAACAACCTAAATGTTCATCAGCTGATGAACAGATAAACCATGTGTGGAATGTCCATACAAGGGAATATTATTCAGCCATAAAAGAAATGAAGTACTGAGACATGCTACAACAGGAACTAACTTCAAAAATATTATTCTAAGTGAAAGAAGCCAGACACAAAAGATCATACATTCTGTGATTCCATTTTTTGAAACATCCTGGATGGGCAAATCCATGGACAGGTAACAGATCAGTAGTTCCCAGGGCCTAGGGGAAAGAAAGAATACAGAGTGACTGTACCCATTAGGGTACAGAGTTTCCTTTTGAGATGAAAATATTCTGGAATTAGCGGTGATAGTTGCCTAACTCTGTGACTACACTAAAACCAATGAGTTATACCCTTTAAACAGGCAAATATACATCACATTAATTGTATGTCAATAAGGTTGTTATAAATAAATACATGAAGTAGCTGATTACTCACAAAAAAAAAAAAAAAAAAAAAAAAAAAGGAAGGTTTCAGTAAAACTAGTCAAAAGGGTAACTTTAACTCTTGATATTCAATACCGCTTTTGACCTTACCTCAGATATATGGGAATCTGAAACAATATAAACATGAAATAACTGTAAACTCAAAAAAAAGTGAGAAAACATAAAAAGCACATTATGCCTTATATCAAGTTTTATTTCTCTTTCTCTCAAGCCATTCAAGACACTGAAAGCCAGAAAGAAGAAATTCAAGACCACAAATATCATGCCTCCATTTTTTTCTCAGTGGAATAATCAAGGAGGCAATAAAACTACATATAATTTGTAACAGCAAAATCCACACAGCTCTTCCACATCAATCTTTACAAAGTCCCTGAAAATTCCATTAAATTTTTTAAAATGTATTTTATCTATCACCCTACCTAGGCATCTGGGGAAGTATAAAAGTAGCATAAAACAGTCTGTATCCTTAAGAAACTTTGTATGGCAAACATGAAAACCTGCCTCTCAGGTTTCTCACTGCAAGGAACATTATTAGCAATGGTCCCAGCTGCTGACCTATCAAATCCATTCTCCTGGCAAAGCTTCCCAGCCTATATGACTGAGAACGGCAGGCATACTTAATGGAGACCTTTTCCCAGGAAAAACTGAGCTTCTCTGACTTGGAAACTTTGGTTTGAGGACTCCCATTGCTATGCCGTTACTTTCTTAGAGCTGTACTGGCAACATAACACTTTTCCTATTCAACTTGTAGCTGTCCTTCCCTTTTCTTCCACCTAGTTTTAGCCACCACTTGAAAAATACAAACTTCCATGACCCAAAGAACAGTGCTACACATAGCACAAATAAAGATTACTATTTCTTTCAAGTTGTCAGTTTTATTAGCAAATAGATTTTTCAGAAATGACTTAAATGGCTATATAAAATACTAATAATTAGGTGCCTGATAATAAGATTACCAAATTGAAAAGGAAGTAAAACAAGGGGAAAAAAAATCACACGAATAGCAGTGTGTAGTAACTTAGAACCTTAAGAATAAAAACAAAGAGTTTAGTTTATAAGAAGTTTTAAAACTCAGAAAATGTCCTCATAATACTTATTTGATTAACACAACACTGAAGAAGTCTGAGAAAAATGAAAAATAAAAGAATGCACAAATACATAAAATAGCTCCCCAAAAAATCACAATGTTAAAACACCTGGAGCAAACAGGCTATATTAGAAAGCAAACTGACTGAATATTATCATATTTATATGATGTATTACATTTAGGTCAAAGGAAAAAAACCATAAAACTTATATGAAAATCAATGTCTAATCATAATAAAAACTGTTCACCTAAGAATAGAAACAAAACAACAAAAACACTCCAGCTCACAAGCAACATTTTAAACTCAGGTTTCAAGGTAAGCTAGAAAATTAGAAAAGCAACACAGTAAAGTACCCTAATAAAGGGCATCAGCACATTAAATGCATCTAGAAGATGCCTCAAGTTCAAAAAAAATGGAGGAGGCAGTGTTCAAATGGTTAAAACAAAATATATTTACATGGAGGAAGACTTCTTCCTCACTACACATACTAAATTAAATGTCTTTATTTAGACCTCCCAGTCCTAAAAAGAAAAAAATTTTCGTTTAAAAGATTTAAGAAACACTGCAGTATGAGCAGTCCATTAAATCTAAAAATAAGACAATAAAGAGTTAGAACTGTTACCATTATTTAACCATTGTCCTCAGGTCCTGTTCAATGAAATTTAAAAAAATAAGAAAAGGGAAAAAAATGCAAACTTATTGCTTGTAATTGAAATGGTTCCTTATAAAAGCAAAGGCAATCAACTGTAATGGTAGGAGTTTAGTAAACTGGAATATAAGATTACTAACTCAACTTTCTTTAAATATTAATAGTGAGTAAAGTGAAAATACAACTTTTAAGTTCCATGCATAAGAACAAAAAAAATATTACTAAACGTATCTAGATAAAATAAGAAAAGTTTAAAACCTACATAAGTAACCATAAAGTTTTATATCATAAACTGGATTAAATGGAGACAATTATCACATTTCTGGATGGGAAGGTTGGATATTATAAATTTACACATTCTGCCCAACTCCTCTGCAAATTTTACACAATTTTGATAAAAAAGTAAAGTTTGTTTTTGTTTTGTTGGGGTTGCAGGAAAAACATCATAGGCTGATGATATTTGATACACAGATTTTTTAAGAGATAAAACAAGAAACACTCAAAATATGCTGTTAGTTCTCATCATTGGAGAAGCCAAAATGGACATCATCATAAGCCAAAATGGACAAGTCAGTGGAAAAGAAAAGGAAACCCAGAAGAAAATCCAACGTATATATGATAATGTAATATGATTTTTTAAATGGCATTTGCCCATCAGTGGGAAAAGGATAAAGTTTATAAAAATGATTTCTGAGACAAATGACCTACTACTTGGGGAAAGGTTAACTTATATCACTACTTCACACTATGTCCCAAAATATAACCCCAGAAAGATTAAAGAAATATGTGAAAATAAAATTCCTAGAGGAAAAAGAAATGATTGATAAGCAAGATGGAACAGGACCTTTCTCAGCATTATACCAAAGCCCAAATCAACATCTGAAGAACAAAAGGTACCACAAGCAAAGTCAACACAAAGTGAAATTACTTTTTTCTCTCTTTGAGATGATGATAGATGGTTCATATTCTTGTGGAGGCAGCTTCTAGGATGGGCCTAAATGATACCTGCCTTCTGGTATTCACACCCTTGTTTAATCACCTCACCCTTCCAATATTAGGTTAGAAAAAAATTTTGGTTTCTGTCTTGGGCTTACTATTTTTCCATTGGATCCCTTGCCATGTGGGAAGCTAAATGGTTATGACCTCGAAAAGCCCAGTGGACAGGCCCATGTGGCAAGGGACCAAAGTCTGCCAACAATCACATGGTATGCTTGGGGACAGATATTTCCTCCTTCAAACAAACCTTCAGATGAGACTGCGGTCCCGGCTCACGCCTGGATTACAGTCTGGTGAGAGGCCCTGGGCCAGAGGTTCCTAGCAAAGCCATGCCTGAAGTTCCAATGCACAGAAGCACTAAGAAAATAAAATCTTTGTTGCTTTACACCATTAAGTTTTCTGGGTAATGTGTTATATAACAATATATAACTAATGTAATCCTTAACAAATTGGTGTTAACAACTGAGTAAGGAAGACGCATACTCTAAAAGGGGTAAAAAAAAGTCATGGCATGTAAAATGATGTTGTAAATTAAAATAATTTTTCAGGGCCAGGCATGGTGATTCAGACCATAATCCCGAATCAACTTAGGCCAGGAACTTGAGACCAACCTGGGCAATGTAGTAAGATGCATCTCTACAAAAAATTTAAAAAAGAAAAATGATTTTCCACCAACAGAATTGAAAAACATAAAAATACCCCTAATATCTAAAGACTACACAGGGAATGGCCATTACTCATATTCAAATAATGTACATTTAAATGCATGAAATCTGACCAGAAGGCACCCTGTATCAAGATTTAAAGTGCTCTTCTACTCTTCAACCCTAGAATCCTACTTTTAAAAACTGTATTCTGATACAGTAAATAAATACAATGTTGGTAGGGAAAAAAATCTTCAACAGCTATCAATTGAACAATGGCTAATTGGGGCATATCCACACAATAAAATATAATGCAACCGTTAGAGAATAAAATAAAACTAATCTCTCTCTTTCTTGAGAGGGAGAAAAAGGGTGTGGTTTAAATACTTTGATAGAAAAAGGTATGATGCTGTGAGAATCTGATACTATGATACAGAAAGAGGATGAATACTGTGAAAGAAAGACACAAGGGGTAAAGGGGTTTAACACAGTGAGGATAAAATGTAGTAAGGTACTGGAGAGTCTGTCTAGATTCGAATCCTTGCCCATCTATCCACTTGTCAACTGTGTGACCCTGGACAAGCTAATTTAAAATCTCTTTGTACTCAGGTTTCCTTATCCAAATAACAACAATATCAATCACACAGTACTAATGGTAAGAATTATGTAAAACTACTCATGTAAAAAATACATATAATAAGGATAAGTATTTGCTATCATCATTAACTACTAATCAAAAATGGAATGTGTGGGTATTTAGGAGACCCTGTGATAAAAAATATGGAATTTCCTAGTTTGTGGACAATAAGGGCTCAAGGAATTTGGAACAGCAAGATCTACATGGCTGATTGGAATCATCTGAGAAGTTTCACACAGGAAGAATTTGACCTGAGTTTTCATAAATGCACAGAATTTAGATAGCAGGAGAATGGGAGTAATAGAAAAGCTCAATAAAAGCACAGTGGGCATAGAGAAGAACACATTTCAAGGACAGTGACACAAAAAGTTTGGAAAGTAGAGTATTCGGAGAAAAGGGAAGACTACGGAAGTTTCTGAGTACACAAGTAAATTAGGCAGGTTTTACTTTCTAGACTATGAAGAACCATGGAAGATTTATAGGCAGGAAAAAAACAACATGACCAATGAGAACTTTGGGAGTATTCTAGTCTTAGTATGCAGAAGAGGTTAGAAAGGAGAAGACTAAGGTAGATGTTTGTAAGTTATTAAGCCAAGTAACGACAGAATCTGACTAGAATAGCACTAAAGGGAAAGAAAAAGAGACACGGCAACAAGGGAGTATTGGTAAAAAGAAAATCAAGGTTAACAATGACTGGATATTAGGGATGAGCAAATGGAACAGTCTGGGTAACAGTGAATGATAAAACCATTAAAAGGAAAAAGCAAATCCAAAGTTCTGGGAACCAGAAGGAAAGATTTCCATTTAGTCTTAAAAGTTAAGTCATGGGACGGGCACAGTGACTCATGCCCCAGCATTTTGGGAGGCTGAGATGGGTGGATCACGAGGTCAGGAGTTGAGACCAGCCTGATCAACATGGTGAAACCCAATCTCTACTAAAAATACAAAAATTAGCCGAGCGTGGTGGCACATGGCTGTAATCCCAGCTACTGGATTCTGCCCCAGCTACTTAGGGAGGAGGCTGAGGCAGGGGAATCGCTTGAACCTGGGAGACGGAGGTTGCAATAAGCTGAGATGGCATCACTGTACTCCAGCCTGGGCGACAGAGCGAGACTCTGTCTCAAAAAATAAAAAATAAATTTAAAAAAGTTTAGTCATGGTTACATAAGATGGCTTGCCAATCTGGGATAACAGTACAACATTCAGCTATCAAGATCCAGTGGGCATTTGACAACATGAGACTAGTACTTGGGAGAAGAGGCGAGAATTGGAAACAAAAACTATTGAATTTTTAAAAACTCTTTAGAATGTTCTAGACATTTACAGCAGATGGACACTACAAAGTGTGTTATACCAGAGCAGTGATTACTTCTTATTGTTATAGCCCTTCATGTTTAACATAGGTCTTAGCACATAGGAGGCAATCAGTAAAATGTTGCAGAGGTGGGAGGAGTAGGAAAGTACACAATGCTGCATAGGCTTAACTACTACAGCCAGTGTCTTCTAAATCTCTCTGCTATACCACAACATAGAGATGACATCTGAGCTTCCATGCACAGGTTCCCCTAACGAGGTACAAGAAATGAAAATAAACGGCAAGAACTGAACTTTGGGATTGCCAGTGTCTAAAGGCAGAAGGACAAGGGGACAAAAAAAAAAAAAAAAAAAAAAGGAAGATACCAAAAAAATAGTTATGAGAAAAATGGATAGTGTTATAATATGGTTTGGATGTTTATCCCTTTCCAAACCTCATGTTGAAATGTAACCACCAATGCTGGAAATGGAACCTGGTGGGAAGTATTGGATCATGGGGGTCAACCCCTCACAAATGGTTTGGCACCTTTGGTCATGAGTGAGTTCCTGCTTAGTTAGTTCACAGGAGATCTGGTTGTTTAAGAAAATCTGGGGACAGGCATGGTGGCTCACGCCTATAATCCCAGCACTTTAGGAGGCTGAGACAGGTGAATTGCCTGAGCTCAGGAGCTTGAGACCAGCTTGCACAACATGGCAAAACCCCATTTCTACAAAATAATAACAACAGTAATAATAATAATAAAGTCTGGATCTCCCCCTTCACTCTCTGGCTCAGCTCTTGCCATGTGATGCACCCACTCATCCTTCATGTTCTGCCCATGATTAGAAGCTTCCTCAGATCATTACTAGAAGCAGATGTCTGTACCACACTTTCTGTACAGCCTGCAGAATTGAGAGCCAATTAGACCTCTTTTCTTTATAAACTACTCAATATCAGGTATTCCTTTATAGAGACACAAAAACAGACTAACACAAGTTGCATCATGGAATAAAAATTTTTTTTCAAAAAAAGAAGCATAGTCAACTATATCAAATGCTTATATGCTACAGGCAGTGTTCCTCTGGTCTACACCAAACAGTAAATGGGCGGGGACAGGTGACTTTTTAATGTATAAATTAAGAAGAAATTTTAACTTACTTTTCACAGGATTATAAATATACGTATCATTCATAATGACTACAAAAGTAATACTGCAATCTTCAGTGAATTTTATCTCTACAAAATACATGACCAGAAATAAAGTCACTATAACGTTTGAGCTCAACAAAAATGCACACAATAGAAGAAATCTGAAGCAAAAAGATGCAATCAAAAAAATAATCATAGTACATGTATTACGACAGCAACAAAATACATTAAATGTCAGAGGTTTTACCTTAAATCTCTTGTCCTGCAATACTTTCTTGATGGCAACCAGTTCTCCCGAATCACAAAGTTTGGCTTGATATACCACACCAAATGATCCATTTCCAATCACTTTAGTGTCTGTATAGCTGACTTCTTGCGGCCTGTCTGGACCCTGCCCAGGAGTTGCCACCACTGTGGTCACCTTGCTGCCATCCTTGTCCCCTAAAGGAAGAAAGAAAGAATTTTTTTTTTTTTTAATGACAACTGTAAAGAATTAAATAGAGAAAGCTGCCAAAGTGTACAAGGTAAACTACATTATTTTATTTTGTTTTTTTGAGGTGGAATCTCACTCACTCTTGTCACTCTAGCTGGAATGCAGTGGCACAATCTCGGTCACTACAACCTCTCCTTCCCGGGTTCAAGCAAGTCTCCTGCCTCAGCCTCCTGCCTCAGCCACCTAAATAGCTGGGATTACAGGCGCCCACCACCATGCTCAACTAATTTTTGTATTTTTAGTAGAGACGAGGTTTCACCATGTTGGCCAGGCTGGTGTCAAACTCCTGACCTCAGGTGATCCGCCCAGCCTGGCCTCCCAAAGTGCTGGGATTACAGGCATGAGCCACCATGCCCAGCCAAGGTAAACTATAATCTTTACTACAAACTAATTTTTAGCTTATCACAAATAATTACTTCAATTATTTGTTTAAATTATAATTCATTTTATAAATCCCATGTATTCAGTCATTCCATAGACCACACACAATGCTTAGCTCCATCCCCATGAGGTAGATAGTTCTGTTCCCATATTATAGGTAATAGGAAGAATGTTAAATTTGCTCACGGTGAAATAGCAAATTGTGAACCCATAAGAGTTTGACCTTATCTATCCAATTCTAAATGGACTTAGTGCTTTCCTCAAGGCCTTATTTTACTTGAAAATAAAATATGTGCAAATAAAAATGTCTAAGTATTCTGACTCTCTTCAGATCATTCTGCATTTGGGAAAGCAAGGCTTTGAGTTTTTGCTTCCCTGAATCTTCTGTTTAGCAAAGCAGAAGACCTCTCAGAGGAAGGTCAGATGGAGAAAAGAATGTTAATTTGGGGTTAAAAGATATAAAACTTAAATAATCCAACCCATTCTGAACTGAGACCCATTTACAAGCAGATTACTGACTCCAGGGTCTCTATTCACTCACAGCCCTCTTCTTTCCTTTTCTGCCTTCTCTCACCCCTAGTAGCAATACAAAAGCTCTCTTCAACTGAGGCACAAGAGCCACCTCCTACTTGAAATAGTCCACAGTCATCATCTTCTTCTCTGAATTCTTAAATGATTCTCTGTATTATGCTACTTAGTATCTGATCTAAAAGAGCTTTACATTGTTCTTTTAGTGACTTCAACATAAATGAAAACAACTAATGTTTCTTCTCTCTTCCCTGACAAATCTAAAACCAATTCTCAGTACAGTGTAAGTCCTTAGGCTCACTTATTAGACTTGTATTTTTTTTTTCTGTTACTCTTCCATTATAATAATTTTCTTTTTAAAAT
This sequence comes from Sapajus apella, assembly GCF_009761245.1. Classification (NCBI taxonomy): domain Eukaryota; kingdom Metazoa; phylum Chordata; class Mammalia; order Primates; family Cebidae; genus Sapajus; species Sapajus apella. The sequence continues at coordinate 1,318,145 of NW_022436980.1, read as the reverse complement.
ACTAACTGAATTCATACTAACCTAATAAAAGAAAAGTAACATATTTATGAGTATTTTCCTCTATGAAATATAAATTGCTAGATAAATGAATATCCAAATGTACTGGTAGCATATGTAACCAATATTTATATCCATGTAAATCACAGAAGTACTAATATAAACAAAAGCCAGTGAATGTCTGAGATCAATTAACACTTTTGTAAAATGGCATTCATGACAGATTCAAAAGCAATGAGGGATGTCTTCATAAGATAGCCAGGTGAATTACAGGTAGTCTATATTTATCATGGCCAGCCATCTTTAACATTTATGTCTTTAGGTCCGAGGTAAAACATTCAAATTGGCATGATGTAATCACCTCAAATCCAATACCACTCGTGAAAAGAAATAAATCTTGTCAACACCACCATTTTTACTTATAGCAGTATTATATATGCTTTAAATAAATACAAACCCCAGCATAAGCCAATACAAAAAAGCAGTTCTCAAAGCTTTCACATGCTCCCATCGAGTCTCACCTTAACAGTAAAATAAATCTTAGGTGCATTTGCTAAAAACCTAGTTCAATCTAATCTGAGTTCTAAATTACCATGCCCCCTCCCCCTAAAAAAATCTATTTAATCTTAACTACAACTTTCCAGATTGACTATATATTTTCTTCCTCATTTGTAAAATAACTTTTCTTTACCTGTATCTTAGCAGTCCTAAAAACAGAATCACAGTCTTCTGAACTTAAACTCTAAATGAAGAGCTCCAGAAACGTATTGAATGCATCCTTACAATCCAATTGTCTCAAGAGAAGATAAAAAGCATAAGGTATTTCAAACATAGTCTGACTCTTCCCTGTGTTATCCAAGTCAAAACCACAACGTCAAAAAAAAGATTTTAAGGACTCTGAATTAATAATTTCACTGAACAAGTTGCTTGAAAAATCTTACAAGCCTAACACAAAACAAAGGCTCATTATTATCTTACAAAGATAAACTAATAGATTTTAAGAGTGGTAGCCAAGTGTGGTGGCACATGCCTGTAGTTCCAGCTACTCAAGAGGCTGAAGTGGGGGGATCTCTTGAGCCTGGGAGGTGGAGGCTGCAGTGCGCCAAGACCTCGCCACTGCATTCTGGCCGAGGTGACAAAGCAAGACCCTGTCTCAAAAATAAATAAATAAATAAAAGGCCAGGCATGGTAGCTCACACCTGTAATCCCAGCACTTTGGGAGGCCAGGGAGGACAGATCACTTGAGGCCAGCAGTATGAGACCAGCCTGGGCAACATGGCAAAACCCCATCTCAACTAAAAATACAAAAATTAGCCAAGCACAGTGATACATGCCTGTAATCCTGCTACAAGGGAGGCTGAGGCACAAGAATCCCTTGAACCCAGGAGGAGAAGGGTGCAGTGAGCAGAGATCACACCACTGTACTCTAGTCTGGGCAACATAGCAAGACTGTGTCCAACAACAACAAAAAAGCCTGCTGTATTCCACAATTTTAATTAACTGAAAAACAGAAAACAAAAACTGTCTGGGTACAACTAAAAATTATATATTTTTTTACGGTGTAACCATATTTCAATAAAAGAAACAGGAGCCCCACCTTTGTATTTCCTTGCTCCAGTAAGAGAACTTAAGAAATATAAGCATTTGTGATGACTTTTCCTACTTGCCTCCACAGGTTCTAAAAAAGGTCACATAAAAGGTCTCTTTAAAAAAGGTCACATTTCAAGGGTTCAAGAACTAGCTATGAAAAATATCCATCAGGACCCTGGGAATTGGTATCTCTTCACCCTAGACACTGAGCCTAGAAATGTCTATCCCAACATCGTAATTTGCAAATGGAAAAAAGCACAAATGAGATAATTCTGCTAAAATATTAAAAGCAAAGTGGAAAGGTCCGACAGATACTATAGCTGAAAGAGAATCTTAAGGTCTGTTCATTTTAAGCTGAGATTTGCTGTAGACAAGGACCAATTCTTTCAAACTTTCATACATATAGAGACAAAGTATTTACTATCTTAGCAGTAATTAAAAGATTTACTCTATTCTGTCTAAAACAGAGAAATTGCTAAGAATTATTACAGACTATATTTTCCACTAATATATACTATCTAGATACTAGGAACAATGGCTCTTCAGTCTTTCGATAGACTTCAAGCAACCTAGAACTTTTATTCATTATCAAGTTCTTCAGACCTTTCTATCAGATATGTGAAATAGCAGAGCTGAAAAGAATGGCAGGGCAATATGGGGGATGACTTGGCATGAACATTAGTAGTGCCATGGGTCAGTCAGCAGTTAGCATGCCAACGAAAAGCATGTTACCATTTAGCATTGTAATTAGCCAACTTAGCAGTAAGATAATAACTGTAACTTTGGGAGGTTGAGGCAGGCAGATCACGAGGTCAGGAGATCGAGACCAACATGATGAAACACCGTCTCTACTAAAAACACAAAAATTACCTGGTCTTGGTGATGCATGCCTGTAATCCCCAACTACTCAGGAAGCTGAGGCAGGAGAATTGTTTGAACCAGGGACTTGGAGGCTGCAGTAAGCAGAGATAGTACTACTGCACTCCAGCCTGGCGACAGAGCGAGACTCTGTCTCAAGAAAAGGAAAAAAGAACTGTATAAAATTATACTGTTTACAAAGAACTACCTCACTCATTGTTTCATCTACGTTAATACCTATAATAGATTAATTTATCATAAAGCTTTAGGTAGCAGAACTCTTCACATGCCTCATGCTGCCTTTGCTATACTTTAAAACCTTCCCACTACCTACTAACTTTGTATTCTTTTGTCTATCTTCCCTTAAAAAATAAGATAATGTTTCTAATAACATAATGTAAAAGGATCAGCTCCAGAGGAATAGGAAGTAAGAGAATAAATCAACCGCCTTTTATAGTTTTCTGGCCTCAACCATGTAATCCTTAATATCAACATCTATTCCCAGAGATACTCTGGCAACATTAGGTTTTGAAATTTATACCAAAGCAAAACCACATGAAAAATGAAACTGTACAACAGTTGATTCTGTGACATCCAAACAACTTAATATTTGCTACTACAAATTGGACCATTTCAGACCACAGCACTGCTTCCAAGAGACCAAAATCCTCAAGAAAACCTAGAAATCACAACAAATCTGCTTAAACAAAAAGTAACCACTTTATGAAACAGTGATTTCCAAACTAATTATATGACACTAGCAATTATAATAAAATTGGTCTTCAAAAAATGCCACTACCTTGAAGGTATAACAGCACAGCAGCAGGAATTAGCTCAGCTTCAGGCCCTCTCTCCTGTCAGAGGACTTCACTCACACTGTACACATTTCCTACATAATTAAAATGAAGCATTAAATCCCTACTCTTTACCACAATAGATAAATCTTAAATACATAAACCACAATAGACTCCTCATGACGCAATGAAAAGATAGTATACAATGAACAATTACTTTCTATTAAAGACTGTTCAATACAGAATAATTTTCTTTTTTAAGAGACAGGGTCTCTTGTCATCCAGGCTGGAGTGCAATGGCATACTCATAAGTCACTCACTGTTAACACTGAACTCCTGGGCTCAAGCAATCCTCCCACCCCAGCTTCCCAAATAACTAGCATTAGAGGTACAAACCACTACACTTGGCTAATGTTTTTCATTTTTTAATTTTTTGGACAGACAGGGTCTCACTTTGTTGCCCAGGTTGGTCTCTTAACTCCTGGCCTCAAGTGATCCTCCTACCTCAGCCTCCCCAAACCGCTGGGATCATGTGTGAACCACAGCATCCAGCCTAGATACAATTTTTACAAAGGCCTTGGCAAGTTCAGGCATATCCCAAAATGATACATGCAGCCTAGTTCCCAGTCTCTCAAAAACAAGATTGTTCCCATAAACAACATTTTGTGATATTTTTTTAAGTAATCTCAAGTCACTCCTCCGACCAATCCACTGTGAGATGAACAAATGCAACACTGTGACATGGACCACATCCAAAGTATGGAGGGAGTATCCAAAAGCCAAAAATTCACTTCAAGGATGTTTAAATATTTAGTAGGTGTCTGGCACTGACACTCTATTTGAATGATAAATCTCAAAGCTGAACATACTTTTTTCATTTAAAAAAGGTATTTAACTTGCTGTTTTAAGATTAGTTCTCAAAATCCGGTGCTGACAAAAAGCAACAACTGAGACACTTTGTAACTGAGGAGCTTTTAGAGAATATGTATAAGCTATGTTACCCATACAAACTGAGCAAAGTCTTGCCACAGTCCAGTAAATACTCTGGGGACCTTGCTGCAGAAAGTTAAGTCTGCAATGGCTGCCTCTATAAAAATTTTCCGGCCGGACATGGTGGCTCAAGCCTGTAATCCCAGCACTGTGGGAGGCCGAGGCGGGTGGATCACGAGGTCAAGAGATCGAGACCATCCTGGTCAACATGGTGAAACCCCGTCTCTACTAAAAATACAAAAAATTAGCTGGGCATGGTGGCGCGTGCCTGTAATCCCAGCTACTCAGGTGGCTGAGGCAGGAGAATTGCCTGAACCCAGGAGGCAGAGGTTGCGGTGAGCCGAGATCGCGCCATTGCACTCCAGCCTGGGTAACAAGAGCGAAACTCGGTCTCAAAAATTTTCCTACGTCTCCACGTAGAAATAACAAAGTTAAAAGTCTACAACAAAAGCCTAGAGAAATCAGCACACCACACATGAACACACAGGAGACAGAAAGCATTTTCATGACATTTTCTGCCTAACAATATTATTAGTAAGGAAAATGGCACTGCCTATTATTATTTCTCTATCATGCAAAGAAATAACACACAGCTATTTTTCAAGGATGTTTACAACAATGACACTCTATTGAAAAATATGATTATATAAATTACTCCAAAGAACTTTATCTTCAGGTATGAATAAGACTGTCAGAAGAGAAAACTCTGGCCACTGTAAATTTTTCAGGCTAGGCTGAAGTTCAAACAATTCTTTATCCAAAGAAACCAGGTTAAAAAAAAACAACAAAAAACAACTTCTATTAAAACAAGGATGTTAGCCGGGACCTATAATCCCAGCACTTTGGGAGGCCAAGGCAGGTAGATCACCTGAGGTCAGGAGTTCAAGACCAGCCTGGCCAAAATGGCAAAACCCCGTCTCTACTAAAACTACAAAAAATTTGCAGGGTGTGGCGGTGGGCACCTGTAATCCCAGCTACTTGGGAGGCTGAGGCAAGAGAACTGCTTGAATCAGGGAGGCGGAGGTTGCAGTGAGCCAAGGTTGCATCTTTGCACTCCCGCCTGGGTGACAGAGCCAGAGACTCTGTCAAATAAAATACAAATTTAAAAAGTATGTTGGGCCAGACACAGGGGCTCATGCCTGCAATCCCAGCACTTTGCAGGCCAAGGCAGGAGAACTGCTTGAGCTCAAGAGTTTAAAACCAGATTGGACACTAATCTGGTGACAGGAAACCCTGTCTCTATTTATTTTTTTAAAAAATTAAAATTAAATTAATTTAAAAAAACAAAAATGTTCTCCACAAAATAAACTACTAGAAACAAGAAAACAACATAAAAAATAATTAGCAAAGGAAATAAAAACTAGAAAACTGAGCGCCACAGGATCAGAGTCAGAAAATTCAAAAATGAACATATTCTTGTGATGAAAACAGGGACTTTATTTTATGACGCAGAAGCTTAACCAGAGAGTACAACTGCTTATATATGTTGGAACAAATGAAACTATGAAAAAAGAAAAGAAATATCAACCAAGCAGTTGAATCAATCAAAGCAACTCTAATGATTAACAGCAGGATGAAAATTCCAGGACAATTTTTATGTAACCTTGATGTGATAAAAATCATTCTAACAGGGGTCTTTTCCCTTAGATCCCATTCATCTTCACATGATTCTAATCTAAGAGATTAGAAAAAACAAAAGAATTACTAAATTTCCTTTGGCGATCGGAAGCGTAAACAAAAAGTGAGGCAGAGAAAACAAAATTGACAGATGTCACACAAAGGCTGGCTTTTGGAGATGTTTCCTTGTCTATCACTTTTAGAAATGAAAAGGAAAACATATGGTGGCAGAGGATAGAAAGAACAGAAAGACTCCAGAGTCCTTTTCAATCACAGGAAGATATCATGCTACTGAGATTTACAGACATCAATTCTGAAGAATCATAACAGTCCCTTCTAAAAAAAAAAAAAAAAAAGCAAATCAAATTTTGTCCTTCAAGGCATAATGAAAAGAATATGGGCTTTGAAGTCATACAAAGGTTTATATCACATGTTCAACCTAATTAATAGCTATAAAATGAAGACAGCTGTTACTTAGGGTTGTGATGATTGAATAGCACAGTTTACATAGCTGCTGTTTTTTAAATGCATGCCACATAGTGGCTGCTTATTAAATTACAATTTCTTTGAACTCTGAATAATTATTAGCAGTGGAAATAGAAAAGAACGTCATTCTGTTTCACTATGCTCTTTTACCACTCACATGTACTCTACCACAGTATTATCACAATGTCCTATAATTATTAAAAATCTGAACCCCTCATTTTACTAAGAGCTCTTAGAAAAGCAAGACACTGGTCGGGCGTGGTGGCTCACACCTGTAATCTCAACACTTTGGGAGGCTGAGGCAGGCAGATCACGAGGTCAGAAGTTCTAGGCCAGCCTGGCCAACATGGTGAAACCCCATCTCTACTAAAGATACAAAAATTAGCCACGTATGGTGGCAATGCGCCTGTAATCCCAGCTACTCAGGAGGCTGAAGCAGGAGAATCACTTGAACCTGGGAGGCACAGGTTGCAGTGAGCTGAGATCACACCATTGCACTTCAGACTATGCGATAGGGCGCGACTCTGTCTCAAAGGAAAAAAGAAAAACCAGACATTTTTGGAATCATTTACATTTCCTGTGTGCACAAGGTTAAGCACAATTCAAGTGCTCAGCAAAGATTTGCTATTGAATTTATAAGAATCATTCAAGCAGAATTGTTAGAATTTGCAAACTGACTACTTTATGTTAAATGTAAGTAGTACTTTTGCTTCTTCCTATGCTTGCCATTGGTCAGACATAAATCCCTGGGGAGAAGGTATATAGAAAAGTCTTTACAAGTAGTAAAACCGAATGGAGGGCTTACTGAAAACATGATGACAACAAGCAGCCAAAACAAATGACTCTATGTGCCACATGTGTATTTATGTATGGACAGAAAATTTACTCTGTTCCTAACCCTAAGCATATTCCTTGAGAACTGTTTACAGTTTGCAAGCACCACTCATAGTGGGCATAAGAATCACCAAGGAGTTTGCTAAAATGAAACCTCTAGAATATAACCTCTAAAAGGTTAGTAGGTCTAAAGTGGGGATCCAGAAAATGTATTTTTAATAAGCACCCCAAGTGCTTCTTAATGCAGGTCCAGCTACCACACTTGAAGAGCCACAATATACCATTTAATTCCTACAAAAAGCCTGTGACATATTCAGAACACTCATTTAACAAATGAGAAAATTTATGGTGTTCAAAAAAATTTTGATAATTTGCTCAAAGTAATCCTTTCAATAACTCATATCCACAGGATTCGGACCTGTTCATTTACTGCAAAACTCCCGTGCCCTACTACATTACTTTGCTAAGGACCATGTCATAAAGATAAGAGATAGGTGTGTAGGCCCTGAAACCAACTTTTAGTGTTCAGCAAAACCTAAAACTACAAATATCTTACAAAAGGTGCTAAGGCAAGTATCTATTAGCCCTTCAAATTTTTTCTTTGAAATATCCATACTTCTTTCAAGTCAATTTTAATTGACTCAATTTTTTATCCTCTAGATTTTACCTCAAAACCAAATTTTACTTTAAACCAAACAATAAACCTCAAATCGGAATTTTCAACAGTCTGAACTTAAATATTATTTCACTTATAAGCCATAAGCTGGAATCAAGCATATTTTCATTTTCTCTAACTTCACTGAACTGGAATAAAATCAAACCAACCCAAAGTGAATAAATATTTCACTTGGTCTTAAGCCCTCACTTAAAATAATTTCAAGACATATTTTAGAAACAGGTTTGTTTTCCATACACGTTAAAAGGCTTACAGCATTTGCATAAAACGCTTCAGCTTTTAGGAATTTACATTAGAATTTTAAGACTTAAACATGATTATCTGCTTGATTTATAAGTTGTCCAAGTTGAAGGACAACTAAGGGTAGACAAGACATTTAAATTTTTCTTCAGAAGGAAGGTTACCAGGTTATCAAAGAATTATTACACTATACATGTATGAAAAGAACAAATGGTAAGTATCTGAACTAAAGAAGTAAATAATTACTTTAAAAAATACAATGACTCACTCACTGATCCAGTCAGTGGTCACATTCTAGGAACATCAACCCTGAGCAGCCAAAAGCAAGCCCGAAAATAGATCTCTCAAGAAGCTGGTATATTTTACTATAGTCTCTAGTGAGAGTAATACCAGATCAGTGCTCTACATATATTTGTTAATCTATTAGGTCTGGTTTTGGCCTACCACACATCCCTTTGATCCTCAATATTGCATTCTGACAACCCAAATGCCCCCAATGTAACAGCTTACCCACGCCTGCCCTCTCCTGAAATATGCAAAGATATCTGCACTCCTTATTCCAAACTGCTTTTTCCATAACACAGCATACAAATTTACACACATTTTTATATCACTTTAAAGTGGAGATTATTAAAAATTGCTGTTGAATTGAAACAGTAAGGGAAGGGAGAAGTGAGCACAGAATTTATTTTCTCCCAGAAGACTGCTGCTTACTCTAAGTCAGTCCTACATATTTTACCAATTACAATTTAATGACTAATATCCAATCCATGAGAGCAACACTTACGGTTATCACACACTGGTGGAGTCCCATTTTATGACTATGTAGATGGCAGTCTGTAAAATATCTGTTCATTTATAAGTGACAAATTTCTACGGGCTGCCGCTATGCTTTGAAAACTAAAAGTAACCTAAATAAATACCTCTACTTCTTCCTCAGAGATGACCTAGGACCCTGCAATTACCACCTCAAAAGAGTGAAGTCAATTCAACAGATTGAGAAAATAATGAAGAAAAACTCATATATTTGACAGTCTTCCCTAGGACTAACCATGATCACCAAACCATTATCACCCATCATCATCACAAATTTGTCAAGCACTTTATAGTTTAAAAGCACATTCAGACCAGTATCTCATTTGATACAAGTAACAGTCCTACAAGGCAGGAAGAACTAGTACTAAATCAAGGAAGAGGGAACTGAAACTCAAAAAAAAGGTAAAAATTGCTCAAGGTTATACAGGTGATCCCTGAACAATATGGGTTTGAACTGGACAGGTCCACTTATACACAGAATAAAAAGTACAGTATTCGCAGGATGTAAAACCCACATATACAGAGGGCCAACTTTCCACATACAGTGGTTCCATCGGGCCAACTGCAGGACTTGAGTAAGAAGATTCTGATGTGCCCAGTGGTCCTGGAACCAATCCCCCATGTATAACAGCAATGACTGTATAGTTATAGTTTATCTATAGTATTAAAAACTATACTGCAGTCTTACAGTACTCATCCAATTCCTAAGTTTAGTATACTTTCCAATACTTGTAACAGTGGAAGTGAACTGAACAATTTACATTCTAAAATAAATCCATAAAAATAACTCAGTCCAATATCACCACAGATTTTGAGTAAGAGTCTTGACATCTTATAATATAAACTGCAAAAATACCTTTAAATATAAAACGGTGTCATTTTGCTGATATATGAAGCTACCAGAGAGAAAAATCATCTAAAATAAGAGCCAGAAATTCCCCTGAGGAAAATCAAATCAGTGAAGAGATAGCAAACATTTAAACACTTGAACAGATTTATCACAATACTAAGTAATAATACATAGCCTAACAACAGCTGCTATGTTTGTAGCACTAGAAGGAACACTTCCTGATTTTCATTTGGACTGGTTTCTTCTAAATATGAAACATTTTGGAGATTGAAAAAGGAGGCATAGTTTTTCTAATCAACAAACAAACAAAAAAAGAGAATACAAAAACCAAAACCCTCTCATCACACAATAGTTTTAGGCATCTGTTGAATTAGCTAAAGTACAATATTTTACTTTTACTTTTCATAATTTCAAAAAATGTATCTTCTTGATAATAATTTAATCCATCAAAAATATTCCAAATGTATATCAAACTACTTAAATATTTTTGTTGAGCTGCTGTACCAAGTTATGAAAGAAGCAATACTGAAACAGTTCATATAAAAATATCAAAGTAGGATTCTACTCCCCATTCCCAGTTCTAAATAGCTTCCAAAGATATCCAAAACCAGTGACCAGTACAAGGACTGCTAACCAAACACACTTTATTAACACCTTTGCTCTCCTCCACTAGAATCATTCAGGTTATACTCTCCCCCATTCCCTTAAAATTGCATTATTTGTATGCCAATGAAATCTACCTCAAGCAATTTCTTTTTCAAATACACATCATAGGTTACTCTATCTTTCATTGTACTTTCATATCTTTCTTATCTAAGGAAACTACTTCTTTTCTACCATTTTCATTCCACTCAGAAGCTAAAATACAACCTTAACTATAGCTGGTAAGCTAAAAGATAAAACTTCTGCCCTACAGCAATTTCAAAAGAAAGAAATGCCATCAACCTATCAAGTGCCTGAATGGACGCAGAAAGGCCTGCTAGACTCCGCAGGTTTCTACGCATGATCTTCCTCTGATTAAATCCCTTTATCAATCACACATATAAGAAAACGTTTCAAAACTAATTCTTAAAGGTGTTTGGTTTTGTTTAACTACTATTCTTGCTACATTATTTTCTATTAGGTGTCACTGTAAATATGTAGACATTTGAGCTAATTATGGCTTCATTAGGCTTTTGTAGGATAGCCTGAGAACCTATTTGCATTTTACATATTTACAAAACTTACTATGGAAAAATATTTCCTAAGTTCCAAAACAATTTATGAACTTTTAGAACACAATCTGTTTATCAGCTAAAGCTTTTCTGTGTAACTAAACAGGAGGAGGATATATGACTAAAACATTACCATTTTAACTGCTATGAAGATAAAGTACCTCCAAACAACTTTACAAGAACCCCTTAAATTAATTAATCTATGTAAAATAAAATAGCAGGTAATTAACTGAGTTCTGTCATTAATTCCATTTCTACAAGGACCATGCATTTTCAAATACTGATTAAATTCTAGTTTACAATTTCATTAGTAATGATGGTATGTTTATAGTTAATATAACAAGAAACAAGGCCGGGCGCGGTGGCTCAAGCCTGTAATCCCAGCACTTTGGGAGGCCGAGGCGGGTGGATCACGAGGTCAAGAGATCGAAACCATCCTGGTCAACACGGTGAAACCCCGTCTCTACTAAAACTACAAAAAATCAGCTGGGCATGGTGGCGCGTGCCTGTAATCCCAGCTACTCAGGAGGCTGAGGCAGGAGAATTGCCTGAACCCAGGAGGTGGAGGTTGCGGTGAGCCGAGATCGCGCCATTGCACTCCAGCCTGGGTAACAAGAGCGAAACTCCGTCTCAAAAAAAAAAAACAAAACAAGAAACATGTCTAAGATAAAAATAATATAGGCATATCTTATTTTATTGCGCTTTGCAGAAATTGTTTTTTATAAACTGAAGGTTTATAGCAACCCCATGTTAAGCAAGTCTATCAGTGTCACTTTTCCAATAGCTCGTGCTCATTTCATGTCTATGTCACATTCTACGAAGGTAATTTTTGTAGTATTTCAAACTTTTCACTATCATTAAACCTATTATGGTGATCTGTGATCAATGAGGGCAAACTTAATCGATTAATATTAATATTATAGTGTGCTCTGACTGCTCCACCAACCAGCTGCTTCCTCATCTTTCCCCCTTTCCTCAGGCCTCCTTACAACAATACTGAAATCGGGCCAATTAATAACCCTACAGTGGCCTCGAAGTATTCAAGTGAGAGGAAGAGTCATCTGCCTATCACTTTAAGTCAAAAGCTAGAGATAATTAAGCTCAGTGAGGAAAATACGTCAAAAGCCCAGATTGGCTAAAAGCTATGCCCCTTGCCCAGATAGGCTGAAAGCTATGCTTTTTGTGCCAAACAGTTAGCCAAGTTGTGAATACAAAGGAAAAGTTCTTTTTTTTTTTTTTGAGATGGAGTTTAGCTCTTGTTGCCCAGGCTAGAGTGTAATGACATGATCTCTGCTCACTGCAACCTCCACCTCCCAGGTTCAAGGGATTCTCCTGTCTCAGACTCCCCTGTAGCTGGGATTACAGGAATGCACCACCATGCCCAGCTAATTTTGTATTTTTGGTAGAGACGGGGTTTCTCCACGTTGGTCAGGCAGGTCTCAAACTGCCGACCTCAGGGGATCCACTCCTCAGCCTCTCAATGTGCTGGGATTACAGGCATGAGCCACTGCGTCTGGCCAAAGGAAAAGTTCTTGAAGGAAATTAAAAGTGCTACTCCACTGAGTAGATGAATCATAAGAAAGTAAAACAGCCTTATTGCTGATACGGAGAAAGTTTGAGTAGTTTGGATAGAAGACCAAACCATCCACAACATTTCCTTAAGTCAAAGCCTAACCCAGAGCAAGGCCAGAACTCTCTCCAATTCTATGAAGGCTGAGAGAGGTGAGGAAGCTGCCAAGTTTGAAGCTAGCAGAGGAAAGATGCCCTCTCTATACCTTACAGGTACAAGGTAAAGCAATAAGTGCTGATTCAGAAGCTCCAGCAAGGTATCCAAAAGATTTAACTAAAATCATTGATGAAGATGGCTACACTAAACAACTTCTAGATGCCATTAAGAATATTCATGATTCACAGGAACAGGAACAGGAGTTTGGAAGATGATACCAACACTCCTAGATGATTTTGAGAGTTCAGAACTTCAGTGGAGGAAGTCAGTGCAGATGTGGTAGAAATAGCAAGAGAACCAGAATTAGATCAGAGCCTGAAGATGTGACTGAACTGCTGCAATCATGTGATCAAACAAACTTGAACAGATGAGGAGTTGCTTCTTACCAATGAGCAAAGAAAATGATTTCTTGAGATGCAATGCACTCCTGGTGAAGATGCTGTGACTACCGCCAAAATGAGAGCAAAGGATTTAGGATATAATCTCAGTTGATAAAGCAGCAGCAGGGTTTGAGAGGACTGATTCCAATTTTGAAAGAAGTTCTGCTATAGGTAAAATACTATCATGCCTGGGGTGCTGACTACTGTAGTCCGAGCCATTGAGGAGGCAGAAATAAGATGATCACTTGAGCCTAAGAGTTTGAGTCCTGCCTAGGCAACACAGTGAGACACCCATCTCTTTTAAAAACATAAACAAATATAATGCTATCAAACAGTGTCTTGTGCTATACAGACATCTTGGAAGAGTCAATTAATCCAGCAAACTTCATGGTTGTCTCATTTTAAACAACTGTCACAGCCCCCTTAACCTTCAGCAACCACCAGCAAAAGATGACTACTTGCTGAAGGCTCAAATGATTATTAGCATTTTTAAACAACAAAGAATGTTTTAATTAAGGTTATTTGTTTAGACATAATGCTATGGCACTTAATAAACTACAGTATAGCACAAACATAACTTTTAAATGCACTAAGAAACAAAAAAAAAATTGTGTAACATGCTTTATTGGGTGGTCTGGAACCAAACCCACAATATTGTCAAGATATGCACATATTAAATAACATTATCCCAACTGATTACAGTTACTTATAATCAAATCCATATTGGTTTTTACATTTGCCCTTTTTCCCTCTAATAAGTTGCTTAATACCTCCCAATCCTCTTCCCACAAAAAAAGAGAGAGAGAAAGGGAGAGAGGGGGAGAGAGAGAGAGAAAGGGAGAGAAAGGAAGGGGAGGGGGAGGGGGGAGAGGGGGGGAGAGAGAGAGAGAGAGAGAGAGAGAGAGAGAGAGAGAGAGAAAGAGAAAGAGAAAGGAGACAGAAAAGAAAGAAAAATAGATCGACTGACCAGCCTTTAGAGAACCTGGCAATGCCATTCGGATAGGGCAAGATCTTGAAGGAGTTTAACAAACTAAATTAAAAGGACAGTCATACAAGACTGCATATTGCATGATCCTGTTTATAAATGTTCAGAATAAGCAAATCTATAGAAACAAGATAGACTTACTAATCTACCTGGTTGTCAAAGGAAGCAGGCAGTGTGCATGGGGAGAAGGGGAGCGACGGCTAATGGATAATTAGTTTCTTTTAGGGGCCAGACGTGGTGGCTTCTTCCTGTAATTCCAGTACTTTGGGAGACCACCGCGGGCGGATCACTTGAGACCAGGAGTTTCAGACCAGCCTGGCCTTCTGTACTATAAAAACACAAAAATTTAGCTGGGCATGGTGGCAGGCACCCATAATCCCAGCTACTCGGGAGGTTGAGGCATAAGAATCACTTGAACCCGGGAGGCAGAGATTGCAATGAGCCTGGATGACAGAGCAAGACTCTGTCTCCAAAAGATAAGATAATAAAATAAGATGAAATAAATAAAAGCTTCTTTTGGAGATGATGAAAATGTTCTAAAATTAGATTGTGGTGATATAGTTGCATAACTCTGGAAGTATCATTGAATTTTAGAAATCATTGAAATGCACAGTTTAAATGAGTGAAGTGTGTGTGTGTGTGTGTGTGTGTATCTCAATAAAACTGTTTAATAAAATAAAATAAAAATACATGCCTCTTCCAAAATAAGGGGGCAGTGATGTTAAGGCACAGTGAGAAAAAGAAGAACAGAGAGAAGGCCAGACGCTGTATTATGAAGCTTTGTGGGCCATATCAATACCACTTAGTTTAATTAAACGACTACTCCTTGTCTGATAGCCTCAGTACATATGAATCACAACTTAAAGATAGTTATTTTAAAAGATCCAACACCTCCCCTACACTGGCTTTACAGTAAGGTCACATAAATAATTTAACTATTTTAGCTACTAGATATAAAAAACTGAAGTCAGTGAGAAATGAAGAGCTTCTAAGCATATTATTTATAAAATCAGACATCTTGCCATGCTATTTTTAGAAAACAATGATCAGTGTAAATAAAACACCTATGTTGTTTTAATTTAAAATTTCATCATCTAGGTTGAGAAAGTGAAATGAATCAGTATCACTACTCTTTCTGCTCCAGTAATACCACCAAAAAAAAAGATGACTGTTTTTTTCCTGAGGATCTATGATACTCCTCAGCATGGTAAAAGCGGACCATGAAAATGCCATAGGCAGCTATGGAGGTGGGTGGCAAGGTAGAGGAAGGAGGAAACAAGGAAAAGTCTCTTACACTTAATATTTTCTACCCAAAAAAGTCCCCTATACATTACTTGTAAGACCACCATCTTCCAGGTTAGTGTACTAAGTTGAGGGAAGAAACAGAAGCCTAGTAGAGTGCACTCCTGATATGGTGATGAAATACATCTTTAGAAACGACTGCACTTGACTAGTGGACCTCTCTCCTTACCTCACTACCACATCCCTCAGGCTACGGAAAAGTGGATTAAAAACAGCCACATCCACCGAAGAGAAAAAGGTCCAAAATACAATAAGAATCAGGGAGAATTCACTGATAGACATTACATATCAAAACAAAAAATCTAGAAAGAGCTAGCCAATTTAGTCACGAGAAAGTTGAAAAAACTAACAAAAACACATTGCAAGAAAAACATGAAAAAGCCAACTAAGAACTGTAACTTCTAAGAAGCAAAAACAAACAAAAAAAAATTCTAAATGCTTCTTAAGTCCTACAGAAGAAAGTAAAAGCATGAAATAAAACAAAAGTACAAATATAAGGTGATAAAAGGCAGACTGAAAAGGGAAATTGTTTTGATCTTTGTATTTAGTTTATTGTGGCTACAATGACAAATTACCACAAACTAGGTGGCTTAAAACAATAAAAATTACTCTTACTGTCCCAAGGACTAGAAGTCCAAAATTAAGGAGTCAAAAGGGCTGTACTCCCCCTGGAGGCTCTAGGAGAGAATTCATTCCTTGCCTCTTCTCAACTTCTGGTAGCTGGCAGTACTACTTGACTGGTGCCCTTGTGTCTTATCATTCCAATCTCTGCCTCTGTGGTCAAATCTCTCCTCCTCTAGGTATCTCTTTTCTTCTGAATATCTCTTACAGTAACAGCTATCACTGGATTTAAGTCCCATTCAGATAACCTAGGGTGATCTCATTTCAAGATCCTTTATTTAATTGCAATCTGCAAAAACTCTTTTTCCAAATAAGGTAACACTCACAGGCTGCAGAAACTTAACAGAGATGTTGTTACAGACTGAATGTTTATGTCCCCCCAAAATTCACAGTTTGAAGCCGTCAGTCCCAATGCGATGGTATTAGGAGGTAGGGCCTTTGGCAGCTAATTAAGTTTAGATGAGATCATGAGGGTGAAGCCTAAGAAGAAGAGATCAGACACCAGAGCATCCTCTCTCCATCAAGTGAGGATACAGTAAGCAGGCAACCACCTATAAGCAGGAAGAGGGCCCTAATCAAAAACTCGATCTGCTGGCATTTTGCCAGGATCATTCAAAATGATCCTAGTTCCTCTTCCTAGCCTCCAGAATGATGAGAAATATATTTAATACATTTAAATACATGTTTATTTAAATATGACAAATATTTGTTTTGTTTAGGATAACAGCCAAAGTTGACTAAGACAGATATCTTCTGGAGGGCTGTTTTTTAGCCTACAACAGTTCTCAATTTGCTCTTAGCACAACAGAACATCAGAGATCTAATAAATAAACTAGAAACAGCAAAGAACAGAAAAAAATACAGTGAAAAATTAATGGCAGGGAGGAAAGGAAATCATAATAGTGAATGCAGAGGGAATCAATTAAGAAATCAAACTAATTCTGGAGAAAATGATAAATGTGAAGAACAAAGATGATCCAACATTGAATAATTATTATTCCAAAAGTAGATGCCACACATGAATAGAAAATTTCTTTGAAATTTTCCTTGAAACTGAGAGCAGGACAAAAAAGGTACAATGTATGCCAGAAAGAACAGACTCAAAATTATCAAAGTATCATGGTTAAACTCAAGGATAAAAAAGAGTCTACCAGGCATCCAAACAGAAAAAAATTAGTCGCCCAAAAATCAGTCAACCTAAAAGGCAAGTTGGGGGACACACGGGGCAAAGAGGCAGGTGATGTTTGTAGAAAAAACAACACATTAAATTATGAAAAAATAGGCCAAACTTCTACCACTGTTTGGCTTATGACCTTGAGGAAATCAAGGCATGTCCTTTTTTAGGACTTAGTTTCCTTATCTGTAAACTGAAAGGACTGAATATAAAATTTCGACCTCTTTAAGCTCTGAAACTATAATGGGCGATAGTCAGATTAAGAGGATCCACTTTGATTTTCAAACATGAAATCTTGAAGTATATTTTTCCTTAAAAGCAGCAGGACAAAAAATTAGCCAGGCATGGTGGCACATGCCTGTAATCCCAGGTACCTGGTAGGCTGAGGTAAAAGAATCAATTGAACCCAGGAAGCGGAGGTTGCAGGGAGCCAAGACCATGCCATTGCACTCCAGCCAGGATGACAGGGTGAGACTCTGTCTTAAAAAATAAAAAGCAGCAGAAGTGGCCAGGCGCAGTAGCTCACACCTGTAATCCAAGCACTTTGGGAGGCCGAGGCAGGTGCATCACTTGAGGTCAGGAGTCAAGACCACTGTGACCAACATGGTAAAGCCCCCATCTCTATTAAAAATACAAAAAAATTAGTGGGCATGGTGGTACGCATCTGTAATCCCAGCTACTCGGAAGACTGAGGCAGGAGAATCACTTGAACCCAGGAGGCGGAGGTCGCAGTGAGCCAAGATTGCACCACAGCACTCCAGCCTGGACAACAGCAAGACTCTGTCTTGAGGGAAGAAAAAAAGGCAGCAGGAGAAACAAAAATGAAGCCCTATGCTTTGACCCAGTACTTCCCTTTCTAGGAATATGGCAAAAGAAAGTAAAAAGAAACTGAAACAAAATAATTGATTTACATAGATATTCATTAAACCACTATTTACCACATCAATAAATCAGAGCCAATCCAGACGTCCAATAGTAGAGAATCATTAGGTAAACTATCATACATTCACAATCAAGAGAATATTAAGCAGCCATTAAAATTACATTTTCCAAGAATATTTGATGGTCTAAGAAAATATTCATGACACAAGATTACATGAAAAAGCAGAGTGCATAGCTACAAATTGCTATATATTCTGTGATCCCAATTTTGAAAACAAATGCTACACAAACACACCAAAAAGTAAGCAGGAATTTTCTCTGGATAGTGAGAATACAAGCAAATTTTTATTCTTTTTTTTGTCTCTCTCCGTAATTTCCAAATTATCCACACTGAGTATATAAAATGTTAAGATAAATTTGCTTGAAGTTCTAAAAAGATATTCAAAGATATTCTTTCCAAAGAAGTATTACTGTCACTGGGTTCTAAAAAAAAAAATCCAAGTATACTTACAGAACTGTTCGAACTAAAAAATCAGCAACTTTATCTTGAATAATTTATCCTTAGTTCCAAAATTGAGTATAATCAGCAAAGAGATGAATTGAGTGCCTCATTCATAGTCAATGTTTATTCTTCAATTAGGCATTGTTACATTCAGTACAGAAAAGAGTTTGACAAGAAAATAACTTGGCTAGAGCATGACTTACTGGGATGTAGGTTTAAAAGATTTTCTTAAAGGTTGTATGTTTATCTAGACTCAACTTTTATGAACCACTATGTGACTGTGCATTTAAATAATAAAACAATTAATGAGGTATTGTTATTATTTAATAGATAAGAGAAATGAAGAGGCCAACCTGGAACCTCATCATACCATAATTAGAGCCTGCTTAAAGCAGATTTACCTCATGCAAAACTTGTGCCTTACCCAATAAACTATTTGAAACCTTCCAGACTATGCCACTAAGGCCATAGATCCCTCTAGTCTACAAGAGATTAAAAGGACTAAATCTATCAACACCTCATATCCTTGTTTACCTAAGTCTCCACCAGAAACACTAGCCTTTCTCATTTGCTGTTAACTCTCATCTCCCTACACTCCACACATCCCTCTCATATGAATCAACTCCTCAACTCTACCTCTTCTGTAATCAGCAAACTCCACTTTCTGGCCTTATGGACAACGTAACTCCCCCAAATATGATACTTTCATAAATCCCACAGAGGCTGATATTATTCAGTCCCTCCAGACATCTCAAAAACATGTCCTTGCAAGCCATGGTGGGGCAGAGGTTGGGAAGATGGTGTGGTGAGGCTGGGCAGAGAGGTTTGGGAAGCGACCAGGCGTAGGCTCTGCCAGTAGACGGTCACAGCTAACAGCTCACTGTGGCCCTAGCCCCGCTATGGCTGCTCAGACACAGGTTTAAAATCTTTATTCGGCAAAAATGTGGATTCAGAAAAGCACCCAGGAAGGCTGAGCCTCGAACATCAGACACAGGCACAAGTGGTGAAGCATACAACACAAGTGCGTTGATTCCTTTTAGCCAGACGTGGTGGTGCATGTCTATAATCCCAGCTACTTGGGAGGCTGAGGCAGGAGAATCACTTGAACCCAGGAGGCGGAGGTTGCGGTGAGCCAAGATTGCGCCACAGCACTCCAGCCTGGGTGACAGAACCAAGACTCGGGGGGGGAGGAGGGGGGCGCAGGAGCAACAAAAATGAAGCCCTATTCTTTGATCCAGTGCTTTGCTTTCCAGGAAAGAAACAGTCTGTTACCTTTCTCTGTATCCTACAGGGACTCTCATAAAACCTTTATTTTTTACTGTTGGGTTTACAGGCTGTTTGGATCTATTTGGCAATACGAATCACTGAAATCCAGGGTCTAGAGTTATTTTGATGATATACAAGTTGACTGGTTGGACAGCGTAAGACCACAAAAAGGAGACTTCAGAAAGGAGATAAACAAGTGGTGGAATAACCTAAGTGATGGCCAGCAGACTAAGACAGGTTATCACAGCTGCAAATGAATGTCTTTGTATTCTGTTTATAGGAGCACCTTCTCTACAGTGGACAATGATCAGATATTTCGCATCTAATCCAGCCTCAGAAGTCCTTTGTTCTCCAACGGTGCTGTCAATATTCAGTCATTTCTCCTTATTTCACATGGCACCGAATATGTATGTTTTGTGGAGTTCCTTCTCTGACACAGTGAACATTCTGGGTCAAGAGTAGTCCATGGCAGTGTACCTATCTGCAGGTGTTATTTCCAAATGTGTCAATTATGTGTGTAAAGTTGCCACAGGAAGATATGGACCATCACTTGATGCATCTGGCACCATCATGACGGTCCTTGCAGCTGTCTGCACTAAGATCCCAGAAGGGAGGCTTGCCATTATTTCCCTTCAGATGTTCATATTCCCAGCAGGGAATGCCCTAAAAGGTACTATCGCCATGGATACAGTAGGAATGATCCTGGGATAGAAATTCTTTAATCATGCAGCACATCTTGGGGGAGCTCTCTTTGGAATACAGTATGTTACTTTACATCATAAACTGTTTTGGAAGAACAGGGAGCCTCTAGTGAAAATCTGGCATGAAATGAGAACGAATAGTCCAAAAAAGGAGGTGGCTCTAGGTAAAACTAGGATTGGACAGTACTGGTACATCTGGTCCACGACATCTGAGAGCCACAGGAGTACATCAGCCCTAGAATGACCATGGCTGTGCTCCCACTTGGACGACACCAGCATCTGGCCTCCCAGGGTTTTCAGTTGTGTCCCCCAGCCTGTGTCTTTTTGGAAAGTGAACTATGACAAAGTTGTAAAATAAAGGTTTATATCTAGTTGGAAAAAAAAAAATCACATCCTCCTTGCTCCCAATTGCATTTCTTTCCTCAGTCATCCAAAAAAAACTCTGCTCACTTGAGGTCTTCCTATGCTAGTTCCTTCCCTATCAGCTTCTAAATGTTGGATTCTTCTAGGCTTGGTCCTACGCTCCCTTTCTCTTGTATCTTCTGTCTCCATACTCTCCCCAGATTATTTTATGCATTCCCAGATATTTATACACATGGTATTTATCCAAATTTTACCATTTGAGAGCTATTGATTCTCAAATGTAATTCTGTAAACCAGACTACTCTTTCAACCTTTACAGACTCCTGTATTCAACATCCCACTCTGGAGTTACACTTGTGTCTCATTCCCCTGATTAAAACACCTTAAAAGCTTCAGCATCTTCTACAAGACCCTGCAAGATCTAGTTTCATTCTTATACTATGCCATTCTTCCCTTGCTCACAATCCTTCAGTCACACTAGGCTTCTTTCAATTTACTGAATACACAAAGCATTTTGCCACCTCAAGATTTTTCACATGATGTTCCCTTTCCTTACAATGTTCTTTTACCACCCCATCCCTAATCCTTTCCTTTTGATCCTTTATGTCTCAGCTTAAACATAGCTTCTTCAGGGATGCCTTCTCTAGGACAATCCAATCTAAAGTTTTCACCTGTTATTATTTTCACAGTAACCAGTTCTTTTCCTTCAAAGCACTTAATCACAGTTTGTAAACAAACACACAAATAACGTCCTGACCATATTAGTCAAACTATATCTTCTGAATGAATAAGAAAATCAGTGAACAAAATAGAGCTATCAAATGGAAAATCAAGATCTGCCCAATCTAAATCCAGTGTTCAATACACTATAACTCTTCCTAACAAACTCTGTTCAATACATTATAATAGCGGTTCCTAACAAACTAATCTATTATTGTATCAAACATAATGTAACTAGACCTAACAAGTCTTATTGTAAAAGGGTATGTTAAAATTCCAAGATATCTTACAATGTAAAAATTACATGGACCAAAGTGCTAAGTATTTAATGGTAGGTCTAGAATTTCAAAAAAGTTATAAAATAATTTTTATTTCAACACTTCTTGAAATATGTCTAAAATACATTCTTACCTGAGTAAGAGGCAAACAGTAAATAATTTAGCAGAGGGCATTTCAAATTATCCTTAATAAAACAGTTGTGTGGAATGAAACACAGATAAAAATCTCTAGAAAAAGCATTAATTACATTCCTAAATTAGCCCGCCAAAACTCCTTTAATATTGGTTAATAGGTTTTAATACTAATAATACAAACCTGAACCTGGGTCCAGGAAGCAGGGCCATGTAATGAAAGAAGGCTGAGGATAAGAAAGGAGGATAAGAATTCATTCAAGTCCTTATGTAGCCAGGACTCTGCCACTTCCTAAGACTTTTTCCCATGGCCCATTTCATGTATTCAACAAGGAGGCAGGGGGACAGAGTTAGGAGAAGAGAAGGATAAAACACTTAAAACAAGCACAGTGTTAGGCATGTGACCTATGGATTTTACTTACTCCGGCCAATCCCACAATGCAGTTATCATCATCCTC
Organism: Sapajus apella; assembly: GCF_009761245.1. NCBI lineage: Eukaryota > Metazoa > Chordata > Mammalia > Primates > Cebidae > Sapajus > Sapajus apella. Next base: position 1,295,693 of record NW_022436980.1, on the reverse strand, counting down.
TGTTTCTCAGGGAATAATCTAAGCCTATACTCTTTCCATTACTAATTCTTAAACAACCAGCGCCAAGTAAGTGTATAATTAGCTTTAAAGCACTGTCCATGAGGAGATAAGACATATCTGCATTTTCGCTAGTTTTTTATACACAGTTTTTTTATATACAGCTCAAATATTTGTTGGGTAAATTACTGAAATCAGTAAATGAATGAATGAACGAGCAAAATAACTCAAGTTCTGTGACTTTTCCTAATCATTCCAGACTACAATGATTACTCCTTCCTCCGGATTCACACTTAATGTCTCTACTTGTGTTGTCCAATACACTAGTCGCTACACAAGGCTACTGAACACTTGAAAGTGGCAAGTTTGAATCGAAACATTCTGAAATACATAACAGATTATAAGGACTTAGTTTTTCTTAAAGGATGTAAAATATCTCAGTAACAATTCTTATAAGGACTACATATTGAAATGTTAGTATTTTTATATATCGGGATAAATGAAATATATTAAAACTAATTTTGTCTATTTCTTTTAAGTCTTTAAAAAGTGGCTATTAGAAGCCGGGAGCAGTGGCATGTTCCTGTAGTCTCAGCTACTCAGAAGACTGAGGCAGGAGGATTGCTGGAGCCCAAAAGTTCAAGTCCAGCCTGGGCAAAATAGTGAAACCCCTTCTCTAAAAAATAAAAATGTGGCTATTAGAAAAATGTAATTATATATGTGGCTTGCAATATACTTTCTGAACAGCACTGATCTACACCAACCATTTGGTAGCATATATATTTCTACTTTATAACATCTCATGTTAGTTGAATATTCAAATATGTATGTTTCCCTAAAACACAGTGTCCCTTATCCTTGTAATAACTGAATGTACTTTTTTTTTTTTCTTGGAGACAGAGTCTCACTCTATTGCCCAGGCTGGAGTGCAATGGTGCGATCTCAGCTTGCTGCAACCTCCGCCCCCAGGGTTCTAGCAATTCTCCGACCTCAGCCTCCTGAATAGCTGGGATTACAGGCGACTACCACCCCATCCAGCAAATTTTTCTGTATTTTTAGTAGAGATGGGGTTTTGCCATGTTAGCCAGGCTGGTCTTGTGATCCACCCACCTTGGCCTCCCAAAGTGCTAGGATTACAAGCGTGAGCCACTGCACCTGGCCAATAATTGAATGTACTTTTTAAAGTAGCTTCATTAAGTTATAATTCACATAACACATAATTCATCCACCTAAAATACACACTTACCAATTTTTAGTACTTTCACAGGCTTGTGCAACCATCACCCCAATCAAACCCAAAAAGAAACTCTGTACTTCTTAGGTGTCATTCCCCAATCCTTCCATTCTAGCCCTAAGGAAACAGTAATTTGCTTTCTGTCTACAGATTTGCCTATTCTGGATATTTATATAGGTGGAATTGTATAATACATGGTCTTTTGCAATTGGCTTGACTTAGAATGTTTTCCAGGTTCGTCCATGTTGTAGTATGCTTTGGTTCACTTCTTTTGATTCCTCAGTAATATTTCATTTATGGAAATACCATATTTGATGTCTCCATTCATCAACTGATAGATGTTTGGGTTGTTTCTTCTTTGAGCTATTAATAATAATGCTATGAACACGTGTATGTATGAACATATGGGTATATATACCTAGGCATGGAATTGCTACATTATATAGTAATGTATGTGCATTTGGAGAACTACCAGATTGTTTTCCAAAGCAGCACCATTTTACATTCCCAAAGGAGTGTATGAGGGTTCCAATTTCTTCATATCCTAAAAAACACTGGTTATAAACAGACTTTTTTACTGTAGCCATCCTAGTCTGAAGTGGTATCTTGTGGTTTTGATTTTTATTCCCATGATGACTAATGATATTGAGCATCTTTTCATGCACTGATATGGTTTGGCTCTGTGTCACCAACCAAATGTCATTTTAAATTGTAATCCCCATGTGGGAGGTAACTGAATCATGGGGAAGGGACAGACTTCCCCCTTACTGTTCTTGTGATAGTGAGTTCTCAAGAGATCCAGTTGTTTGATATTCTCATTCTCTCTCTCTCTCTCTCTCTCCTGCTCCACCATGGTAAGACATGCTTGCTTCCCCTCTCACCTTCCAACAAGATTTTAAGTCTCCTGAGACCTCCCACCCATGCTTCCTATGGAACTATGAGTCAATTAAACCTCTTGTCTTCATAAATTACCCAGGCTCAGGCAGTTCTTTACAGCAGTGTGAAAATGGACTGATACATGCACTTATCGACCATTATTTATATCTTCCTTCTAAAAGTAGATATACATGGTTTCTGTCTATTCAGAACATGTACCAAATTCTTAATTGGGCTTTTTATTATTGAACTGTAAGAGTTTTTTTTGTATTCTAGATACAAGTCCTTTATCAGACGTAATTTGTAAGTATTTTTCCCTTTCAGTGTTTTCTCTTTCTTGATGGTATTTTGAAGCACAAATGGTTTTTATTTTTATGATGTTCAATGTATCCACTTTTTTATTTTGTTGCTTGTGCGCTTGGTACCATATTTAAGATGACATTGCCTATCCCAGGTCATGAAAACTTACTCCTATGTTTTCTCTTAGGAGCTGTATAATTTTAGATCTAGTATTTAGGTCTTTAATCAACTTTGAGACAATTTTTGTAGATGGTGTGAGGTAAGAGTTAAACTTCACTCTTTTGCATGCAAATATGCAGCTGTTCCAGGCCATTTGTGGGGGAAACAAATTCTTTCATCATTTAATTATCTTGGTGTCCTTGTCAAAACCAATTGACCATAAAGGTAAGGGCTTATTTTTAGACTAACAATCATACTCCGTGAATCTATATCCAACTCTGCGAATCTATATTCAAGTGCCACACTGTCTTAACTGATGTAAATTTTTAGATTGAGAAATGTAAATAAATAAATAAATAAAATCCTTGGTTCACTCAAAAAAATAAAATAAAAAAGCAAAAAGAGAGATGTGGGTCCTCTAGCTTTATTCTTTATTTTTCAATTTTTGAGGGGCTATTCAGAATCTGTCATGGGTTGAACTGGGTACCCCAAAAAAGATATATTAAAGCCCTAACCACAAGAACCTCAGAATGTGACCTTATTTAGAAATAGGGTCTTCACAAAGGTAATCAAATTAAAATGAGGGCCGGGAGAGGTGGCTGACACCTGTAATCCTAGCACTTTGAGAGGCTGAGGCAGCCAGATGACCTGAGATCAGGAGTTCAAGACCAGCCTGGCCAACTTGGTGAAACCCCGTCTCCACTAAAAATACAAAAATTAGCCAGGCGTGGTGGCAAGTGCCTGCAATCCCAACTACTTGGGAGGTTGAGACAGGAAAATCGCTTGAACCTGAGAGGCAGAGGTACCAGTGACCAACATTATGTCACTGCACTCCAGCATGGGGGATAAGAGCAAGACTTCATCTCTTTAAAAAAAAGAATTAGCCGGTCATGGTGGCATGCCCGTAATTCCAGCTACTTGAGAGGCTGAGGCAGGAGAATTGCTTGAACCCAGGAGGTAGAGGCTGTAGTGAGCCGAGATCATGCCACTGCACTCCAGCCTGGGCAACAGAGTGAGACACAACCTTAAAAAAAATTTTTTTTTAATGAGGTCATTCTCATGGGCCCTAATCCAGTATGACTGGTGTCCTTACAAAAAGAATTTTGGACACACAGACAAACGTACACAGAAGGAAGATAATATGAAGACACAGAGGTAGAGGAAATCTAAGTTACTGTAGTGATCCACAAGCCAAGAAATGCCAGGGATTGCTAGCAAACACTAGAAGTGGCAAGTGGGAGGTAATTCCCTGGAGCACTCAGATCGAGCATAGCCCTGCTGACACCTTGATTTTGGACCTCCAACTTCTAAACTGCGAGAAAAATCTCTGCTGTTTTAAGCCACTTAGTTTTAGTACTTTGTTATTACAACTCTTGGAAACTAATACAGGATCCCTTATACTTTCATATGAATTTTAGGATCAGTTTATCAATTTCTGCAAAAGGCAATTAGAATTTTGCCTTCTGCAAAAGGCAACTGGAATTTTGATAAAGCACTGGATCTGTAGATCAACTAGGAGAGCACTATCATTCAAACAATATTAAGTCTTCCAATTCATGAACATAGGATGTCCATCTTTTTTCTAGGTATTCATTAATTCCTTTCAACAATGTTTAGTAATTCCCAAATTATGCGTTTTGTATTTCTGTTAAATTTATTCTTAAGTATTTTGTTCCTTTAGATGGCATTATAAGTGGAACTGTTTCCTTAATTTCAGTTTCAGTTTGCTTATTTCTACTGTACAGAAACGTAGTTGATTTTTAAACATTGATACTATATAAAATGAGTTCAACCTTGCTGAACTCATGTATTAACTCTAATAGATTTTTAGCAAATTTCTAAGGATGTTTCTATGTATACCTGCAAAAAGAGATAGCTGTACTTCTTCCTTATCACCCTTATGCCTTTTACTTCTTTTCCCGTCTAACTGCTCTGGCTAGAAACTCTAGTACAATGTTAAACAGAAGTGGCAGCAGAGGACATCCTCATGTTGCTCCTAATATTAGGTAGAAGGCAACCAATATTTTGCCATTAACCATGATATTAGCTCCGGGTCTTTTCATAGATGTTATCAGATGGAGCAAGTTTCTTTCTATTTCTAGTTTATTATTTTTATCATGAATAGAATATACTTTTTAACACCTCTATAGTCTATATAATGTTAAGCTCACTGGTGCTCTGATGTGCTAAATTACTAAAACTGTTATGAAGTACAACTTACCAAACAAAATCCTGGATTTTTTTATGGACCAGCCTGGCCAACATGGCAAAACCCTGTCTCTACTAAAAATACAAAAATTAGCTGGGCATCGTGGCAGGCGCCTAAAATCCCAGCTACATGGGAGGCTGAAGCAGGAGAATCACTTGAACTCGGGAGGCAGAGGTTGCGGTGAGTCAAGATCACACCACTGCCCTCCAGCCTGAGCGACAGAGACTGTTAGACATAGTGAACACCAAGTTTTTCTTCAAAGAATCAGTATGTCAATATGTTCAGCTCTCTTGTTCTTTAATTCTCCATTTTAAAGTTTAACTTCCTTATAGTATCAGCAAACCATCTTTTCCCCAGTTCTAATCGGTAGTTCACATCTGTTCCCGGTCCCCTGCTCTGTCCTGACTCATTCCGGTCACCTTCTCTGGTCACCTGCTTTGACCCCTGGTTACCTGCTCTGAACTGCCCGTAACCGTCCTTCCCGCCAAACTACCCACCCCACCACTCTGGCTTATACCCCTGGCTCCCTTCAAAATATCCAATCGGAATTAGACTAGACTGTACAGTCTAACCCTAGTCAACACCGGAATGACACAGCAATTGCAGTGACCTCCATCAGGAGTAAGTACCCCTTCCTCTTCCTCATCCAGGTGTGCGGTCACCATTGTTCCATCTGTGAGCCGCACCCTTCTATAGATGTAAATTGCCTTGCTGAGGGGATTTATATTTGAGTGCTACTTCTTTTGAAGCACTCAAATATAAAACTTTACATATAACAGAGACTCCGTCTCAAAAAAAAAAAAGCACATCTATATCATCTAGCAGTTTTAAGAAAAAAAAGAAGTTTGGATATACAAAGATCAAAATAATATTATGCTACAATAAAAGATTTAGAAACAATGTCAGACAAATTTACAAGTTCCCAAACATGGAAATAAAATTAAGGTCAACACCTGTTAAATAAAAACCTAAAAGTCAAATTTGCTTTAACTGACAAAACCCGAAGTTTGTGATAGCTCAGCAGAAGAGCAGTTTCTATCAGCGCATTAAACAATTATCATCCCAATATCTTGTTTCCTAACACACACACACACACACACACACACACACAGAAAAATGCTGAATATAGAGAAGTACAGAAATACTCCTTATATTTCCAAACAAAGAACTGCTTTGCTTTCACTCAGGGTATTGCCCTCAACAACCCTTGTTTATCTTCCTGGCCTTCTAGTCATAACTTTAAAAACAAATATGCATTTCTTCATTATATTGTAAATGGTTCCTCTATCCACTCTAGAAGGAAGAATCAAATGGCAAGACAAAATAAAACAATAATTTAAAAGTAATAGCTTGTTCAACTATCCAAATTGCTTAATTTCTTAAGCAATTAAGAAACTTGAGCTTCTCCATCCAGAAATGGTGACACACTGAAAAATTGAAGACATATTATCCTAAAGAACTCATATTCTTATTGCAGAGATAACTCAAAATCTAAAAAGAAACAATTCTAAATATGTAAGCAAGCAGTGTGCAATACATTATACGCAAAGGAAGGAAATACATTTTATAAAGTGAACTCCAGACTGGGTGACAGGGAAAGACCCTATCTCAAAAACACAAATAAATAAAAAATAAAAATAAAGCACTACAGCTGTTTTTCACCATCTTACACATCAAACCTTTAGTCTTGAGGTATTTAATGGTATTTGTTGGTTTTAGGAAATACCGAACACATGAGCATGCATTTAGAACTCAATTTTTTACATTTTATGCTCTTTATGACGGTTATTCTAGCAGTCATTAAACTCCCTTATGTAAATCTGCTTCTGCCAGAGGGCATCAATAACTACAGAAATAGTCCATAGGTTAACACTATTATATTTTCCTGTAATACACTATAAAGAATAAAATAACAGAAACTGATGAATAAAAAATACATAAAACAGCTAAAGAAGTCTTTATTACTAATAACCTTCCATAGCTATAACATATGCAAGATACTGTACTAAACACTTTATATTAAATATTGTTCATTTAACCTAAGAATATATTGATGTACAAGGAAACTGAGGCACAATTCAGTAACTTGTCCAATGTCACAGCAAGTAAACGGCAAATTCAGAATTTATTCCAGAGCCCAGGCTTTTACTCAACAGGTTACTTACTCCTTAGCTATTTTTAAAGGCATAATATGAAGTCAAATTATTAATTACAACAATCTCAGGTTTCTTCTAAAATTTTACTTATCATAATTTACCCTGAAAAGTGTGCCACTGAGGCCAGGCATGGTGGTTCATGCCTGTAATTCCAGTGCTTTGGGAGGCCAAGGTGCATGGGCTGGCTTGAAGCCAGGAGTTCAAGACCAGCCTAGGCAACATGGTGAAACTCTGGTGCCCACCTGTGATACCAGCTACAGCTACTCAGGGGGCTAAGATGGCAGGACTGATTGAGCCCAGGAGGTCGAGGCTACAGTCAGCTGTGATCAAGCCACTGCAGACCAACCTAGGCAAGAGAGTGAGATCTTATCTCGAAAAAACACGTGCATCATTGAAAGAGCACATCAAAAAGGCATGACAGTCTTTTTCTGAAATATGGTACTAGAATAAGTGAACATCTACATGCAAATAAAGACATCAACTTACACAAAAATTACTTGAAATGCACAAAAACTCACAAGTGTTAACTAAAAAATTAGCCCAAACTGCATCATAGATCTAAAGTAAAATGTTAAACTATAAAACTTCTAAAAGATAACAGGAAAAATCTAAGTAACCTTTGGTTTGATGATGACTTTTTAGATACAACACCAAAAGTGCAGTCCATGGGGGAAAAAAAAAATTGAAAAGCTGGGCTTCATTAAAATTTAAAAACTTCTAGGCCAGGCACAGTGACTCATGGCTATAATCCCAGCACTTTGTGAGGCTGAGGCAGGTGGATCACAAGGTCAGGAGTTTGAGACCAGCCTGGCCAACAGGGTGAAACCCTGTCTCTACTAAAAATACAAAAGTTAGCCAGGCACAGTGGTGGGTGCCTGTAATCCCAGCTACTCAGGAGATTGAGGCAAGAGAATCGCTTGAACCTGGGAAGCAGGGGTTGCAGTGAGCCAAGATCATGCCATTGCACTCCAGCACAGGTGACAGCACAAGACTCTGTCTCTAAATAAATAAATACTGCTGCTCTGTGAAAGAAAGACACTATGAAACAGAATGAAAAGAAAAGCCACAGACTGGGAGAAAATATTTGTAATACACATATCTGATAACAGGCTAGTATCTAAAATATACAAAGAACTCTTAAAACTCAATAATAAAACAACTGAATTAAAAAGTGTGCAAAAAATCTGATACCTCACAAAACAAGACATACAGGTAGCAAATAAACATATGAAAAGATGCTCAACATCCTACGTCATTAGGGAATTGCAAATCAAAACAATGACATACCATTACACATCTACTAGAACAGAATAGCTAAAATCCCAAACACTAACACAACCAAAAGCTGGTAAGGATATGGAACAACAGGAACTTCAACTCATTGCTTGCAGAAATGTAAAATGGTACAGCCATTTTGGAAGACACCTCAGCAGTTTCCTACAAAGCTAAATGTAGTCTAACCATACAAACCAGCAATCACACTCATAGATATTTACACAAGTGAGTTGAAAACTTATGTCTACACAAAAAAGTGAACACAAATGTTTATAATAGTTTTACTCATATTTGCTCAAAAGTAGAGGCAACCAAGATGTCTTTCAACACACAAGCAGTTTAAAAAATTGTGGTACATCCATATAATGAGGTATTATTCAGGGACAAAAAGAAATGAGGTATCCAGCCAGAAAAAGACATGAAGGACTATTAAATACATTGCTGGGTGAAAGAACCATGTCTAAAAAGGCTACATATTATATGATTCCAACTATAGGACATTCTGAAAAAGACAAAACTATATATAGAGACAGTAAAAAGTTCAGTGGTAGCCAGTGGATGGGAGGAGGGGGATGAGAGGGTAGCTAAATAGGTGGATGATGAAATTTGGGGGGCAGTAAAACTACTCTGCGTGATACTGTAATCATGAATACATGACATTATGCATTTGTCAACACCCACAAAACTATGCAATAAACAGTGTGGGCCCTAATGGAAATTACGAACAGTAAATTATATACTTTAGTTAATAATTTAATATCAATATTATTTCATCAATTGTAACAAATGTACCATAGCAATGCAAGGTGTTAGTAACAGGGACAAATGTATCACACCAATGCAAGATGTTAATAACAGGAGAAATATGGTGGGAGTAAGGGATTATATAGGCACACTTTCTATTTTCTGTTCACTTATTATGTAAACCTAAAACTGCTTTAAGGAACAGTTTATTTCTTTTTTAAAAAAGTAAGAAAGAACAAGGACATGACAGCACAATGGTTCTAAGCCACTAGAGTGTGTATCACTTGGAAAGTTTATCCATTATTAAAATTTTATATACTTATTTATTCATTTATTTATTTTGAGACAGATTCTGACTCTGTCTGCCCAGGCGGGAGTGCAGTGGTGTGATCTTGGCTCACTGCAACCTCCGCCTCCTGGGTTCAAATGATTCTGATGTCTCAGCCACCTGAGTTAGCTGGGACTACTGGCATGTGCCACCATGCCCAGCTAGGTTTTTTATATTTTTAGTAGAGACTGGGTTTCACCTTGTTGACCAGGCTGTTCTCAAACTCCTAACCACAAGTGACCTACCCACCTCGGCCTCCCAAAGTGCTGGGATTACAGGCGTGAGCCACCGCACCCAACCTAAAATTTAAATTTAGACTAGACCATCACATTACTTCTTTGCACTCCAGTTTCCTCAAATGTAAAATGAGAGTTAAATCTGACAGACAGGAACATGAATCAGAACACCAGAGTCACTATCAGCTCGAAATTTAGTTTCTTTTCTACTTGAACCTAAGTCTGAACTAAAACGAATTCTAAAGCACAGACTCCTTTATTTATCTTAAACCATTTCAAGATAGGCAAACAGAATTTTCATTATCTAACATGACAGCCAAACTTATAAATAAATTAATGATTAAATAATGTCTTTCCTATCACGATTCTCTCTCCATAAGATCAAGAGAATTTCGTCTTTTGCAACTGTTTTGAGGTATTCAAAAAGATTAAGAGTATAAGTTAGGAATCTGAGATAACTACAAGGAATCAGATACTCTCAAGAAGGCAATCCAATAGATAGGCTACCATTATCTCTCTCTGGTAGCAACTTTCTCATATTCCCTAACATTCACATAAGCAAAGACCAACACACATTAAACTCAATGCCAGCAGAAGTCAATTTCCTTTTAAGTACCACACTAAATGTCAAAAGCCTCATTCTAGAAAACTAAAATGTATGATCCATCCTCAAGCAACTACTATATAAAATAGCACCTGTGTACTGTAGAATATGGTACATAACAAATAATCAAATGTTTTCCAATCAATTTATTCAGCAAATAGTTGTTGAACATTAAGTATATGTCATGCACTATGCTGAGCAATGGAACAGAATGATAAGTAAGACCAAGTTTACACTCCAGTAGGGAAGACAAACTACTATATGTCAAGCGGTAATAGATACAATCTTTTAAAAATAAAGCAACATAAGTGGTAGGGTATTTATTGACTGGAAGAGGATACATGAAAGCCTTCTGGACCAATGATGAAGATGTTCTATACTTAACTTGATCTGGGGGTTGTAATCACTAAGCAGTACACTTAAGCTTTATGTAATCTGCTGTATATGTTATACCTCTAAGTATTTTTTTTTTAAGTCTGCGAAAAGCAACACCTGGAATATCAATGTTGCCCAGCTCTAATGATGACTTCCTCTTGATTACCACAGTTGTTAATATACTTTCAAATATATGAACTATATATCGTCACAGCTAAATAAAATTACAATGTCTAGAACCATTAAAGCCAATCATTTAGTAAGCACCAACAACAGGATACAGACAAGTTAAGGTAAAAGAAAACCAAACTGTTACCTCAAACTTACAGGAAAAGATAAAAACAGAATGATGCTAAAAAGGAGTCCTACAACTAATTGTGATAAATATAAAATGTGATATAAATGTCTTTTAAAAATAAACCTACCTTTAACCATTTAGTATTTCCTCATTTCCGTCACTGAACCAAAACTTCAGAGTTTCTGTCAGAAGAGAACAAAAGGAATGCAAGAACTGTGCATTCAAATTGTTCGATGACACTTATAAAGTCTAGCATAGTCACTAAGAACATGAAGTCTGGAGCTAGACAGGCTGGGTTAAATACTGGCTCTGCCACTTACTAGCTGTATTACTTTAGCCAAGTTGATTTCTTTCAGTTCCCTGTGCCTCAGGCTGCTCATCTGTTAGGAAGGGATAATAGAATCTTATCTCATAGGTTGTTATGAAGATTAAATGGGTTAATTTATGTATTGTGCTTAGAACAATAGTTGGTACCAAGAAAATGCACTAGATAGTTGTTTATTACTGCTGCTACTAGGAATCCTACCAGAATTGGCACCCAGGTACCACAAAAGGCAAATTAACCCAGTTAAGAAAAGGTATAGATGCTAATAACTAATGTCATTGATAACAGTCCATTTCTGCTCCCATTTATACCCACACTAATGGTACTTTTAGTCTGCCCTATATTAATGCGTCAATTTACCACATTCCATCTAAATTGTTACTTAATCCTTGCACTACATAAAACAGATCATATGTTGCCTAACCAATGACACAAAATATTCAATAAAAGTCAATCACATTCCCAAGTACAGAAAAGGGAAAAATTGCCTATGTATGTCAAGGGGAAGAGTTAGTAGTTAAGGCAAATCTAGTTACTTTTTAATGGGTTTAGCTACACAGTCTCAATTTGATGAATGTCCAGTCCTTCCAAAAGGAATCTTTGTGTCTCTTCGCTTTATCTACATGACAATTCAAATCAACAATTTAATCAGTATCCATACCTACCATGAATCTAGCATTTCCCTAGATACAATCAGAGAATGTGAAAATTATTTGAGACATAATTCCTGTTCTGACAAACTAGTTAGGAAGAGTCTAACACAAAAGCAATCCATTTATGCAGTCAACAAACACTCCTTGAAGGAGTATTCAGTGAATGTGGCTCCAGGCCTGGCCTAGGTGGTTTTAAAATTTACAAAGAGAATACTGTCAAATGGATAAAAGCTGCACAGTGTTAAATACAACGAAAGCTGTAGAGGGTATGAAGGAAGCAAGAGAAAGAAAATTCTGGAATGTCAGAAAACTTCCTAGGAAGATAACATCTGTGCTAGATTTTGAGACAGATAAGTTGACCAAAAAAGAGAATAGAGAACATTTAAGCCAGAGGCAAAAGCATATGCCAGAGACAAATCAATATGCCTTCTGAACAGAAGATAAACCCAGAAAGGTAGTCAGAGATCTTATACCAGGATAAAGGACTTAAACTTTATTCTGTAAGGAATGAATAGTAAATAAAAGATTCACATTGGGGGATATACGATCAGATTTCTGAACGTTTACCTGGGGTAGGACAGAAGAGTAGACAAGGCTGGAGACAGAAAATCAGTAAGAGCCCAAGAATAGGCAAACCTTTTCTGTAAAAGGTCAGACAGTAAACACTTCAGGCTTTGCAGGCCACAGTCTCTACCACAACTACATAACTCTGCCTTTGTAGCATAAAAACAGCAATAGACAATGCATACATAACCTAATGAGCAAGACAGCTACCTTAATCCATTTTGTAGTGCTATGACAGAATACAGGAGATGGTAATTTATAAAGAAGAGGTTTATTCAGCTCACAGTTCTATGAACTAGGAAATTCAAGGGCATAGCCCTGGCTTCTGGAGAGGGCTTTCATGCTGCATCATAAAATGACAAAGCTCAAAGGGGAAGTGGACAAATGTGAAGAGAAAAAAATCTAGGGGCATCCTGGCTTTCTAACAATCCATTCTCTCAGAACTAATCCATTCCCATGAGAACTAATCTAGCACCACCAGAGCAAGAACTCACTCACCACCACAAGAAGGCACAAAGCCATGCCTGAGGGATCCACCCAACATCAAACAAAACACTTCCCACCAGGCCTCATCTCTTAACACTGCCACATTGGTGATCAAAACAAGTTTTAGTGGGGACAAACAAACCATGTCTAAAACACAGCAGTTGCATTCTAATAAAACTTGATTTACAAAGACAGACAGCTGGCCATATTTGGCTTTACAGGCTACAGTTTGAGAACCTCTGGTCTAGACAAAGAATAAGGTCTTAAAGTGAAGGCTCCAATAAATGAAGAGGAATAGATTCCAAAGATATTTAGGCGGTAGACTTGAAGAATGACTACAGGTAGAGAACTAGGCGTAAAGAGGAAACAACTTTGGCTCCTGGGAAGGAAGCCAGGGATGTCTATGGATAATGGTGCCATTTACCAAGAGGAGAAGGAGGAGGACAATAGAGAGGTTTCATTTTGTTTAGGGGAGGAGAAAAAGGGTAAGGAGAGAAAATTAGTTCAGTTTTGACATGTTCAGTTTAAAGTAGCTGTGGAACCTGTAGCTGATAATTCCTGCAGGTCTAGGATTCTGAAAAGAGCTGGGTTAAAAGAACAGATCTGGTAAAATAAGTAATATTAATATCTAGTTTTTCATAAACCAGATCACTGGTGGAGAAGGAAGGTAGGCAGAGTAAGAACAAACGGCTGAGGTCAAAATAGAAACATTTAAATGGGTAGGTAGCTGGGGAGGTAGAGAAGTCCTCTGTAGACAAGACTGAGGAAACAATCCGAGAGACAGAAGAACAGTTTGAGTGAAGTGTAAAGGGTCACTGCAGCTAAATTAAACCCTGGGTTTAATTTAGGATACAATCATTGTGAGAAGAAAGTAGTGGGCCAAACACCAGGTCTAGTAGGATTTGGGACACTCTCAAAAACAGATGCACAGAGGTTAAAAAAAGAGAGAGAGCAGGCCGGACACGGTGGCTCATGTTTGTAATCCCAGCAGTCTGGGAGGCCAAGGTGGGTGGGTCATGAGGTCAGAAGCTCGAGACCAGCCTGGCCAACACAGTGAAACCCTGTCTCTACTAAAAATACCAAAAAAAAAAAGAGAGAGAGAGAGAGAAAGAGAGACAGCAATAGCCCCGAATAGGTAAATTCATAGTTATAGAACGCAGATTGGTGGTTACCAGGGACTTGGAGGAGGAGGGCATGGAGAGTTACGGCTTAATGGACACAGAGTTTTCTTTTGAGAGATGATAAAAATGTATTGAAACTTGAAAAACATGACTACTGGACACTGAATGTATTAAATGCCACTAATCTTTACACTATAAAATGCTTTTTTTGTTGCTGTCAGGCCTATCAATTTCACTTTTGCAGTTATTTAATGATGGAGAAAAATGATTAGGCAAGCAAGTGAACAGAACACTGGAACATGAAACTAAATAGGCTGGCTTACAAGACACCAGAGACTGAAAGAAAGTCCGAAAATTTTAATCAGATGAAAACAGACAACAGGATGGTTTTCTTAACTAAAATGGGGCACAGCTCAACTATTTCATTAGGTAACATAATTTGTACTCTGTAGGGAAGCTGTTAACTCTGAAGGAAATAAAGATAAAATAGGTGTTAAAGATAGAGCACAGCCACTCAGTAAATTTACTTTATCACGAATAAAGGTTTTTTTTTTTAAGTATACAATTAATTATAAAAAGCACTATACTAGGTCAGGCGCGCTGGCTCATGCCTGTAATTCCAGCACTTTGGGACTCTGAGGCGGGTGGATCACCTGAGGTCAGGACTTAGAGACTGGCCTTGGCCAACATGGCAACACTCCGTCTCTACTAAATATACAAAAATTAGCCAGGTGTGGTGGCAAGCATCTGTAATCCCAGCTACTCAGGAGGCTGAGGCACCAGAATTGCTTAAAGCCAAGAGACAGAGGTTGCAGTGAGCTGAGATCATGCCACTGCACTCCAGCCTGGGCGAGAGTGAAAGAAACTCCGTCTCAAAAGAAAAGATATGAGGAGTTTGGTATGACTGTAGATATGGAGAGACTTGTAAATAGGAAGTACTTTTCAAAAAAGCAATGAAATCTTTATGTTAAATCATTCCTGAAGTTAACAACAAGGTCTTTTTACTAAACCAGCTATCAATAAAAGTAAAAGCTGTTTTTGTGGCATTTAAAACCAGTGAAAATTCCTGTGTGGGTTTAGCAGCATTAAACTTTAAACACCATTAACACATCCAGAGAAATTCACAGAAAGAAAGGGTTTACTATTTTTAAACATACTAAATGTGCCTCTTCTTTACAAAGGGGATCTGTGGGTGTTAGAGAAGTTCAATAAAGAGGGATACCACAGAAAACAGGATTTTCCATCCATTAATGTTTTACTATACAAAAAAGGTACAAATTTTTAGCAGGGCTCAAAAATGTTTAACAGAATAGTACAATTTATTTGACAGAAGGAAGAAAATAATAACTAAATTGATGGTTATCAAATGTCTTAGATAATTTCATCCTCTGTCTTTTAAGAGTGCAAGTGTCATCAAAAGGTGAAAATAGGCTTTCTCAGACCAGGCACAAACCCTAATTTCCTGCCCTCCAAATACTGCCCTGGGTTAAGTTACAGGTGACCCAGTAGTTCTGATACTAAGCCTGAAAGATTCATGAGCCTCACCAGGTTATGTTAATTTCCTGTCCTAAAATAACTAGTCCACAGCAACCCCTATCCCCACCCCCTCAAGTAAAATATCCCACTGGTAATTCTAGGTTATTCTTTATCTGTTATTTTTAAATACATTAACCTTCCCTAAACCACTGTTAACAATGCACAAACCTACCTCAGAAAATAAATCTACTTGTTTATATATGCTGCAAGTTCTCATTGCCCTCTCAGACACACAAAATCTGCAATATGACTCTACTTGAATCTATTTCCTTTTCAAATATAGTAACATCTCTCTAATCAAGAGGACTTCCAAAAACATCAAGCTTAGAAAATCAAAATCCTGGAGGCAGGGAGAAAATAATTAACAGCTAATGTTTACTGAATAAGTACCTACTTTGTACCAAGCTGTGTTTTTCATGCATTATATCATTTAACCTCAACAGCCATGTGAAATAGGTAAAACTATTATCGCCAACTTAAAGATGAAGAAAGTTTTTAGGTAAGTCATTTGTTCAAGGCCAGAGTTTGTAAGCGTTAGAGCTGGGATTTTTTTTTTTTTTTTGGACGGAGTTTTGCTCGTTACCCAGGCTGGAGTGCAATGGCGCGATCTCGGCTCACCGCAACCTCCGTCTCCTGGGTTCAGACAATTCTCCTGCCTCAGCTTCCTGAGTAGCTGGGATTACAGGCACGTGCCACCATGCCCAGCTAATTTTTTGTAGCTTTAGTAGAGACGGTGTTTCACCGTGTTGACCAGGATGGTCTCGATCTCTTGACCTCGTGATCCACCCGCCTCGGCCTCCCAAAGTGCTGGGATTACAGGCTTGAGCCACCGCGCCCGGCAGAGCTGGGATTCTAAAGCAGTCTAACTACAGAGCTTTACTACAGAGCTCTGTATTCTAAATAAAACAGCAGAAGAAAACTACAGGCTGGGCATGGTGGCTCACGCCTGTAATCCCAGCACTTTGGGAGGCCAAGGCAGGTGGATCACGAAGTCAGGAGTTCCAGACCAGCCTGGCCAACATGGTGAAATGTAGTCTCTACTAAAAATACAAATATTCGCTGGACATGGTGGTGGGCGCCTGCAACCCCAGCTACTCTGGAGGCTGAAGCAGAAGAATCACTTGAACCCAGGAGGCAGAGGTTGCAGAGAGCCGAGATCACACCACTACACTCCCATCCTAATTAAGAGTGAGACTCCGTCTCAAAAAAAAGAAAACTATATATATATCACAGAGTACACTTTACGAACGTAATTCCCAGATCTTCCTTATAATCTACTGATTAAATTCAGTAATTTCATTCAAAGAACAATTTTAACAATTCGGTAATATGGATTTCCCATTCATAGTTACTTAGCACATTTGTAGTAATAGGGGCTACTATTGCTAGGTCCAGCCACATTAATGAGTTAGTGGGCAAAACACATGTGCACAGACAAGGAAATTATAAAACTGGCTATTAAAAAACTACTATATAATTGTATTAAATGGCCTTGAATGATTTCGGTGGGCCAAATCTTATCTTAAATTGTAACTGCCACAATTCCTATGTGTTGTGGTAGGGACCCATGTTGAATCATGGGGGCACATCTTCCCCATGCTGTTCTTGTGATAGTAAGTCTCAAGAGATCTGATGGTTTTATAAGGGGGAAGTTTCCCTGCACAAACTCTCTCTTTGCCTTCTGCCATGATTGTGAGGCCTCTCAGCCATGTGGAACTCTGAGAACATTAAATCTTTTTCCTGAATAAATTACCCAGTCTCGGTTATGTCTTTATCAGCAGCATGAAAACGAACTAATATAGCCCTAAACTGTTGTATTTTAGAACGAGGCTGTTTCTATTAATGTATTCTTTAATAGGACAATACAATAACTGATATTCATGGTAGCTGAAGTATCATAAAGGTATCAAAAAAGATATTAAGCATTATCTAAAAACTTGGAACAATTTTTACAAAAAGAGCATACAAAAGGCATGAAAAATATTTCTCTAGAAAGTTCGAGATGGTGGTATTTTACCTTCTTAGTTCAATCCCTCATTCCCTCCTCTCTCTCTCCTTCCTTAGAATATTAACACTTTCAAATCCCTGCCTGCTCACTTTTAACCTGTACTCCACAACTTTATAGGCAAACTTCTCAAACAGTAGTCAATATTCATTAACTTCCACTTTCTCACCTCTAATCCTCAACTTCTCCAGCTTCTATACCTAACTTCCCAGTTTAGTTGCTTTTTCCAAAGTCATCAATGCCTTCTTATACCTAAATCTAATAAACACTTTTCAGATTTTATTCGTCCTCTAGGCAGGATTTAACATTTCAGATCCCTCTCTCCCCTACCCTTCTTCTTTCTTTGAACTAGTCAGTTGCCTTCAACACAACCTGACCCTTCTGTTTTTCTTCTCTGTCTACTTTTAGCTGAATTTATTTTCCTCTACTTGTCCCTCAGTTATTAGAGGGTCTCTGACCATCTTCTCTTCTCCTACTAAAAATTCTCAAAGGATTATCTTAACCTCCATTCACCTACTTAATGGCTACACTGCTCGTCAGCTCACACAAGTCTCATAGCCCTCCAAATGACTTCCACAAACTTCCTCCACCCTGGGCCCCTCAAACTAACATGCCCACAATTGAACTCATCTTGAAAAACAACAACACAGCATCTCGGAAAGCGTAGTATGTGTAAGGAGTTCTGTTTTGTTGGAAGTAGGGCTTATTTCACATTTTGATAAACACTGGTATCCATCTGGTCTTTCAAGACAAATAGCTGGGAGTATTTCTTGATTGCTCCTCTCTCTCTCCCTTGGACTCAGATACCTAAAGAAATAATCAACTACTGGGGAAGATTGTACAACCTTAATCTTTTCAAATTAATTCCCTTTACTTCATTCCTCCATCACTTCTTAATAACATCTTGCCTAGGCTCTCCCATAATATTCTTAATTGTTTGTCGCTACAATACTTATCATAGAGCATGTGTATTTCTCTACCAACCTGCATAGTTAGAAAAAAATTGTGTCTTGTTCTTTTTATCTAACTGTATTTTGGCACACACACAGTTGTCAATGAAAGTCCAGTGAGTAAAGGGTGCCGAGATACTAAGCAACACGTCAAAAAGAATGTAATTTATTAACAACGATGCAGGAATTTATGTATAGTTAACTTCCGACCATTTTTCAATACTGAAATAACCTCCACAACCTGTGATGTACTCCATCACAGTACAGCAGTAATAGAATATCAATATCACTTTACATATTCAAAGTGACAAAATACTCTTTTTTGGTTTATGTTTCTATGTACATTTTAAATCACTTTCTGAATCAGGGAGGAAACAATATTTACAGCAAAATGCCACAATTGGTACAAATGAAAAATCTTTAAGATTTTAGGGCGATTTTTATAAAACTGGGAAAGTGAGGGGGGATAGATACATCAAGAAAATAAGGGAATATACCAAAATAAAGATATAACATTAAGCAAAGACTGTGAAGACTACTGTTTTCAATGAATAGTTAGCTTCCCAGTAAGAACTGGGAAAAGGCAGATATGTCTACTGTTTCACCCTAGTCAGTCAATTATTTACATGAAAATAAATCTTTCAACAAAGGATATTAGCCAACTGGAGAGGGTGGGCAAGAGAGGGGAGAAATTAGAAAATTTGTACTAGAATTTATTCTGAATTTAAATTCATTCATAAAAATACAAAAGGAAAATATGTAAGTGATTATGTATATCAGTGGCTCTCAAACTGTAGGCTTGGGATCTTTGAACACATTCAGAAGCCCACAAAGCCAAATCCATTTTCATAATAATATCATTTGCCTTTTTAATTCTCATTCTCTCCTGATTATACAATCAACTTTTCCTAAGGCTACATATCATGTGATATTGCAACAGATTAAATGCAGAGGCAAATACAGAATCCAGATATTTTCTATTAAGCAAAAGACTGACAAAAATTAAAAATTTCTTGCTAATTCTTATTCTGGAAAATATACTTTTCATTAAAAATGTTAACATGTAAATGGCTTACTATAACTTAATAAGGTAGTATTTTCTAGGTGTCTCTTTTAATTTCCAAGGCAAAGATCTACAGATGTCACCCCCATAAACAAAAGTCTTTGAGATTCTCAATAATTTTGTTTTTTGAGAGTCTCGATCTGTTGCCCAGGCTGGAGCTGCAATAGTGCGATCTTGGATCACCGCAACCTCCACCTCCCAAGTTCAAGTCATTTTCCTGCCTCAGCCTTCCACGTAGCTAGCTGGGATTACAGGCATGCACCACCACAGCTGCCTAATTTTTGTATTTTTAGTAGAGATGGGGTTTTACCATGTTGGCCAGGCTGGTCTCAAACTCCTTACCTCAAGTGATTCCCTCCCATCTTGGCCTCCCAGAGTGCTGGAATTACAGGCATGAGCCACCATGCCTAACCAGAGGTTCTCAATAGTTTTTGGTTGGTTTTTTTGTTTGTTTGTTTGTTTTTTTTTGAGACGGAGTTTCGCTCTTGTTACCCAGCCTGGAGTGCAATGGCGCGATCTTGGCTCACCGCAACCTCCACCTCCTGGGTTCAGGCAATTCTCCTGCCTCAGCCTCCTGAGTAGCTGGGATTACAGGCATGCACCACCATGCCCAGCTAATGTTTTGTATTTTTAGTAGAGACGGGGTTTCACCATGTTGACCAGGATGGTCTCGATCTCTTGACTTGTGATCCACCCGCCTCGGCCTCCCAAAGTGCTGGGATTACAGGCTTGAGCCACCGCGCCCGGCCTTCTCAATAGTTTTTAAGACTACAAAGGAGTCCTGAGAGCAAGAAGTTTAAAAACTGCCAATTTATAGTTTGAGGAAGAACAAGTTTATCTGAGCATTACTTCAAAGCCAGAAGAGTGACAGATGAATCAACATAAATATCTTAAACTTCTATATATCCAAAAATAAATATAAGCAAAATTATGAGAATAAAAATCACAATTTGGAGAGAAAATATTTGCAGTATGCATGCAGTGACGGGTTCACAGCATTCATGTATATAAAGTTCTCTCACATCACTAAAGACAAATATCCCCAAAATGGGAATGAGGACATGAAACACTAATGGGAAAACAGCATAACACAGAAGAAGCCAATACACACGTAGAAAAATAACCTTCAGTGGCTGGGCGCACTGCCTCATGCCTGTAATCCCAGCACTTTGGGAGACCAAGGCAGGCAGGTTACTTGGGGCCAGGAGTGCAAGACCAGCCTAGGCATCATGATGAAACTCTGTCTTTACTTAAAAAAGAAAAAACAAAAATTAGCCAGACATGGTGGCTCACGCCTGTGGTCGCAGCTCCTCGGGAGGCTGAGGCACGAGAATTGCTGGAACCTAGGAGACAGAGGTTGTAGTGAGCCAAGATCGTACCACTGCAGTCTAGCCTGGACAAAAGAGCAAGACTCTGTCTAAAAAACAAAAAAAAAAAAAAAGAAAAAGAAACAGAACCTTCAAACTTATAAGTAATCAAAGCAATGTAAAAATTAAATGTGGTCAAATCAACAATGTTTTTTAACATGTAGAAAAACAGGTTCCCAGATAAATTATAGGATTACATGTAAATCATAGAAACATGACTAGGAACATGAATTGTTACAGCCCCTCTAGAAGGTAATTCAGCAAAATGGATCAAAAATCTTTAAAGTATACATACTCCTCCATCAACCAACTCTACCCTAATTAAATAAGAACACAGGTAAAGTTCTCTACAACAATATTCACCTATGCATTTCATATAATTGCAAAAATGAAAACTGGAAATAATTAAATGTCTAGCAAGAAGAGAATACTGAATATATATTAGAGCATTCCATTGTGTGTATTAGTTCTCATTTATTTGATAATTTTAAATGTTGTGACTTCTGTTGAAAGATATTGATATATATTAAAAGTTCAAGCTAAGCAGTTATAATTGCTGTTGACTCATTTTAGTAAAAGACAGTATAGCTATGTGCAAAAGGCTAGGATATGCCTAGAAATTTTAGATATGCCGTATCACATTTACTCTTCAAAACTCTAGGACATAGGCTGACCTCTATAAACCTCAGTTCTCTCATCTGCAAAACTGGAATAAGTAACTTACCCCAAAACCACGAAAACACCAAATCATTAACCCGTTAAATGGCAGATCCCAGATTTGACTCCAACTCTCAGAGTTGGAAGCCCAAACTGTATTATATTAAATACCACCTGTATATCAAAGGATTAACAGGGCATCAATCAAAATCTCTCTCTCTCCCTTTCCCAGCTATCT
The DNA here is from genome assembly GCF_009761245.1 of Sapajus apella. NCBI lineage: Eukaryota > Metazoa > Chordata > Mammalia > Primates > Cebidae > Sapajus > Sapajus apella. Next base: position 1,273,937 of record NW_022436980.1, on the reverse strand, counting down.
TTTCTTCTTTCTCTTTTTTCTTTTCTACCAATCTTGTATTTCTGTCTACAATTAACATATTTTTCTTTTGTTTTTCTTTTTTTTTTTTTTTCTTCACTCTGTCTCCTAGGCTGGAGTGCAGTAGTGTAATCCTGGCTCACTGCAACCTCCAACTCCCAGCAATTCTCTGCCTCGGCCTCCCGAGTAGCTGGGATTACAGGCACACACTATCACGCTCAGCTAATTTTTTTGTCTTATCAGGCCAGGCTGGTCTTGAACTCCTGACCTCATGATCCACCCACCTCAGCCTCTCAAAGTGCATATTTTACTTATTCAAAAAGGAAAAAGGTACTTTTAAATATTCTGGTTAAAAAGCCAGAGATTCAATTTGCGGGGAACAGTTACAGCATAGCTTTCAAATTCAATACACCTTGTCATTTAACATTATCTATAGAAAAAGAAAAAAAAAATTATATAAACTTCCTTTGAGACGTGCCACAAAAAGTTAATGTACTTTTTAATGTTTATATTTTATTTAACTACTACATAAAAATAATATAAATTATATCATTTCAGTATATAATCAATATAAAACTGACTAATGAGCTTTTCCCCTCCAAACTAAATATTCAGAAACTGTTGTGTATTTTACTCTTACAGCCAGTCTCAATTTGAACTAACCAACCTTCAAGGGCTCAAAAGCCACATGTCACTAGTGGCAATTAGTTGCTAATCTTAAATGATGGAGTAATAGAGTCTCCTGAGAGTAAATACACAGAAATTCTTAAATCTCAAGATGCAGTCATCCTTAGCATGTCTTGCTGTTAATGTACTTTAGTATCAAAAAAACACTGGTTTGAAATTCACAACTTAAAAAGCTGTAAACCTTAAAAATCACTTAACTTCTCTAAACTTGATTTTCTTATTTGTAAAATAGAGGTAATAATGCCTGTCCCTCAGTATTATTATGAGGAGTATGTTAAAAGAATAATGCAGCTGGGAAGAGTGGTTCATGCCGGTAATCCTAGCACTTTGGGAGGCCAAGGCATGCAGATTATCTGAGCTCAGGAGTTCAAGACCAGCCTGGGCAACACAGCGAAACCCTATCTCTAATAAAAATACAAAAATTAGCCTGCATGGCAGCGTGCACCTGTAGTCCCGGCTACTCAGGGGGCTGAGGAAGAAGAATTGCTTGAACCCAGGAGGCAGAGGTTGCAGTGAGCCAAGATCACGCCACTGCATTCCAGCCTGAGCAGCAGAGCAAGACTCTGGCTCCAAAAAAAATAAAAAGAATAATGCATGTCAAGAATTAAGGTATAATAATAAATGCCAATTCCTTAAAAAAGACATACATACTTACTGACTCAATAGCAAATTGATATTAAAATTATATTCTGATTAAACATATTCTCAATAGTTAACAGCTCATATTCACTTTTAATTTAAATTAAATCAAAACCAAAAATAATAAAACAAATTCCCCTGCCTTTTGGGAAACCCCAAGCCTAAAAAAGCAGCACTCTGGAACATTTTTATCTTCTTCTCTTCATTTCTGCCCTATTTGACTTTTGTATCTTTAGGAGTCTAGCAGAATGCTAGCATATGGTTGGCCTTAAGTGCTGGATGAATAAATATTGAGGCTCTGGAACACCTAACACACACTGTCTCTCTAATAATGAGTCTCAATTTCACTCAAGTCTAAAAGCCTTCACACAAAGCTGTGGTGCTAATTAACATTCAACAAGTTTTGATTCCAAAAAAGCAATCCTACAGCAAGTTTCATCCAATTCACTTTTTCACAACTTCCAAATTCTAAAGGAATATACTTACAAACACAAAGTCCCTGGGGTGAATCTTAAAGTCAGTAAGAGAGCTCTGAAATCTTAGTCCAACTCCCTCATCCAAAAGGCTATGCCAATTAGGCCACAATCTCACAGCAAGCTAGGTTCCCCCCCAATCCCATTCACTTTATTAGCGTCTTTTGACATTCATTTAGCAATATTTAATAAGCACCTACCATGTACCATGGAGCAAAGTTTTGAAATTCCAACCTGCCTATAAATTTAACTCTAATACTAGACCTACAGTGAAACAGCCATACTATAAAACAGCTATAGAACCCTAACCTTCTTACTGTAAACACTTAGAATAAATTTCACTTTAATCAACCAAATAGAACATCCAATCATTCCACAAATACTGAGGGCCCATTATTCATTTAAAAAAAAAAAAAAAATTTAATGAAATCTTGTTATGTGCCAGGCATTACCCTGAACTCTGGAAATACACAACGAACTATACAAAAACAAAACTCCCCACATTAATGGTGCTTACATCTTAAAAGCAGAAAGAGAGAGGGGAGAAGAATAGACACATAAACAAAATCTATTACACATTATAAGGTGAAAAGTGTTAGAAGGAAAAATATAGCACAGAAAGGAAATGGAAAGTGCAGGGTCAAGGGGAACAGCTGCCAATTTTTTTTAAAAAGATGTAAAAGAAGGCCTAAGAAAAACATTTCAACAAGGTCTTAAAGACAATACTATATTAAACTAACACAGGTATTAGACCTAGTAGATCAGATACATTAGCAGCAATCTGGGAATGAATTTTTTTCATACTTGAAAATGGTAGGAGCAAGACAGAAAGTCTTGGCAAGGTACAGTGGCTCATCCCTGTAATCCCAGCACTTAGGGAGCAGAGGCAGGAGAATCACTTGAGCCCAGGAGGTCAAGAACAACCTGGGCAACATAGGGAGACCCATCTCTACAAAAATGAAAAAATTAGCCAGACATGGTGGTGCACACCAGCGATCACAGCTACTTGGAAGGCTGAGGTAGAAGGATACCTTGGGGGCCTGGGAGGTCAAGAACGCAGAGAGCCCTGATCATGCCACTTCACTTCAGCCTGGGTGACAGAGCAAGGCCTGCTTCAAAAAAAAAAAAGAAAGAAAGAAAGAAAAATGAAAGAAAAGAAAAAGAAAACCTTAGGATAGAAAGATTCAGATGATTTGAGAGAAATCAATTCTCAGAAAGGTGAAACAATAAATATGAGTTACTAAGTTTCAATTGGGAAAAAGAAAATGCCTGATAACAACACCCTGAAAATGCAGCAAGTCAGTTAGTCTATCTGTCCACCTGTTTATTTATATATGGTAATGCTTCATTGTTAACAACCACAAATAAACATTTAAAAGATTGTCACTTTTCTGCTGTCAGGCTTCAAACTTTAGATGCTTAAGCTTAACTTTCTAGTCTTTCCATTTCTAACATCAAAAAAACCCCATGAAATTGACAGAAATCAAAGACTGTGCAAGGACATTTTAATTTCTATTTTGTGTGCTGACCAAGAGTTGCTTAGAATTCCATTAGTAACAATTTAAATCTCTATTTTAAAGCAGCTTGGGAAAAAAAAAAAAAAGAAAGAAAGAAGATGACGACGATGCTTGGGGAATCTGCTGTTTATAAGCATCCAGAAATGAATTATTTTATAAAATCAGAGGGTATTTTTAAAAAATACATATTTACTGTAGAAAAATTAGAAAATAAAGACAGCAAAAAGAAAATTTATTTGAATAACAGGATTTTAATTTACTAAATATTCTAAAGAATATTCTCACAAGTTATCCAGATTTTGTTGCAGTCAATTTCTGAAAATACACTGCATATACTCCTTTGTGATGTGCTATTTTCACTATTATCAATTTATTTCAATGTAAAATGTTCTACATCATCATCATTTGTAATCTTACTGTGTGAATACCATAGGATTGTTAAGAAGATTAAATAAATGTAACGCCTGGCACAAGAAAACACTATTTAGACACTACTGTTATTATTAGTTTTAGGATTAAAATTCTTATAAACAGTCACGTATATCTAAGTTTGTGGGCATATTCCTAATTTTTTTTTTACATAAAGTCCTAGAAATAGAATTTCTGAAATGCTTCCAAACTGCCCTCCAGAAAGAATACATTAATTTATTTTATTTTGTTTTATTATTTATGTATTCATTTATTTTGAGATGGAGTTTCGCTCTTGCTGCCCAGGCTGGAGTGCAATGGTGCAATCTCAGTTCATCACAACCTCCACCTCCTGCATTCAAGCAATTCTCCCGCCTCAGGCTCCCAAGTAGCTGGGATTACAGGCATGTGTCACCACACGCAGCTAATTTTGTTTTTTTAGTAGAGATGGGATTTCTCCATGTTGGTCAGGCTGGTCTTGAACTCCCAACCTCAGGTGATCCACCTGCTCCGGCCTTTCAAAGTGCTGGGATTACAGGCGTAAGCCAACGCACCCAGCCATATGTGAATTTATTATCCTTCAGCAAAACACCTCCTGAAATTCCTGTCAGCAACTGTGTATTGTAGTTCTAATTTTTAACAATTTGGGGAACACGGAATATAATTTTATCTCATTTTATTTTTGTTTCTTTAATTATACTAAACATTCTTTCACATATTGACTGTTTGCATTCCTCTTCATCTGAATTCTTGACAAAATTATTTTAAAGTGAGCTACTCTAATATTCATAGTCAAAATAATCACATATAAGATTTGTTTAAAGCATATTAATGTACCACCATTCAATACATGTTTGCTTCACAAAAACACAGCGAGTTATACACTCTCATTCCATCTACCGTACCTCTCAACTTAGTATCTCCCACTAATATTTAAAGAGAAAACATTAATGCCAAAGTCTAAGGTGAAAAAAAGGAGTTCAAATTAAAAGTCTTAAAACTACTTAATTATGCAATCTATAGTATCACCATTAATACATTCATTTAAAAGAACAGATACTTAACTATTGACATGAAAACCTATCTATGATATACTGGCAAGTGAAAAAAAAGAACTCGGAACAGTTTGAGTGGTGTGATCCAGTTATGATTTATACATCAAAACATAAAACAAATACAGAGAATAGGAAGAATGAGGAGGTAGTCGCTGTCCTAGGTGCTAGGGACCCAGTGATGAACAAGATGGGAAGGTTTTTCCCTGCTTTTATGGAACTTAAATTCAACTCTATTGGTTAACAGGCATCCCAAAGTTACCTGGATTTATTTTTAGTATTAAATCCTAATCAACTACAACAATAAAATTTTTCTCAATTTCTTTCCAAACATAAGTTAGAGCCTATAGAGAAAGTAAAGAGGAATATACACACTACTTTCTGGACTTCAGAGCAGATTACAATGCGGTAAGATTAGGAAGCACACATACATACACGCATACATGCACAAAATATGTATGTAGTATTAATGACACAGAAAAAATGTTCAAAATCATTTTTTAAAATCTTATAGTCAGAAACCTTTTCTCATTAGCCAAACTTAAAAGCTCAACTGATAATGCTATGTTTAAAAAACTAAGTTGCAGAAAATTCATGATATAATCCCAATTTTGTTTAAAAAGCATGCATATTGACATGTACAGGTAAAAAATAAAATGCATTCATAGTATACAAATGCTGTACATGCCTTTAATAAAAAGTCTTGAACTAACTTACTAGTAGTAACTTCCAGAGATAGGAATAGAGGAGAAGTGGGTAGATGGGAATCAGAGAAAGCTTTAAACATTTTATCATGTACACTTCTATACTATTTTGAGTATCTGTGGTAAAACATCTTTATGATAAAAATGAAAATAAAATATTTTAAAGTTTAAACTCCACAGGAAGAACCAAGTATCCAGTCCCATCAAAATTTCCCTATGTAATACCCTAATGTCCATTAATATGGAACTGTTTGAATAAAAAAAATTAGAGTGCTAAGCAGATATAAAAAGCAGCACAGAAGAGCTTCATATACTGCTATGAGTCATAGCCAGGATTTTTGTTAAATAAAAAAATGCAAGATACAAAACAGTAAGTCTAAGTTTTATCTCAGAAAGGGAAGGAAATGTGAATAAGTATACAAGCTAACTGTAGTTTTGGTTTAAAAAATATAAATATTTTTCACAATTATAAAACAAAATGAAATCAAAAAAATCTAAGTTACTCCTAAAAACCGACTACAGAATGAAAAAATGAACCCAACTATGTATCAAATGAGTGGCTTAACCACACAAAATAAAATCTTTTCAAATAATTTTTAAAAAGCAATTTAGGCCAGAAGTAGTGGCTCACGCTTGTAATCGAAGCACTTGTGGGAGGCCGAGGTGGGCAGATAACTTGAGCCCAGGAGTTCAAGACCAGACTGGCCAACATGGAGAAACCTCGCCTCTACCAAAAATATAAAAATTAGCTGGGAGTGGTGGTACACGTCTGTAATCACAGCTACTTGGGAGGCTGAGGCATGAGAATCACTTGAACCCGGGAGAGAGAGGTTGCAGTGATCCAATACTGTGCCACTGCATGCCAGCCTGGGCAACAGAGTGAGACTCTGTCTCAAAACAACTAATTAATTAATTAATAAGCAATTTAACTGTACCTCCCTACTATTTATATTAATTACAGAGAATTATTAACAACCATTTCCTATGACAACTTTAAACAATACTAATATATGTATAAATATAAACAATAAAGCAAATAATTCATTATTCTCAAAATTTCCAGCATAAGAATATAAAGCTAAAAAAGAGAGAAAATCTTATAACCCTAAATCCTTAATCTTGAAACAAAATCAGATTTGGAAGTATTGATATGAATCACAGTATGTTTTCTCATTAAATAAAAGTGCCAAAATTTAGCAAAGTTGCAGAATATGAGATCAACACACAAAAATCAGAATTTTTATATACTAACAATAAACAATCTGAAAAGAATACTAATAAGCAATTCAATTTATAGTAGTATCCAAAAAGAAAAATTAAAAAAAAAAAAAAAACTAGAAATAAATTTAACTGAAGATGTACAAGATTTGAAAACTACAAAACACTGCTAAGCCAGAAAATTAAAGGAAAACCTAAATAAATGAAATGAAATCCTATATTCATGGATAGGAAGATGTAATAGTATCAAGATGTCAATACCCAAATTAATCTATAGAGTCAACTCAATCCCTACTAAAATCCCAAAGGCCTTTTCTGTAGAAATGAAAAAAGTGATCCTAAACTATATATGGAATTGCAAGGGACCATAAATACTTAAAGCAACTCTGAGAAAGAATAAAGTTGGAGGACTTTCTGATTTCAAATCTTACAACAAAGCTACAGTAATCAAGACAGTGTGGTACTGGCATAAAGACAGACATATAGATAAATGGAATAAGAACCATGCATCCAAAAATAAACCCATGTATCTATGGTCAACCGATGAGTAATAAGAGTGCCAACAACACACAATGAGGAAAAAAAAAATAAGCTCTTCAACAAATGGAGTTTGTACAACTAGACCCTTACCTTAGTCCATATACAAAAATTAACTCAAAATGAATCAGAGACCTAAATATATGAAATAAGACTACAAACCCCTTAGAAGAAAACATATAAGTAAATCGTGACCTTAGATTTAGGAATGTACTTTTTAAATAGGATGCCAAAAGCATAAGCAAGAAGAAAAAAAAATAGGAACATTCAACTTCATCTAAATTTAAAACTTTTGTGCAACAAAGGCCACTAAAAAGAAAATGAAAAGAAAATCCGCAGAATGGAGAATTTTGAAGTTATATATCTGACAATGGTGAAGTATCAAGAATATATGAAGAACACTTAAAACTCAACAAGACAAACGATCCAATTTTTAAAAGGCAAAGAACTTACATAAACATTTCTCCAAAGAAGATAGGCACCTAAAAAGACGCTCTACATCAACAGTCATTAAGAAAACGCAAATCAAAGCCACCGTGAAAGATCTATTCATACCTGCTAGGATAGCAATAATCAAAAAAAAAAACAGAAATAAGCGTTGAAGAGGATGGGGAGAAATGGGAACCCTACTACACTGCTGGAGGGAATGTGAAATGGTGCAGCCATTATGGAAAACAGTTTGGCAGTTCCTCAGTAAATTAAAACACAAAAATACCATATGACCCTGCAATTTCATTATTAGGTACAGACCTATAAGAAATGACAGGTGTTCAAACAAAAACCTATACACAAATGTTCACAACAACACTATTCACAATAGCCAAAAGCCATAACAATCCAAACATCCATCAACTGAATAAACAAAATTTAGTATATGCATACAATGGAATATCATTCAGTCATAAACAGGAATGAAGTTTTGATACATGCTAAAACAGGGATAAACCTAGAAAACATTATTCTAAGTGGAAAAAAGCCAAACACAAAAGGCCACATAAAGAATGATTCCATTTACATCAAGTGTCCAGAACAAGCAAATACACAGAGTTGGAAAGCAAATTAATGCCAGGTCTGGGGCAAGGGTGAAATGGGGACTGACTACTTAATGAATATATGGTTTCCCTGTGGGATGGGGAAAAGCTATGGAACTAGATGGTGATGGCTGTACAACATGGTGAATGTACTTAATGCTAATGATGGTATACTTTAAAATCATTCAAATAGTCAATTTAATGTTATATATATTTTAACATAATTATTTTAAATATCACACAGACACAACCACACCCTAGCTCTGTCCATTAAAAGATCCTAAAAACAACCACCAACCCAGAGCAACAAACACTCAACTGTGGTCTCTAAATACTATTTCCCACTAAAAGGAATCAGAACCTCTTAGAGAAATGACTGGTTCCAGATACCTAAGGCAGATGATGTACAAGATGAGCCTGGAACATCTTGTCATACCAGAAAACAGGATTACCAAAGACTGCTAAGGTTATATGGAAGGATAAAAGAGCCAACATGACGGGGTTCACACTGGCAAAAAAATGGAACAATCTGACAACAGAAGAGAATAGATTAAAACAAAGAATATATTCAAAACTGGGGGTTCATATAAATACATACTTAAAAAAAAAAGTAAATAACTCGCTGACTTTTCTGTCAAATGCTAAAGAAGACTTACCCTGCTTTTTCTCAGGATAATAAAACTGAGGTAAAATTCTTCTTTACAGAAAAATTCCAGCTACAAAATAAAAAATGAATGATAGAATATCACCACTGGCCATGTCCAATGAAACAATGATCTAGACTGGGGTCAGCACACTTTCCATAAAGGGCCAGATAGTAAATATTTTAGGTTTTGCAGAACACAGTCTGTCTTAACTCTGCCATTGTATCTGAAAAGCAGCTATAGATAATACATAAAGGAACAAGTGTGGCTACATCCCAATAAAACTTTATTTACAAAATAAGCAGTGGATCATATTTGGCCTATAAGCTGTAGTTTGCAGAAACCTTGAACTAGACCAGCAGTGTCCAATCTTTTGGCTTCCTTGGGTGACACTGGAAGAAGTATTGTCTTGGGCCACACAAATATACTAACAACAGCTGATGAGCCAAAAAAAAAAAAAAAAAATTTGTAAAAAATCTCATGTTTTAAGAAAGTTTACGAATTTGCGTTGGGCTACATTCAAAGCTGTTCTGGGACACATGAAGGAAACTGGACAAGCTTTTCTAGACAATGATCATCTATGTCTGTTAAAGAGATTGGGTGAAAGGCTGATGGGGAACTGTATAATACATCAACAATCACCTCAAAAGAACAGATGTGGTAATCAACTGTAACATTACAAAGAGAGAGGTAACTAGATATCACATGTCACCTGATGTTATGCAATAAGAAATACAGATGCTCCTTCACCTACAATGGAGTATATCCACTAAATCCATTGTTAACTGGAAGTATTGTAAGTTGAAAATGCACTTAATACACCTAACCTACCAAACATCATTTAGCCTATAGCTGGGCAAAATCACCTAACACAAAGCCCTAACATAAAACTTTGTAACAAAGCTATTTAAAGAATTTTGCATCAAAATTCAAAGTACAGCTTCTATTGAAGGCATATCACTTTTGCAGTATCATAAAGTCAAAAAATCATTAAGTTGAACCGTCATGAATTGGGGATCATCTGTATTCAGTACCATGCAATAAAGTATTCTGACGAAAAAGTATGGCCAACGGTTTGCAGAAAATACAAGAAATAAAGAAGCTTATTAAATAACCACAGGGATGCACTCAGCGGAATCCTGAATGTGGGAAATTCCAAAAAACAAATTATCTGATTTCCTCAATAGATAAATGACAAGGAAAAGAGTTAAAGAAACAATACCACCAATTGAAAGGAGAGTTAAAAATAGCAACCAAATGCTATGGACCTTGTTTAGCCAGCATGTTGGTGCACACCTGTAATCCCAGCTACTCAGGAGGCTAAGGCAAAGAATCGCTTGAATCCGGGAGGCGGAGGATGCAGTGAGCTGAGATTGTGCCACTGCACTCCAGCCTGGGTGACAGAGGGAGACCCTGTCTCAAAAAATAATAATAATAAATTGGAGGTTAATACTAAGGATATAGATGAAATAGGATTGACCATGTAATTACAGAAATTGGATATGGATATATGGTGGTTTATTAAGCTATTCTATCTAGTTTTATATAATCGAAAACTTAATAATTTAAAACTAACGTAAAAATAAAAAAACCCAAAATGGAAAAAAGTATTCACCATCTGTTTGGGAGTACCAGGTTCCCTAAAAAAGTTTAATAAAAATTATCCCCTTCTATTGAAATCCAAATTCAGAACCCACAGAGACCTAAGGGTAACAGGAAAGGAAGGAAAGGGAAAGGAAGACAAGAGGCAGAAAAGAAAAAGGAAGAAAACTGTCACTCATTCTTCCCTTCCCTTACCCTGGTTAATGACAAAGTAGTGAGGGGCTGCCAGCTGCTCCTCTAATAATGTCCTGGCAAGGACAAAGAGTATTTTTATTTTATGAGAAAAGGTTTCCCATGAAAATCACTCTACCTCAATCTGTAGATACTATCTGACGTTCTTGGAGATCCCAATGATATTGGCTATTTCAAAGCAGGAAATAAAAAGGAGGGAAGAGAAAATTTTTCAGAGTGGGGGAAAAGTTTTTCTCCCCAACTTCCTCAAAATTAAGAAGAATGAAAACTGAACAAAAAAAAATAAAACATACAGTATTCACTTAACTCAATTCACAGTTAATAGCCTTAATGGTTCTGAATGGTCTCAAACAGTTATTCAAATTTTTGAAGAGTACCTCAGACCGTTTAAGTTAACTCTACTGAACACAGCTGTGAACAACACAGTTGGGGGTGTGGGGTACAATCTTCATATCTCACCGTAATGTGGTTTGTCCATCATAATATTTAAACATTTTATTAAATACTCAATACCTAATGGTCAATACAATCCAGGCTGATACTGCATACAGACTAGACTGAAAACAGTTTTTAGAAAAAAAAACGTGCTGTCTAAAAATACTGACTATACAAACATCACATCTATTTAAAATACACATCTCACATTAAACACAAAACGTTAAAGGCACCTACTAGGCCAGCATTTGGTGATTATAAATACTCATTTAAAAACTGTCAAATCCCTAGAGACAACTGCAACTCTCTTAATATCATATAAAATATATTTAAAATTGAATTTCTATTACTTTAAAAATGCATCGTGATGATTTTTCCTTAAATAAATATAGGTGGAAAAAGATTTAGAGACTTTCCTTATAATCATCCTATATATATCAGTTTAAAAAAAAAATACAAGAAGATATAGAAAGGTAACAAGTCAATCTAAGCCTTATTACTAATTACTGCTAATAATAGCAGCTAAGATTACTATGTGCCAGACACTGTGCTAAGCATCTTACATGCATAATTACCTGCTTCACAATCACTCAGAAAGGTAGTTACTATCACCACTTCCAGATAAGAAAAATGAAGTATAAAAAGTTAGTAACTTACCTAAGCTCTACTATACCTAATCAGAGATGAGGATAGAGTGGTCCTACAATGTCACACACACACGAAAGCTATAGAATGCCTAAAGATGATAACATATCTCACTCAAAAAGCACTTTAATTTACAGTGGTGTCTGAAATCTTTCAATGTAGAAACACACAGGGTTCATCTATTAATATACAGAGCAAATGATGTGGAGCCAGTATCGAATAGTCAATTTATTATCCTTTTCTTCTTCCCTAAGTAGAGCAGCTTAGTCTTTTCGTTGTATATATTGCCAAATTGTTGTTCCTATGGAGTAAAATCCAACAGACAGTAGTTCATTATAATCACACAGTGCCATAGCCGTTCAAAAGGGCAAAAACTTAGGAATCGGAGAGATTAGGGATCCATTTTGAGTTCTGCCCCATTATTAGTTTTGTGTCCTTTATCCACCAGCAGGGACTCAGGCTTCTGATCGGTAAAATGGAGATATCACTTACACCCAGTGGAGAAAATACTCATTAAATGTTAGCTTCCTCCCCTTCTCAAATAAAAGCAAGGTTCAGATATACTTAACGCAGACCTTCGAAAGTCTGATCCAAAGAATATCAGTCCTTTGAGGGATGATAAGCAGCATTTCCTAAACTTTGAACACAGACTACTTATTACAGCACAACGTCACTTAGACTAACTACTGTGGGAGACACTGACCAAAGGACTTTCACATAGATTATATAAAAAAACAACTTTACTTCAGATTCTGTGATCACTCTTTCGGTTCCTCAGTGCTCATTTTTATCTACTATCTAGTTCCCATCTTAATTCCATATAGCTGAGCTGGCAAATAAGCACCTCTGGTTATATGAGTATTCTACATATTAAATGCTATACATCAGGGATCCCTAACCCTGGGGCCACAGACCACTAGTGGTCTGTGGCTTGTTAGGTGCCAGACTGCACAGCAGGAGGTAAGCTGCAAGCGAGGGAGGAAGTCTTCACCTGTATTTACAGTAGCTCCCCATTGCTGGTATTACCACCTGAGTTCCACCACCTGTCAGATTAGCAGCAGCATTAGATTTTCATAGGAGTGCGAACCCTACTGCCAACTGCACATGCAAGGGATCTAGGTTATGCACTCCTTATGAGAATCTAGTGCCCGGTAATCTGTCACTGTCTCCCCAGCACCCCTAGACGGGACTGTCTCGTTGCAGGAAAACAAGCTCAGGGCTCCTACTGATTCTATACTATGGCAAATTGTATAATTATTTCATTATAAAGTACACAATAAATGTAATGCACTTGAATCATGCCAAAACCATCCACCCTGGTCCGTGGAAAAATTCTCTTCCATGAAACCAGTCCTGGTGGCAAAAAGGTTTGATACCACTGTTATTACATTAAAACTCAGATATACTCTTTTAAATGGGGTCTAAAAAATCCAACTATTAATACATGAAAAACAGGACTTATTGCAAAGTTAAAAGAACACTATTTTTCGATTAGTGTTCCAGTTACAGAATAGAAGGGAGAGGGAGGGAAAAGTTCACATATCAGTTTTACGTATTAGATATTAAGTCAATGATTACAAATGAAATGTCAGCCTGGCCCCCATCTGCAGACAACAGGCATGGCAAAGGATGAGAGGCAATTACACTACATCTGAGTTTTGTATCATCACAGGATTTCATTGTAATCTGACAAAACACTCATCAACTAAGAAAAGTTCAATTCAGAAGCACAGAAAATTTTCTCCAACTAATGAAAATGATAAATCAACCTTTTATAATATTTATCTTCAGACAGGCATGGTAGTTACACCTGTAATCTCAACACTTTGGGAGACTAAGGCAGGAGGATCACTTGAGGTCAGGAGTCCAAGACCACTTTGGCCAACATGGCAAATATCATGGTAGTTCACCATGGTAGAGAACACTCCATCTTTACCAAAAAAATACAAAAATTGGCCGAGCATTGTGGTGCATGCCTGTAATCCCGGCTACCTGAGGGGCTGAGGCAGGAGAATCACTTGAACCTGAGAGATGGAGGTTGCTGTGAGCCAAGATCACGACACTGCACTTCAGCCTGGGCGACAGAGCAAGATTCAGTCTCAAAAAAAAAAAATTAACTATCTTCTAACACTATAAAAATACTTCTTAAAAAGAAAAGCATGACTATCAATTGATGCATTACAATTTGGTCTTAAAATATTTAAGATTCAAAATTTTCAATTTCTGGCTTATTTTTTAACATTCATCATTTATTAAATGATAACTAAGTACAAAAAATTTTCCAGTGCAAGAATAACACAAAACAAGAACAAAAATTATTGAGACCAATAGCCACAGGAAATAAGAACAGAAGCAGATGAAGTGTAACACTTCTGTTTTTACCTTGAATCAAGCTATGATATGTTAACTGAGCTCAAAACCGGTACCTTCAAGTTACCAGAGGTAGCAAGGCTCCATTTCTGTACATTCACATACTCTTAAGGCAGTAAAGTAATTAAGAATAAGAGCTCTAAATTACCTGGGTTGGAATCCAGGCTCTGCCACCTGCTGGCTATGAAACCTTGGTAAGAGTTACTTAACTTCTTTAAGCTTCAGTTTCATCTGTTAAAGATAAGGTACTCCTGGCTGAACTCTGTGGCTCACACCTTTAATCCCTGCACTCTGAGAGTACAGGGCAGATGAACTGCTTGAGCCAAGCCTAGACAACATAGAGAGACCCCCACGTCTAAAAAAAATAAAAATTTAAAAAGCCTGGCATGGTGGTGCAGGCCTGTAGTCCTAGCCATCTGAAAAGCTGACGCAAGTGTATCACCTGAGCCAAGGAGGTAGGCTGCAGTGAGCCACAACCGCACCACTGTACTTCAGCTCAGGCAATAGGGCAAGGCTCCATCTCAAAAAAAAAAAAGAAAAGGATAGGAGCTCAGGCTCAAAACTGATTCTGCAACATGGATTTCAACTACATTTTTTACCCATCTCTTATAGCCACTGTTTTATAGCTAGCCTGATCAGTTTTAAAAGCAAGCTATTTGTTCTTAAATTTTTCATTTTAAAAGAAAATAAACTTTACTTCTATATGACTGACAATTACTTTCTCCTTGGTAAGTAACACTACAAAAAGTAAAAGTTCCTAAACCTTACCCTAAGAAACCTTAATTCTTCCAATTTCAAGCAATTATCTTATTCCCTTTCCAAATTATAAAGGCCATATAGTGGACCAATTAAGAGAACAGGTTCAAAGTATGACTAGGCATCTTGCTGGCCATGTTAAGCTCTGTAAGCCTCAGTTTCCTCATTTATAAATTCCATTTGCCTCAGAAGACTGTGATGAAGATTAAATAAGATACAAACAAGTCGCTTAAAATAGAGAATAGAAAAACCGTGGAGAAAAACAAAAGAAAGAGTTGGGGGGTTTTTGAAAAACTAAAATCAACAAACCCTTAGACTTACAGAAAAAGAAAGGAGTCTCAAATATACAAAATGAGAAATGAAAGTGGAGACATTACAACAGATGCTTCAGAAATAAAAAGAGGCAGCCAGGTGCAGTAACTTGCAACTGTAATCCCAGCACTTTGGGAGGCCAAGGTAGATAGATCACTTGAGCCCAGGAGTTCAGACCAGCTTGGGCAACATGGCAAAACCGGTTTCTACAACAAATACAAAAAGTCAGCTGGGTGTGGTAGTGCCTATCTGTAGTCCCACTCAAGAGGCTGAGGTAGGGGGATCACTCGAGCCCAGGAATTGAGACAGCAGTGAGCCTGTATCACGCCACTGCAATGCAGCTTGGGCAACAGAGGCCCTGTCTCAAAAAAAAAAAAAAAAAAAAAAAGTAAAAAAAAAAGAAAGAAAAGAAATAAGAAGGGTCATGAGAAACTATTATGAACAATTATAAGCCAACAAATTTTATAACTCAGAGGAAATGAATAAATTCCTAGAAAAATACAAGGTTGCCAAAGTTGAATCAGGAACAAACAAAAGATTGAACCGGTATTAATTAAAAATCTCCCAACAAAGAAAAGGTCAGGACCAGACAGCTTCACAGCTTAATTCTACCAAACTTTTCAAGAATATCAATACTACTTAAACTCTTCCACATAGTAAAGTTGTAACACATTTGATAAGGCCAGCATTACTTTGATACCTAGCCAGACAAAGACATTACAAGAAAATAAAGCTACAGGCCAATATTTCTGATGAACACTGATGATACAAAAATCCTCAATAAAATACTAGCAAGTCAAATTCAACAACGTATCAAAAAATTACACATCATGATCAAGTGGGATTTAATACGGGCATGCAAAGATGGTTTAACATACACAAATGAATCAATGTCATATATTAAGAGACTGAAAGACAGAAATGACACAATCATATCAACTGACAGAAAAATCATTTAACAAAATTAAACTTTCTTGATAAAAACTCTTTTAACAGTTTAAATATAGAAGGCAAGTTCTTCAACATAATAAGGCCATCTATGAAAAACCCACAGCTAACAACGTAATCAATGGGAAGAAATTGAGAACTTTTCTTCTAAGACCTGATACAAGGCAAGGATGCCCACTCTGACCACTTCTATTCAACACAGTACTAGAAGTATTGGAAGAACTTGTCTAAATCAAGAGCATTTAGACAAGAAAAAGGAAAAAAAATAAAAGTTATCCAAATCAGAAAATTATCTCTATTTGCAGATGGCATGGTCCCCTATATAGAAAACTCCAAAGACGACACAAAAAACTCTGAGCTCTAATAAATTAATTCAGTAAAGTTGTATTATATAAAATCAACATACAAAAATCCATGGTATTTCCATACACAAATAATGACCAAGTTGAAAAATAAATTAAGAAAACCGCCCCATTTATGTTAATATCAACAAACAAAATACTTAGAAATACATTTAACCAAAAAGTTGAAAGACATATACACTGACAACTACAAATACTGATGAAAGAAAATGAAGACACAAATAAACGGAAAGAATTCCATGCTCACGGATCAAAAGAATTAATATAGTTAACATTATCACACTACCCAAAGCAACATATGGATTCGATGCAATTCCTATTAAAATCCCAATGGCATTCTTCACAAGAGTAGAAAAAGCAATCCTAAAATTCACATGGAATCACAAGACTCTGAACAGCCAAGGTAATTCTGAGGAAAAAAAAAAAAAAAAAAGTTGGAGGCTTCACGCTTTCCTGAAAATTAAGTCACAAAGCAATTTTAAATCAACATAGTTTAGTACTGGCATAAAAACAGACACACAGACCAGTTTAACAGAACAGAGAGCCCATAAACAAATCCAAACATACACAGTCAACTAATTTTCAACAAAGGCACCAAGACAACACAGTTCTTCAACAAATGCTGCCGGGAAAAATGGACTTCCACATGCAAAATAACGAAACTGAATACTCATCTTAAGACACAAAAACCAACTCAAAATGGATAAAAGCCTAAACATAAGACTTGAAGCCACAAAATTCCTAAAAGAAAACATAGGGAGAAATCTCCTTGACATGGGCCTTGGCAATTACTTCTTCAAAGACATCAAAACACAGGAAACAAATGCAAAAACAGATGAGACTACATCAAACTAAAAAGCTTCTGCACAGCAAAGGAAACAACAAAATAAAAAGACAACCTATGAATTGGGAAAAAGATTACTGGCAAACCATATATGGGATAAGGTGTTAATATTCAAGATTTACAAAGAAATCATACAACTCAACAACAAGAAAACATATAACTCAACTTAAAAATGGGCAGAAGATGTGAACAGACATTTCCCCAAAGGTGAAATAGAAAACAGCCAACAAGTATACGAAAGGTGTTCAACATCACTTACCACTGGAAATCAAAACAACAATAAGATACCACCTCACACCTGTTAGGATAGCTATTATCAAAAAAAATAAGAGATAAATGCTGGCGAAAGTATAGAGAAAAATGAACCCCTGTACACTGTTGGTAAGAATGCAAATTAGTGCAGCCATTATAAAAACAGTATGGTGGTTTCTACAGAAACTAAAAATAGAACTATCTATCATATGACCCAGTAATTACTCTTCTGGGTATATACCCAAAATATTATGAAATCATCACTTTGTAAAGATATCTGCATTACCGTGTTCACTACAGCATTATTCACCACAGCCAAGATATGGAAACAACCTAGGTGTCCATCAATGGACAAATGGTTAAACTTCCATATGTGTGTGTATATATGTGTGTATATATATACATGTATGTGTATGTGTGTGTACACACACATATGGATGGACCTGGGAGAAATTAACTGAAATAAGCTATACACAGAAAGAAAAATATTTCATGATCTCAATTATATGTAAAAGCTATCTTTAAAAAAAGGTCAAATATATAGAGATAGAGAATAAACTGGTTAGCAGAGTCTGGGCAGGGGAGAAAAAGGGGAGATGTAGGTCAAAGCATAGTAAGTAGCAAACACCTGGAATGAACATGTCATTAGATCTAATGTACAACATGAAGACTATAGTTAATAATAGCGTATTATATCCAGGCTTTTGTTGAGTAGATTACAGTTGCTTTTGGCAGGGGAGGGGGAGTAACTATGTGAGATGGAGATGTTAATTTGTTTTACTACAGTAACCATTTTATTATAATATGTATCTTATAACATCATGTTGTGTATCTTAAATATACATACTATCATTTTAAATGAATTGCTTACTACAGTACAGTAACATAGTAAGTACTAAAATTTCCTTCCTTTACTTGAAGTCTGGAGGGACTAGGATCAACATCCAGAACCTATTCCCTTCTAACTATGGCCCTGGAATAAATCAATTTAAAAAACATATATATATTAACCTCAGATTCTTCACTTATTAAATGGAGCAAATATTGTCACAAAGCATTATGAAAGTTAAATGGAATAATAGTGCTTGGCACACAGTAAATATTCAAAGGGTAGCTGGATCTGAATTCTAAAATTCAGGCTGTCACCAATAGCATCCAGAGAAACTCAAAATCTGCCATGACCACAAACTTTTTTCTAATTAACTTCTTCCCCCACCCCAACTCCTATGGACCACAGCAGCATTCCTCCTCTTTCCTAGACTTTAGAAAGTACATAGGCTTTCTCAGCTATATGTATGAAATTAACAACAAAAAAAAGATGTGTTTTCTCATTAGATAAAATGTGAAAATGCATTTTAAAACAATTACCTACTCCTAAATTAATACTGAAAGCCAACAAGCTGTACAATTTATATTGATGCCATAACCCATACAGTGCAGCAGACAATCTCCTGTCTCTGAGGATCCTTCTTTTCTAAGAACTCTGGAATTGGCCCACCTGCTCCCATTTTAGAAGTCATGATAAATACAACCTTTGTTTCTAACTAAGTTCTCCTTCTCCAATGTAGAGCAGAAATATCATACTGGAATGTCTCATCTATCTTTTTTTTTTTTTTTCCTCCTGAGATAGACTCTTGCTCTGCTGCCCTGGCTGGAGTGCAGTGGTTCAATCTCAGCTCACTGCAACCTCCGCCTCCCAGGCAGGTTCAAGCGATTCTCCTGCCTCAGCCTCCCATGTAGCTGCGATTACAGGTGTGTACCACCACAGCCAGCTAATTTTTGTGTTTTTAGTAGGGACGAGGTTTCACCGTGTTGTCCAAGCTGGTCTGGAACTCCTAACCTCAGAGATCCACCCACCTCAGCCACCTTCTGGGAGGGATTACAGGTGTGAGGCACCATGCCCAGGCTCTCTATCCTTTCAAATGGTATAGCCCTTCTTTAATTTTCTACACTCTGATAGGAAATTATGTGTGCATGCGCATGCATGCACGCACGCGCGCACACACACACACACAGCCCTTTTTTCTTTTTGAGACAGTTTCCCCCTCTCACCCAGGCTAGAGTGCAGCAGTGCAAAACCGACTCACTGCAACCTCTGCCTCCCAGGTTCAAACAATTCTCCTGCCTCAGTCTCTGGGGTAGCTGTAATTACAGACACCTGCCACTACACCCAGCTAATTTTGTTTTAGTAGAGATAGGGTTTCACCACATTGGTCAGGCTGGTCTTGAACTCCTGACTTCAAGTGATCCGCCCGTCTCAGCCTTCCAAAGTACTGGGATTATAGGAGGGAGCCACGACACCCGGTCTACAGAAACGCATTTTTTATATTTGCAAAGGTATAGGCAAAAAAAAAAAAAAAAAAAAAAGAAAAGAAAAGAAAAAGAAAAAAACATTTTTTAAAGGGCTCAAAGTCTCTCAGTAAAATCTACTCCTGATATTAAACTGAATTTAAATTATACCTTATTCTTTAGTAAACCCTTTGGGTTCAAGAAGGGAGTAACAAGCATTTGCTACTTGCAGAGAAAATAAATTTCTTCAATGTCTAAGAATTGCACCCTACCATCAGCCAAACATCTCACAATGTACACATTTAATCACAGGAGATACTATGCTGATATGTGGAAAGCAATTTATTTTTGAAAACCAAATACAGACAGTCGTATTCTACCACTATTTCAGAATTTGCATTATGGCCAGGTGAGGTGTCTCACATCTGTAATCCCAGCACTTTGGGAGACCCAAGATGGATGGAATGTTTGAGCTCGGGAATTCGAGAGCAGCGGAGCAAAACCTTGTCTCTACCAAAATACAAAAATGAGCCAGGCATGGTGGCACACTCCTGTGGACCTAGCCAATGTGGAGGCTGAGGTGGAAGGATTGCTTGAGCCAGGAGGTTGAGGATGCAGTGAGCCAGGATCACACCACTGTACTCCAATGTGGTCAACAGAGCAAGATTCTGTCTCCAAAAAAGGGGATAGGGGCAGGAGGAGGAAGAAGGAAGAAGACACTCTTTCCTCCAATTAAATTTTGAAAAAGTTGCATTATTTAGCAATAGAACCCCTACTGTTTATTAATATTTCTCACCCTCTCTGGGAAAGTTCTAGAATTGATATACTAATATATCAAACAAATAAACTTATCTTAAAGACCCAAAAAGAGGTCTTGTAGTTTCAGCCAGGTACCATGGCTCACACCTGTAATCCCAGCACTTTGGGAGGCCGAGGTGGCCGAATTATTTCAGATGAGGAGTTTGAGACTAGCCTGGCCAACATGGTGAAATCCCATCACTATTAAAAATACAAAAATTAGGCCGGGCGCGGTGGCTCAAGCCTGTAATCCCAGCACTTTGGGAGGCCGAGGCGGGTGGATCACGAGGTCAAGAGATCGAGACCATCCTGGTCAACACCGTGAAACCCCGTCTCTACTAAAAATACAAAAAAAAAAAAAAAAAATACAAAAATTAGCCAAGCATGTGGCAGACACCTGTAATCCCAGCTACTCGGGAGGCTGAGGCAGCAGAATCGCTTGAAACCAGGAGAGGGAGATTGCAGTTAGCTGAGATAGCACCACTGCACTCTAGCCTGGGCAATACAGTGAGACTCAGTCTCAAAAAAAAAAAAAAAAAAAATTACAGTTTCACAACTCCCCCACAATACAATTACATACCTAAGTACATCCATGATGAAAGGACTTTTCATAAATATTGTAAGTTTATTCTTTTGCAAAGTAAGCTACTTGTTGAAAAGAAAGGAATTGAATTGTCAGGTTTTACTGTTATAAATCTATCTTCAGTCCTTACCCACTGCAAATAAAATAATGGAAGGCTTGGGGGTACTGTAGCAGCTTCACAGGCTCAATGTTTCAAAGGTATCATGCTTACCAACCAGTGCAACCTAGCACCCAAGTCCTTTCATTCATTCATCCATCCATCCAAAGATTTCAGAGCCACTCAATGCTAAGCACGTAGTACAACAGAAGTGTCTCTAACACTGTGTCTCTTTCTTTGCCCTACTATCATTCCTTCGCATTAAAAAAAAAAAGAGGGCCAGACGCGATAACTCACGCCTGTAATTTCAGCACTTTGGGAGGCCAAGGTGGGCAGTCCATGAAGTGAGGAGAGCGAGACCATCCTTGCCAACATGATGAAACTCCATTGCTACTAAAAATACAAAAATTAGCTGGGCATTATGGGGCGTGCCTGTAATCCCAGCTACTTGGAAGCTAAGGCAGGAGAATCACTTGAACCCAGGAGGCAGAAGTTGCAGTGAGCAGAGATCGCGTCACTGCACTCAAGCCTGGCGACAGAGCAAGACTCTGTCTCAAAAAAATAACAACAAAAAAACCAAATTTAACTTAATTTGTTACATCAAAAATTAAATGTTTCTAGAAACAACAGCAATAGCTTGGTGACCTGGAAACTATTATAACACTAGTAAACACCATATCACATGACAAATTGCCTTCAACTAGAATTATGTACTAAGCAACCCAATATACAAAGGACTGTGCTCCACACTGCAGGAAATACAAAGACGTGAAAAATATTTTTATGTCATGTTGGAACTTAGATCTCCTATGAAAAAACAAGACAAGTTAACATGAATACAAGGAAGAACATTAGAAGGGCCACAGAGAGTGCGGAAAGAGTTTATATGCAAGTGAATTTCATGCCTTGTGGTAAGCATGAATGACCAAGGAGTTGAATTGGTATTTGAGACTGAAAGCCAGATAGGTCTTTACATATGACAAATAATATTTGCATCAATAAAATTCCACTGGGGCCAAGGCAATCATGGCAAGGACAACATCCAATAGCAAAAATTTCAATACCCATTTTAACATGTTTAGTAAACTAAGAGTGGAAAGAATCACTACCCACCCTATAGCAAGTCCCTTTCTAAAGAACATAAAAATTTTCAACCTCTTTTAGTGTCATTTAAAATTTCAAAACAAACTCAAAACATGATTAAAAACAAAGGCACAAATCAATGAAGTGTTTTTGAACCACACACACCTTTTCCATTACTTAAGAATAACAAAAACAATATAATTCCTGGACAAAATTCTAAACCAGCACTGTCCAGTACAATAGCCACTAGCAACATGTGGCTAATGAACACTTGAAATATGGCTAGCCCAAATTATTATGTTCTTTAAGCGTAAAACACTCACTTGGTTATAAAGATTTAATACCCAAAAAATGAATGTAAAATAGCTCAATAGTTTTTATATTGATTACATTTTGATATATTATTAGTTTGGATACACTAGGTTAAATAAAATATATTACTAAAATTAATTTCACCTGTGTCTACTTTTCAAAGTGGTTCATAGAAAATTTTAAATTACATATATGATTCACACTTTTGGCTTTTACTTCTTCTGAATAGCTCTAGTCTAAACAATTTTTTAATATTAATTTTCTTCAGATTTCTGTACTTGCCTCATGTTGTTTCATGTTGGCATGGTAATCACTTGATAAAATGATACAAGGTAATTTTCAAACATATATTTCTCAGTATCTAGACACTGCAAGGGTAAAGATATCTGCCCATAAAGTATATAGCTTAACTGCCCTTTTGGAGCAAACATAGAAAAAAACAAATAACTTTTCCAAATATATTTATCAAACAGTTAATACTTTGGGCATTGTTGTCTGATGTCATGAGATTGTATCAGACAAGAAGTATTCAATGATACAAAGACATGAGATCCAGGAAACTGGAGAGTCAACCCTGAAGAGCAATGAAAGAAGTCAGAGGATGACAGCTGTACAATGGGGCCTAGAGAATAACCAGGTCAGATCCCAGTAGCTGGACGTGGACTCCAGGAAAAAAGACACTCCAGGAAAAGAAAGGGGGCAGGGGGCAGGTAGGAATCTAGAGAATGTCTGATAAAATGGTACATGTGGGGGAAAGAATTGAGATTATGATTATTACAAACAGTACCAAAAAAGAAAATAGAATCAATAAAGTCTAAAAAGATTAAAAACAAAGGAAAAAATGTGATTGTAACTCTGAAATAGTTTAATAGCTCCTTAACATGTTAAACAGAGTTACCACATCACCCAGCAATTCCACTACTTAGGTATATACCCCAAAAAAGATCTGTCCACACAAAAACTTGCACACAAATGTTCACAGCAGCATATTCATACTAGTCAAAAAGCAGAAACAATGCAAATGTCCATCAACTAAAAAACAAATCATCAGATTTCTATACAACGAAATGTTATTCAGCAATAAAAAGGAATCAAGTATGAGCACATGCTGTAACATGGAAGAACCTTGAAGACGTTATGCTAAGTAAAAGAAACCAGTCATAAATGACCACATATTACATAAATCCATTTATATGAAATGTCCAGAACGGGCTAATCAATAAAGACAGAGAGTAGATTAGTGGCTACCTAGAGCTGGGGGGGGAAAGGGAACATAGGGAATGTCTGCTAATGGGTATAAGCTTTCTTTCTGAAATGATAAAAGTACTCTAAAGTTAAGATGGTTGGGATGGCTACACAAGTCTGTGAACCCGTGTACTAAAGAAAATGAATGTTACGGTATGTGAATTGTATCTCAACAAAGCTGTTCTTTTATTTTTATTTTTCTGAGACGCAGTCTTGCTCATCACCCAGGCTGGAGCACAGTGGCGCAATCTTGGCTCACTGCAACCTCCATCCGCCTTCCAGGTTCAAGCAAGTCTCTGCCTCAGCCTCCTGAGTAGCTGGGATTACAGGCGCCCACCATCACGCCTGGCTAATTTTTTTGTATTTTTACTAGAGATGAGGTTTCACCATGTTGGCCAGGCTGGTCTTGAACTCCTGACCTTCTAGTGATCCACCCACCTTGGCCTCCCAAAGTGCTAGGATTACAGGCATGAGCCACCGCACCTGACCAATAAAGCTGTTCTTATAAGGAACTGTGATTACTGTATACTACTTGTTTCTACATACAATACTGTTCCATGTCTAGATACCGAGAATTTGAATAATAATTTAAATAAATAACATAATAGTTTAAAAATAGTGATATATTAGTATGAAAGCAAAAGGTCAATGGGCATCACAATAAATGATGTCTACCATAAGACAAAAAATTATATCTAAAATTAATTTTAAGAAATAGATAAAAAGCATATAATTAAAAATATGACAAAAACTACTAAAGGAGACAGCTGTCATAGCCAATGCTGCTTCTAAGAAGTAAGACTGGAGGACAGAATATTACTTTCCATCATAAGCCCTTCTGCACTATTTATTTAAATCATATAAATATATTCCTTTATAAAAGTATTTTTTTTTTTAACAACTAAGGGGTGCTTGATTTAGGAGCAGAATGAAACCGTGCGCTCTTAAAGAGGTAAAAGGCACAGGCTTCATTGACATTGACGCACTCTGCGCCTCTGATCTCTCAAGAGAACAGGTTTTCTCATCTAAGATGTTAAAAAAAAAATGGAAAGATAAAAAAATATATATTCTTTGCCTTTTTCTTTACCATGAAATAAACATCTATTTTAAATGTGCTATACATTGTGCATTGGTTAGGACTATTAACACTTTACCTCTAATTGCCAAGAGAGCTCTGTCATCTTTGCACTTATTCTCCAACTAACTTACATTCAGATAAATAAATATTTACTAATCTACTAGGTTGAAAAATAGCAATTTTCTAGAGTTATTTAAATTTGTTTTAATTCTAACACTTCTGCTAAAGCTAGTGTTAATTTATGTGTGTGTACACAAACTGAAAGTCTACTGTAGAAATCAGTAATCTGTAAAGATTCAGAATACCTATGAAAGGACACATAAAAAATTGTAATGCCAGTGGTCTCCAGGAAAGAGAACTGGTTGTTGCAGAGCAGGAGAGATGGAAGGCTTCACTGAGTATCTTTAAAATTTTGAACCACATGAGTAAATTCCTTTTTTTTTAAAGGAAAATATGTAAAGAAAACATGCAATTATCTCGCACACTGCACTCAATAATTACTGCTGTTATTTCCATATATTATGAAGATAGGATATACAGTACATTGCTCTTCTATATGAATGTAATTATATCTTATTATTAAAAATCTACCAACTCAAAGCTTCCCCCTTTCCTTCAGAATTTAAATAATGTGTAGAATGTGAAAATTCTAAAATTCCACTAGGACAGCAAATGTCCCTGCAAATACTATAAGTCTGATGTTAGACTTAATTCCAGTACCTCCAACTCTTCAGGTGTTCACTCTACATACTCAAAATCTAGCATTAGAAATTTACTTGACTCAATAACTTCAACACACGTCATGAAGAAAGTGTTAATAAATTAAAAAGTATTAATTGATTTTATAAAGTAACAGGAAGTAGTGTTGTAGTTAAAGAAGACAGGTCAGCCTTCCTTGGAAAAAAATCTAAAACACCCACCCTTTTTAGTTATATTAGCCAATTAAGCCCCTAAGAATTTCTCAGACCTCCAAAAGAAGAAAAACTACTAGGCCGGGCGCGGTGGCTCACGCCTGTAATCCCAGCACTTTGGGAGGCCGAGGCG
The DNA here is from genome assembly GCF_009761245.1 of Sapajus apella. Taxonomy (NCBI): domain Eukaryota; kingdom Metazoa; phylum Chordata; class Mammalia; order Primates; family Cebidae; genus Sapajus; species Sapajus apella. The sequence goes on along the minus strand of NW_022436980.1, from coordinate 1,247,783 downwards.
GGTGGATCACGAGGTCAAGAGATCGAGACCATCCTGGTCAACACGGTGAAACCCCGTCTCTACTAAAACTACAAAAAATTAGCTGGGCATGGTGGTGCGTGCCTGTAATCCCAGCTACTCAGGAGGCTGAGGCAGGAGAATTGCCTGAACCCAGGAGGCGGAGGTTGCGGTGAGCCGAGATCGCGCCATTGCACTCCAGCCTGGGTAACAAGAGCGAAACTCCGTCTCAAAAAAAAAAAAAAAAAAAGAAGAAGAAAAACTATTGTGCCACTATCACCCTTTTTCTTCAGTCCAACAATTAAGATATCCAGCTTTTCAATTCTCACAGGCCATAAATGTATCTAGTAAAGTTCCTCTCTAAATAGCTATTCATAATTCATAAGAAAGCTTATATGACTCCATGCAGTGCCTTCTAAGCAGGCCACAAACAAAAGGTACAAGCTATCCAAAATCCAAGCAGCAATTCCATACATACCAAGGAAGAAAAAAAAAACAGAAACAGTAAAATAACAAATCTTAAATCAGATAAAACTCTGCTGCTAAGTTAATAAATGTAGATGGACAACAGAACAAAGAGTTGGAAACAATACCCTGGGCTAGCACACTAAAGACTTTAGTACCTTTATCCATATTGCTGAAATCCAACTAGAAGATGGTGAATCAGACAGAGATGACCCAGTTCTCTCACTCACTTCAGTGAAAAATCAATTACAGATGTTTGATGTAGTTTATACAGAACCCCAGCTCTCCAGAAGAGACTTTCCTGCCTCCTGCCTCCTTAAAAGAGAATTAATATAATTTAACATTCTCAAGATGGGCGCAGTGGCTCATAACTGTAATCCCCGCACTTTGGGAGGCCAAGGCAGGAGGATTGCTTGATTCCAGTTCAAGTCCAGCCTGGGCAAGAGATGGCAAAACCCCCTCTCTACAAAAACTAGCCAGGCATGTTGGTGCATGCCTATAGTCCCAGCTACATCAGAGGCTGAGGTGGGAAGATTACCTGAGCCGGGAAGGCAGAGGCTGCAGTGAGCCAAGATTGTGCCACTGCACTCCAGACTAGGTATGGGCAACATGGCGAGACTCTGTCTCCCCCTCCCAAAAAAAAAAAAACATTTTTCTAGGTGAACATTTTGAACAATTATCAGAGTGATTTACCCTGGAGCTGTATAAACCTACATACCCTACATACACTATCTAATCCCAATATGTTTGTTTCCCCGAATCATCCATTCTTTTCAGTAGCATAATGCTTAATATCAGTATCTATCTATTCCCCTCTAATTTGTGGTTTCAAAAAAACCAGACATCTCAATGAATTAGAACTATATGTTAAATAATAACAAGGAAATGTTAATAAAAGCCTGAAGACTAACCTGTGAGCAAAATTTATGCTCCATTTGTCTGCAGTTATCAACTGCTCAGGAGCAGTTTTGGTTTACTGTCAACTACCAGCCAATTCCAATAAGCTGGGATTCTAAATAACCCAATTCCACATTGATGGAGAGATGTTATTCTTTGGGAAAAGCAGGGGTATCACAGTTCCAAACATAACAAATTTCCAACATATACTCGACTGACTGGTTGGATAATCAAAAAAATACCTTCATGAAAATGGGTATCAAATTTAAAAGGAGCAAAACACTTCACAACCCATAGGAAGAGAGACATATTAATAATGGCTAATTTAAAGAATCATATTCTAGTAGTACCTGCGGATACAAATATACCAGATTTATTCATGAAATCAGTACTCTTCTATAGAAACCCATGCTCTGATTCAACATTAAACAACCAAAAAACCATACACTACTAATTTTCTTGTAAAGCGTAAGCCCTAGTATTTTCATTTTCAATATCTTACATTGTTTTCCCTATAATCTTAAAAGAATTGAGGATTTTTTCAAAAATAAATGTAAATGTAAATATTATTTTTGCTAAACTGCATGCCCGGAACTAATTTCAAAGTAGTACTAATGATGAAAGTCTCACAAAGTCGTTGCTAAATTATCAATGAAAGCATATTCTAAGAGCAAAGGGCACTTTAACTTATCTCTGGAATCTAAGCATTAAAGTAACAGCAATACACTCGCTATAGTATATACAAAAAATATCAAGGGGTCCGGAATCAGAATACCTGGGTCTTGGCTGAGCAACTTTCTAACCAGGTTACCTAGACAAGTTGCTTCATCTCTCTGAATCTCATTTACCTCATCTATAAAATGGGGATATAGTATTAACTACTTTATAGTGTTGTTGTAATGATTAATCACATTATTCATGGCCACTTTCTACAAAAACAACCTATTTATTTTTATCTTCTTAAGCCAAGGATTGTACCATGATACAATTAATCATTTAAAAAAAAAAAAAATGGCCAGGCATGGTGGCTCATCCTAGCACTTTGGAAGGCCAAAGCAGATGGATCATTTAAGGTCAGGAGTTTGAGACCAGCCTGATTAACATGGCGAAACCCTCTACTAAAAATACAAAAAAATTGGCCAGGCGTGACAGCATGTACCTGTAGTCCCAGCTACTCAGGAGGCTGAGGCAGGAGAATCACTTGAACCTAGGAGGCAGATGTTGCAATGAGCTGAGACTGACCACTGCACTCTAGCCTGCACAACAGAGCGAGACTCCATCAGAAAGAAAGAAAGAAAAAGAAAGAAAGAAAGAAAGAAGAGAGGAAGGAAGGAAGGA